>NC_085136.1:208285936-208635936 GCF_035046485.1 Aedes albopictus | reverse complement strand
CGGGTATGTGAAGGTTAAGCATGGAAATATGTTTTTAAGGAATCAAAGGATAAATCGGTCAATTAACATCTAAATTAACGGCTTAATATTTGCAAAATATTTCGTTTTATTTAATCAAATTTGACAGATTTAGGCATTTTATGTTAGCCCTCGAGCGGTCGCGTCTTTGACTACACTGAACGAAAACCCCCGCCGAACGGAAAATGATTCTTCATTCAATGCGATACAGATCCGCAGAATCTCAATTTCGAATGATTTCACAGCAGAATTATTTTACTGCCTTCTACTGAATAAAAATCATCCTATTATAAAACAAAAATAGACGCAAACATAAATGATTTTTCGCTTGACGTTTGTTGTGAATGATTATCATCACCAAATCATCAGAAAGCATATTCCACTGTGTTCCATACCGAAAATCATTCGACCATTGAACGAAAATCCCCACCGCTCAACGAATGAATCCTCATTCGAGCGTATGCTCAAGTGCTTATTCCCAAAACTGAATGACAATCCCGACCGAATAATTTTCTAAACAACAATGGCGGATTTTTATTTACTCTTTATATTCTATTATTTTGTATGTTGTCTGCCTTTCAGTCAAATATGAAAAGATGGAATTAACATATGAGCATTATGCTAAATCAAGCTGGACATACTTTATCAAAGCCGCGTTCCGAAAATCATTTAGTTTTAGTTTGATTTTCATTTAGCTGTTGGAGCGCCATGCCAGTTCAAAATTTCAAAGTTGAAGTGCCGCAGGAAAGGTGTCGCGTAAAAGTGTTTGACGTCGGTGAAGTGTGGAAAAAGTGAATGTAAGATTTAAGTGAAATGTGATTTCTGTATACGAAAATTCTAAATAAAGTTTAATTCATACAATGAAAATTTGTTATACTTTTTTTTCAAAACATCTAATATTACAACCATTCTACTAGTTTGCTTGGAATTGACTTCAATTGAAATCAGTTTCGTTCAAACTAGTTGTGATGGTTGTAATATTAGCTGTTTTGCAAAGTATTAGAAAAAATGAAATACATACAACAACGTCTATATGAGCAACATCAGATTTTGCAAATAATTTCATTCATAAAACGACCGGTGGACTGTATGGGTTTTGAATGATAATCATCCGCTCCTGGATTTGTTTTGATTCTGAATTGTATGATTATAATACTTACTTTGAAGGATTTTTATACCGTGTGTTTTGATTCTGTCAGATAAGCATTTGAATGACAAGCTTTCAAAAATCATCTGATTTTAGGCATGGGGCTCGGATGAAGCAATTTTCATTCAATTTCTGGCGGGGATTTTCGTTCAGTGTACCTGCAGTGACGCCACGCTCACGTTGTGTACCACAAACGTGCATTTTTATGGTGCGTGTACTCAGTACACGACGCGAACGCTCCCGGGTTAGTAAGTAAGCTTGCATGCAACTTTTGGAGGGTGACTTGTATGTGAAATATCGTACCTAACATAAATCGCTTAAGGACATAGTTGCTAGAGTGCCAAAATGGCAGCTGGTATGGCAGCCACCCGCTCCTTACGTCTCCCTCCCCGCATCTAGTAATTGCCGGCAACGCAGGGTCAAGCAAAAAACTTTGAATTATGCTGTCTTACCTGCACAAATTACTCTGAGATTGCTACTCCTGATAGATTATTGATTTGAATGCACTTCGTGAAGTATTCCTTTCGAAGTTTTGCAGTAATTTCTCCACTTTGTGCAAAAATGCAGCCTGCACATCACTATTTGCTACCGCGAGCGCGACACACCATATCCAAAAATCACTTTTAATTTCACTTCCTGGCCCCCAGCACTATGAAAATTTGATGGTATATGGGAAATTATTTACGTTTTCACCAAATCAGGAGTTTATCGTCAAAAAATCGCGTATTTTCACTTTTTTGTTCGAAAAGCCGATGCAATTTTGGTTGCGGTTTTCTGAATTCAAAAAGCGTACCGTCAAACTGTGCGTTACTGTCCTGCACTGCGTGGAACTAATCAATTGAGTCACGAAATAAGAGCCGTTTTTCGCAACTATTCACACAAAAAAGGCAAATGCTGTGTCCGGAATGCATATATCAACGCGATATCAATATAATAGATCATTTTTTGTTGTTTAATAGTTGTTAGTTATTAAAACTGCATTGATCAATGTTACCCCGCATTACTGTAGTTGCCCAAGGCAAGAGAGGAGAGGCGCGTTCGGAGAGAGGAGAGGGCTGTCAAAAAACGTAAATAAAACGACACATAGTGTGAAAAACGTTTACAATACTGGACAAAAAAGGTCATAAGGATTCAAAAATGTTTTCTGATGTAGGTTGTGACGACGAGTCGCCATAATCAGTAATAAATAAACCAAAATTCAAAATTTTGACACATTCTCCTGCTTACTTCATTAAGGTTAAATCAGTCAAAATATGTTGTGCTTTTCTGACCAGCAAACACTACACAGTGAGCTGCATGGATTGTTTGACTTGAGTGGGCGGTTGGGTGGGTCTTTTGGGTGGGAGACAGATTGTTTGTTATGATCCCTAGCAACCTTCACCTTAAAACTATCAAATTCGATTAGGTAAAACTAAATATTTTGCATGAGTCGGTTATTAAGATTTGAATTGTTCAATTTATGTCTTGATTGCTTAAACAAATATTTCCTGTTTAATGGCTTGCAGTCAAAAAAGCCCAAAATCGTATATTTTACCCTATAAATAGGGTATAGCTTAAAACTGTGACGTGCTGGAGTGAAAGTTTGCACTTGAGACAGACCAATAGTTAATTTTATGTTTCGCTGTGTTATAATTTGCTTGCTAGAAGTAAGCCACAGTGACTTCTACCTAACCAAAACCTGCACCGCCATGATTCTTCCGCACACTACCGCACACGTTCCTGCGATTGCTCCGCAACACTTTTGGGGCTACCCGCGAAAGCGAAGGTTTCATAGGTTCTGCCGGGCTGCAGTTGCCACGAGTTCCTCGTGGTCCTGCCTGGCCACCTTCATTGGCTTTCGAAGTCTAATAAGGGTCTGCTTGAGATTCTTGCTAACATTAGACTTCGAGAACGCAAAGTCAACGATGGAGTGAAGCTGCTGCGCAGCCACCTTTATCGCAGAGAGGCCATCTCTGTTTTTGTTGATGGCCCTCATCAACCACGTTCCGTGCATTATCTCATCCGACACACTAGTCGGGGATGAAATGGGGTTTCCTACGCTGGCACTACCTACACGGAGAAATCAAACTACCTAATTTTTGGGTCGATTTTACTCAAAGCTGAGTATATCGAATAAACTAGTTACCCAAAATTAGGTTGTTTTCCCTCTTTCCCCCACCGATGTTGTCAAAAACAAACAGAGATGCATCTACCCAATGGGGGTCCTTGAGCCCAATAAGCCAATTTTGAGTAAATGTAGGTATACTCAAATTTGGGTTGAATGAGGGGGGGTCTTGGGTTGAATTTACCTACTCTTAAGTATATTTTTTTGCTGGAGGTAAAGGCAATTTACCTAGTGTTAGTTTAATCGATTTACTCAAATTTGGCTTATTGGGCGGAACTATGGGATTGCTTCAAAAGAACTCAATTTTGGGTAGTTTGGCGGTTCCGTGTACGCAGCTGCCTCATACCGTGTCCGATCTACTTAAAGAAGACCTCGCTAATAAACTCCTTGTCAAGCCCTTGGACTACCGTTCTTGCTGCCCTAGGCTGCAACCCCTGCACTCTTCTATGAGTCGTCTTTTACAGGCCCATCTTACCCAGCTTTCCGGGACGCCTGGTCAAAGTCCCTTTCGCTGGCATTACTGCCCTTCACTCTCGGGGTAAACAACCTCCTGGTCTTGCGAGCGCTGCCTGGTAGTTTCTCATTCTAACCTGAGGATTGCGGACTGAAATTTGACAGCAGCCAGGCTGCTGCCAAACCTCCAAAATGATCAGAGTGTGCCTGGATACAAGTTTAGTTTGCTTAGTCACGCTAAAACAAGTGAAACATTTAATGACACACAAACTTTGCCGTCAGATACGAAAACGTTTAAGGGGCTGTCCATAAACCACGTGGTCATTTTATTGGGACTTTTCAACCCCCCCCCCCGCGTGGTCATTAGTCCATACAAAAAAATTTATTTGCCCATACAAAACGGTCATTGGCCGAATCCCCCCCCCCCCCTTAATGACCACGTGGTTTATGGACAGCCCCTAAAACGTTTTATCTGTGAGAAAATTATGTGTGAAACTTGCCTAAAATTTGTAAATTATTCTTCCAAACCCATAATGACAAAGTCAGCTGAATATACGTTTTATTGTAGCTTTTGCTGTAATAGGCTGTAATAGTTATGTTTGAGCCTTGGTTTGAACGTTGTGTGAAGTAGTTTATGCGTGCACTTCAAAATTGATCTCCATAGAGATAAGAAACTTTAGAACGGGGAGCACTGGAAGAAAGAGTACGTGCTCAAATTGAATGACCAAAAAAGTTGAGTCCGCATCCCTCAGATTCTAACCTCATGGCTGGCTGGCATGCTTCTGCGAAGGTCTCCGTCTCAGCAGGCTTCATCATCTTCATCCTTCTATTATACAGTTGGTCTCGCGGAAGACTCCCTGGTATGTCGCAGCCGTGGCAGCAACCTGCCTACTAGGTCGGATCCGAGTCCTTCTTCTTCTTCTTTGTGGCTCTACGTTTCGGTATACCTAATACATGGCAATACCAGACTCCCCCTCCTCTTGTCCCTCTTCCCTAAAATGCTACGTCATTCATGGACCCTCTTTTAGTTTTTACCAATAGTCCATGTGTGTAATGTAATCCTTTGGCGACTCTCCACTGCTGGAATTTTATGGGGATGACTTGAAGGACCCAGCGTCATATGACTAAATTATTTAGACTCTGCTAATGTACATTCGCAGATCTTATTCAACATTTATTATCCAAAACTTTTTATTGGAATAGCAGTAACTTTACAAATCTTCATTTTCATTTTCAGCGGAACCTAATCCAATCCAGAACAACGGCGTTGGAGTGCTGAGCAACAAGCTATCGCGCCTGACTTTGGCCACATTCGACGACGAAGGACGCTGCATTGGCCAGATGGGGTCGCTATCAATTAGTTATTAACATTTAATTCTTGTCTAAGTGGAGATCGTGTGTTGTATAGTTTCTAACGTAGGGATTACGATTCACATGTCAAGGAAGACAAATGAATGCAGACGCAGTGCAGGAAGATGTTTCTGGTGATACCCAACTTAACTAGTGAATGTTCGATAAATACCGATGTACGAAACGGAAATCGCAGGAAACGAAAGCGTGAAAGCGATACACTGGGTCTGGTTCCCAATTTCTACTTTTCTTCCTCACTAGCGAAATCTTATCTAGTTAAAAGTTATCATAAACTGAATTCAGAATTCAACTCTCAGCTGTTGATATTCGCGTGATATTGTATGAAACCGATACAAAGAATAGAACAAAAACCGCACTAACTTCCTCGTCACGTTGCTATCAGAATGCGACGTACCAATATAATAAAATTGTAAGTCGAACACGAATTTACTTGTAAATAGGTATCCAACCGATTGCTATCTTTTTAACAGGAGGTTAAATCAACAAAACCTTGTAATCTTACAACAAACTAGTTCAATATTACACCAACATAATCGCATTCAATCACACTCCATCACTTTCACATGTAAATCTATTAGGTAAAGTCCGCAGAAACAACAAAACCCCACGCGTTCCCTTGTAAAACAATGCCCCGAATGAGTTGTGGAAGTAGACGCATCCAGGATGTATATTCTCACGTTTCCAAAACACAAAATCACTAACAACTAACACAAATATACTTACACGTACACACAACTGAACAGAAAACCAATAAAGATTCGAACCAGTATGGAATTTATTAGTCAACCATGCGGCAGAGGTGAAGCGGTAGTAAAAGAATAGGAAGAGAGACGAACAAGGAATAGTAGAAAAGAAAGCAAAGTGGTCAAATAATTTTGATAAGTTCAATTTAATAAGGAAAATATACCAAGTGAATATGTAAATCTACCTTATATATACCGGATAAGATAAATATATATTTAGATATTTTATACTGAAAACAAGAAAAAGCGTCGAAAACTGAAGAGTGGTTCAGGCGACAATGGAGAGAAACACGGCGAATGAGGAAGAACTTTGAACAGGAATGGAATCGAACAACTGGAATGGAAATAGGATAGAAACGAAACATCGGAACTGAATCGCCGAATGGGAGTCAATAACGGTAAGCTAAGGTAGTTTGATCAGCAATGCGATATTATGAACCACAAAATGCATAGCAAAGAAAGGAAGACAATGAAGAAAGCCAAGACAGATTTGCGGCAGAGTAGTAGAGACGGGGGTATTAGAATGAACAAGAGAAAGATGATTAATTTTGAATAAAAAAGGTATCTGTAAATTTGTGCGGTGGCTTTGTTCTGATTTGAGAAATTGCCTTGGGCTTCAGTAGGTCGGCTCAAGAGGCACGTTGCCTTGGGCTTACTCCATTTATTGCTAATGCGGTGGCCCAAATAGCCGAAGCGGTGAAGCTGAGGGTGAAGGATTCGATTCACGATAGGTCTAGAAACTGGGGCAGTGCGATACATATTTATCAAAACCTTGGGCCATTCTATAAATGAAACAAATCCGTTGAGTTTGAAATGTTCATCAAATTGAATGCGTATTTTATACGCTCCCGGCGACCAAGGCCGAATATCTATGACTAACACTCGAAATTGCAAAAGCAACACAAACACATGATCAAATATTTGCTCAAGTTTGATCTATGGCGAAGAACCACTCAGCCTTTCATCCTCGTAAATGGCCTTTTCCAAATGTTGGGCCTTCTGCTGATACTCATCGCGAAGGTTCTCGATTCGCATCTGCACCACGTTCTTATTCAGCTCAATATTCTCACCTTCCATGATGAACTTGTCGTACTCTTCGTCCTCGAAGTGTCCCTGAAACTTGCACAAAAAGCGCCGCAATGAGTTCTCCTCGGATAGCAGCTCATCAAGTCGAACCTTCATCTCATCCTCCAGTCCACTGTAGAACTTGCGTAGATCTTCCTTACAGCTCTGATAGGCAGCCATCAGTTTTTCATGGTTGGAGTTACTCTCGTCCATCCTTAGCAGATACGGAGCCAAAAAGTCCGCTTGCTGTTGCTTGATGAGCTCCTCACGGGCACGGGCTTGCTCGTATTTCTCCAACCGCAAACGGCGAGCTTCTGCGTTACGCAGCGGATCAAATAAGCTGAATGTTAGCTTAGGAGAGTCAATTTGTTTCTTCCGCTCTCTCAGTAGAGTTTCGATTTCTACCACACGTCGGTAAAAGGCACGGCTTGATGCTTCTTCAGCTTTCATTTGGTCTTTCAGTAGAAGGAATAGCTCGAGATGGGTTGGTTGGGGATCCCATGGATTGGACTGCAAGAAAAGATGAACGATAGTAGAAATACAAATTTTCAAAGCTCTCTTACATGCTAAAGTATGTAATAATAATATTGATTCAGTACTGAAAACTAGGTCAATATGATACGGCAATATATAAAATAATAAATATGCTATTGGCCGCATAGTAGTTATTTACGAAGCAAATAGCAAAAAGAAGTCGTACATTTATCGGATAATGCTTGTCGAGCTGAATAAATACAACGAGTGCTGAAAAGTCGGGTTTTCCAACAGATTACAAAAACACCCGTGAAATGTGGAATGCTATAGTTATTCAAGCGCATTTTAAGAGGAACAGACCTGTTCCGGATGTCGATGTTCATGTGAATTAGAGATTTTTCTGATCAAGTAGGGAATTCAGTAAGGTGGAAATGACTGTGAAGCAAGGTAAGTAAGAAGGAAGGTAATCCAATATGTCATATTGGATGATACAATATTGGAAAACCTAATGACAACTGACAAGTTCTACCCGATCTACTTAATATTGTTTTACTGATGTAATTGTAAACTACAAACACTTTCAGTCGTACAAACGTAAAACCTCCTCAGCAATCATTACCTAGATTCCTTCCGAAATTACTTTCGGGATTTGCCTGAAATTCATTCCAGGAATTTCTTCTTAGATTTTTGCAGGCATTACACTTGGTATTTCTTCAGGAATGCCTATCTGTGACGGAAGTTTAAGTAATATCTTCTCAGAAAACGTTCCTCAATGAATCTCAGAAGAAAGAAGGAAAAATCCTTGAGGAATCTCAGTATTTAACCACCACCACTTCTAGAGGATCTGACATTCATCATTTCAGTGCCGAAAATGTCATTCCGACATATCTAAATTTAACCACCACCAGCTTATTTTAGAAGCTGAACCTGTGAATATGGTATATGAAAAACCTGTGCGACTAGACCAGCTTTACCTTCGAAAAGTGCCAATTGATATTCATTGGTATTTTTCGGAAGTAGACCGTGACATTTATCTTAAATATTCGGTTTTTCCGTGGCACTCTTGTAGAACTGGTCTAGCCGCAAAAGTTTTTCATATGGGGTGGGGCGGGGCAAGATGGGTCACCTAAGGATGGATCACCATAACTTTGTAAATACAAATCGTATTGGTTTGTATTCGTCCGCTACTCTTTAATACACTAGTTAGCTATGCTAAAAGTCGATACAAAGTTCATTAAATACAAAATATGATGTTTAACAATCAGTTTTAAAAAGTGATCGATTTTGCGCCGTGAAAAAAAGTGCGGGGCAAGATGGGTCACCTTTTAAATAATTCACATTTTCTCAACGAAAAACGTCAAAATATAAGATTTGTTCCGCATTCATATATGCTCCATATCCATACAGAGTAAACAAGAGCTACTAGTATACATTTTATAAATTTATTTGGAATATAAAAAACTTTACGATATGAGCTGTCCTAAAGCGACTTGAAAATCGATGTTTTCACTAAAAAAATATCATAATTTTATGTTATAATTTTGAACGTTCATTCCACTTGATTGAAGTCATTTATGAGATAGTCTTGTAACAAAAAATAATAATTTTTGAATTCTCCAAAAAATACGTTCAAAATTGAAGGTGCCCCATCTTGCCCCGCGACCGTTTTTTTTTTATAATCAAAACATGAGTAATGCGCCCGAAAATGGCACTGACCCATCTTGCCCCGCGACCCATCTTGCCCTGCCCCACCCTACCATATTCTCACGTTGAGCTTCTAAAATGAGCCGGATGTGGTTGAATTTAGATATATCGAAATGACATTTTCAGCACTGTCTCATTTATGCATCCCAGATGGAAGATCTCCGAGATTCTTCCAAAGGCTTATTAAGAGCTTGAGGATAGTGCCGGTTAGATAATTCCTATTTGTAACGAGAAATTAGAACCGTGCCCTGGGTTCTGCACCGCGCCTGCCTACGGGCTAGGCGGTGGATGCAGCGAGCACGATCTGACGAAGAGCGGAACGAACGGTGGGTGGGGCTTGCAAAAAAAAAGCGGCGTTGAAGACCGAGATAAGGGCAACATAATGGCATGCTTCGAGGGTCTCTTCAGAGTACCAATGCGAATCCTACAGGATTGTGATGGCCAAGACGAGAGGTATAATGGCCCCTACAGAGCAATCTGCACAGTTATTGGAGGCGATCATCGAGGGGCTTTTTCCGCGCCATGTTCCTAGTCCTTGACCTCCTTTCGTAGAACAGCCGGGGACTGGGGCTGACGTTGAGGAGAGGGTCACCGATGTTTAATTTGCGGGGATAGCAAACTCCCGTAGCGTGGCTTAGTAGCTATTGCAGAGGCTCCCGAGAAGTTCATATATGTTAAGCAGAAATACCTGGACGAGGGAGTTTTCCCAAAAGTTTGGAAGAGGCAGAGCCTGGTTCTATTGCCAAAGGCGGGGAAACTACCCGGAGAGTAGCCGGGTGACCCGGGAGGTCCACCGTAGACGCTATCCTGTCGGTAACAATAACCGCCGAGATAGCGCCAAGGATGGGATCATTCATTTGCGATCATTTACATTCACTTGCTGGTCACTCGCTTTAGAAACATCGCAGCAAAAATCAATGTATGGAACACTTTTTCATTTTTGTTTTACCTGAAACTTTGCAGAAGAGTATATTAGTGTAGAATCAATAATTAAGTCAACAGAAGGCAGCAAACGCAACTCTCCACGGCGTGAATGTAATTTACATTCACCGCGTGGAGAGTTGCCTTCACAGCTCGCTCACGATTTTGGTATGCGTGTGCGACCCCAATGTTATTCGGCAAACTTCCAGATAAAACTACAAGGTTCAATTCATCCATACATTCACAGATAAAAATAATGAGATTTACACGTCATGTAAACTTCATTCTCGTCATGTAAACTTACTGTTATGATGGTTTACATGATATATCATGTAAATTTGCTTTATATGTCATGTAAACACTCAGAGTCATGCTGATTTACATGACATATAATGTAAGTTTACATGATATTTTTTGACATTTACATGATATGTCATGTAAACTTCTGTGATATCCCACGCTCCAATCATGTGCATCATATGTCACACAATTTTACATTCTTTTTTCGATCTGTGTTGTTTTTTGATAGCATGCTTCTGAGCTGAGATATGTAATAGCAAGTGAATGTAAATCTTTGCAAATGAATGGTCCCATCTAGCGATAGCGCTCCAGCGTAAGAGAAGGGAGATTCGGTACTGTGCAGTAGTGGTTGTTTTTCCATACATTTCTTAAACTCGCAAAAGCAGTCCTCGGCTTCTTGATCCGTGCTTCTTGATCTTTGTGCCACCAATCGGCCGCCATTTGGCTACCAAGATATTGGGAGTATTTTTTCATTATTTCCATATTATGATTGAATGATATGACAATTTCTCCTTATTTTTTTTTTTTAAAGTATCATTTTGACACTCTAGTGTGTGTATATGAAGCGGGTTTCTGCTCGTTCACTGCATTCATAGTGAAAAAACGGAAACTGCGCTAAGGTGATTTAAGCGATAAACTAAATGTAGTAACGTTTTTATTCCACCAAGAAGCAATTAAATTCACATATCAGGTATGTATTTTGCATTACCGAAGTAAGTTTAACAAGAAAGTACGATTACTCGTACTTTTTAATTGAAACAAAAAGGCACGGTAAATGGGTACCCTAAAAATCAATGGTCTCCATTCACCGTATTGTCCCATATATCTAGAAGAAATCAAAAATTTGAACATTCGTTTTGCTAATAAAATCTTGCAGTTATTACTTGAAATGAATTTAATCGAAGAAAATTCCCTTGGCTGGGTTGTTTTGATCATTTTTAAACAAAGTAGGGTAGGTATAGACTGTTTCAGAAATTATAAATACACTAACGATTAACTACCATTTCAATATGAGCACAATATCCACAAAAGTTTCTTCTACCTCTTATAGTCAACATGCTAACGAAGCAAATAATACCAATTTTGTTGATGTTTCTGGTAAAAGTTAAAAAATAGGGCTCTGTAAACTATATGATTAAAATTTGAAGTTGCACAAAGTGGTCAAAAAATGTAGCATAGTAGAGAAGAAAAAAATCTCACAGATGAAATATTTAACTTCCTAACACAATAAAAAATGCTGTATCGTTAATAAAAGATATTTCTCGATTGGTCAGAGTAATTTTTACCGGAATATTTGATCAAGAACCACCATTACGGGCTTTCTCAATACATTTTTTTTTGTTTGAAATTTCTCAACAACACCAGTAGCAACAAACGTTAAGCAAACGAATGTCTTAATTACTGCTTAGTGCATTCGTTTTTATGGTTTTGCAAGCTTTGCCATCTGAAGGATCGAATGAGCTGAAAAGATAAGTTTGTTTAGATTAAATGCGTTCAGGATAGCTAAGAAACTGTGTGGTAGTTCTTATGTTCCGTAGAAAACCTTAAAAAATAAGAAACTTGATCTCCGAAAAAATGTTGTGGAAATGTCTTTATCGATTTTTCCCAAATTTTGATCAAGGCATCCCTTAGACAACTTGTTGAGAAAGCGAATGTGATGAAAATTTAGATAATTTTTGGTGTTTAGTGATAAATAATGTTGATATTATTAAAAAAACACCTTTGTGCAAATGCAATTTTGAAAAATTAAGTTATTTGTTACAGAACTCGACTGTTCTTTAATATATCATGACAATTGAAAGGAAATACAAAAATATGGAGTACAATATGCTATAATGTGAAAGAAGTTGGTAAAAATCATTAGAAGAGTTCATTTAATTTAATAAACAAAGTGTATTTATAATTTCTGAAACAGTCTATATATAATCAAAATTTGAACCAAATTGCGGCTTTCTGAAGCAGTGCAAATTTTAAGTGATTTTTTCTCCCACATGGAAATAATTTACTACAGCAAAATCGTATGTACATGAAAGCCACGGGTATAAGCTTTCTGTTAAATGGTAAAAAGTTTGTATTTGCACCGAATTTCATTGAAATATTCGATTTTTCATCAACAATGATTTTAATCTTAATTTGAACCATCGTAATCATAATTTGAACCAATTTTAAGGGCGGACGGGACGGTCGAGGAAATATCCGCCATTGCTCTGTGGCTACTAAGATGGTAATCTCAGATTCTACTTCATATTTTGCAACAAAAACCTATCATTGTGTATGCTCACTTGCAGTGCATATGCTGATTGGTTTTCAACATCTTCAGTGCGATAGAACTCGAGATTACCATCTTCAAAATCGCGAGGCAAATTGGTAGAAAGAGAGGCAAGATAGGGAAAATAACACGGCGTCCCGTTTCACCTTAATCTTAATTTGAACTACTGGCGGCAGCAGCTCGAGCAACTCACAAAACAGCCAATTCCATGCTAAGCAATGAAAAATCACACGAATCTGCTAATTCTCATACCTATTTTTCATTAGGCAGTGGAATCTCAACTCAGAATGTTCGAAATTCTTTAGGAATTTGGAAACTAAATTTGGATTTTTCCATCCCCCAAGAGTAAACAAAGCAACCACTAGCGCAATCTACAGGCCAACACTAGAAGCTCACCCCCGTTTAATAGTTCAAGTTTAGATTACAAATGGTTCAACTTAAGATAACATTCTCCAAGTAAGAGTCACTTAAATTTGATAATTTTATGAGAAATAATGCGGAATTTTATTCGGTTGGTCGATTCTTCGATAAATAAGCTTTCGTTTGATGTGTTCACATATTGCGTGTGATACAATGCATGAGCTGTACGAGTGCACCGAAAATGTGCTTTCTCTTGGGGGAAATGGCTGAAATCACAGTGATTTTTCAATTGCCTGTTTTCCATGACAAAAACGCTTTTTTCAATGCTTTTAAAGTCCTTGTTATCAGGTTATATTACGGAAAGCTGTTTAACATCTTTTTTGGGACAATATTTGCCTGAAAAGTAAGTCGTTTTAATGAATTTTGAAATGGTTCAAATTAAGATTACAATTTGACTAGTTCAAAGCTTGATTTCTTACCCTAGAATAAAATTTCTCATACACAGTGAATGGGTCCCTACTACCACGGTGAATGGTGACCTACCACGGAATTAGGCGACCCTACAATCCTTTACTAATTGTATATCTCCAAATTTTGTGAAAAATTTTCTACTTCTGTGGAGCCTCGTAGCCGTGCGGTTAGGGTTACCAAGCTTCTAATCGCACTATGCTATGGGGTGAGGGTTCGATTCCCGCTCCGGACGATGAAACTTTTCATGAGAATAGTTTTATCTCCGTATCCACTGGTGCATGCTCCGTGTGTCCCTTGTCTAGTGTTAAGTTTCATTCAGTCTGTGCAGCCTCTGGCTGAAGACGGTGTCCGCGTCATTTTTTTAAATTTTAACCTATAATGAAAGGCAATAGGGCACTGCATGAAAATCTCTCCTTCTCTTTCACTCTCACAGAAATCTTGTAAACAACAAGGCCAAGAAACGTCAAAATCCCATACAGAATCAAAATAATGCAGTGCCCTATTAAAGGCGGCACCAACAATGTTTATAAGACTGGTGTCAAATGACAGCCCTTATTTGCCCCGAATCCTCTTCACTAGCGTGCGCAGGGTTCTTGCTTAGGGGGGGACACTATAATAATGGTGCAATATATGTAATACATATTATGTATGATCATGGTGCAAAATAGAATGATGGTGTTACAAGCAATATGAATTCCCAAGTAGGGGTTTCAACATGTTGTGGTGCCAACATCACCAAGTACTTCATATTGGGATTCTAGAGAAGGCTTCGGATGGTAATGATTTCAAGGCAATGCGAAACTTAAATATGAAGTCATTATCTCGACTCTTATAAAATTTTATAAACGTATCATATACAATGGAGAATATCTAGAAAACTATCAATTATAGAAAAAAAAAATATTGTCGTTGGGAAAGAATTTTGATCCTAGACAATTAATGATGCTAGGAGAATGTCAGAACTCCTAGATAGAACATTTTGACCGGAATCCTTATTGCAATCCACAGAGATTCCTCCAGGATTTCTCCAAAGATTCGTGCATAAGTTCCTCCAAGAATTCCCTCAAAAAATCTTCCAATAATTCCTTCAGAAATTCCTCCAGGAAGTCTCATATATTTCTCCAGAAATTCCTCAAATAATTCCTCCAGGAATTCCTCCAGTAAATACTCCATAAATTCTTCCAAAATTACCTCCAGGAATTCCGCCTGAAATTTCTTCTAGGAAAAATTCACTAGAAATGTCTGCCCCCAATACTCCCTCCAGGGATTCCTCTAGGAGTTACCCCACGGAATCCCCCAAAAAATCCTAAAGGAATTTCTGAAGAATATTTTCCTGGAATTCCTTGAGAAATTCCTCCAGGAGTTCCTTCAGAAAATTATCCAGGAAATTCTCAACGAATTTCTTCAGGAATTCCTTCAGGGACTCATCCATGAATAATTTAAAAAAATCCTTCTTAAACTCCTCAACAAATTCCTCCAGAAATTTCTCGAAAAATAACACCAGAAATTCCTACAGGAATTCCTCAAAAAAAAAAATCCTCCAAGAATTCCTTATGAAATTCCTCTAGGGATTTCTCCAGAAAATCCTCTAGGAATTTCAGCCAGAATTTCTCCAGAGAATTCTAAAAGAATGTCTCCCGGAACTCTTCCAAAAATTTCGCGAGGAATCTCTACAGGAAATCCTCCACAGATTCCTCCAGTAGTTTCTCCAGGATTTTTTCCAGGATTTTTTTCAGGAATTCTTTAGGGATTCAATAATGAATTTCTTCTGAAAATCCTCCAGATATTCCTTTAGAAATTCCTCGAGGGGTTCCTTCAGACATTTCTTTAGAAATTCCTCCAATATGCAACCAGTGATTTCTTTCAGGAATCCCTCCACGGATTCCTGCAGAAAATCCTAAAGGAATTTCTTCCAAAACTCTTCCAGAAATACCTCCAAGCAATCCTCTAGGAATTTCTTTAGGATTTTTTTTCCAAAAAATTCTTAAGGAATTTCTCCAGGGATTCATTACTGAATTTCTTCAGAAATTCCTCAGAAACTTCTTCCAGAAATTCCTCCAGGAATTCCTTCAGAAATTCCTCGAGGAGTTCTTTCAGACAGAGAATGAGGAAGCCTCATATATTTCTCCAGAAATTCTTCAAATAAATCCCCCAGGAATTCCTCCAGCAAATACTCCTAAAATTCCTCCAGAGATCCCGCCTGACATTTTTCTAAGAAAACTCCTGAATATCTGTCTGTCAGAATTCCCCCAATATTTCCTCCACGGATGCCTCCATAACATGCTAAAGGAATTTCTCGCGGAATTCTTCCAAGTATTCCTCAAGAAATTTCTCCAAGGATTTTTCCATGGATTCCTTCAGGGAATTCTCAAACAATTTCATCAGAAATTCCACAAAAAATCCTCCAGAAATTCCAACAGGAATTCGTTCAGAAATTTGTCGAGGAAGAACTCCTGAAATTCCTCCAGCAGTTCCTCCAGGCATTCCTCCAGAAAATCCTCTAGGAATTTCTGCCTGAGTTCCCCAAGAATGTCTCCCGGAACCCTTCCAAGAATTCCTCGAGGAATTCCGCAAGGAAGTTGTCCAGGAAATCCTCCACGGATTCCTTCAGGAATTTCTACAGGATTTTTTCTAGCAATTTATCCAAGAATTCCTGCAGGAATTCATTCATAAATTTCTTCAGAAATTCCTCAAAAAATTCCACCAGGTATTCGTTCAGAATTTGCCCGAGTAGTTCCTTCAGACGTTCCTCCAGAAATTAATCCGAGATGGCTCCAGAGATTTCTCCCCGAAATTCATCCATGGACTCCACCAGAAAATCCTCCAGTAAATACTCCAGAAATTTCTTCAGCATTACCTCCAGGCATTCCTCCAGAATTACCCCCAGGAATTCCTCCAGAGATTCCTCATGAAATTTCTTCTAGAAAAAATCCTTTAGGAATGTCTGCCAGAATTTCTTCAATATTTCCTCCCGGGATTCTTCAAGAAATTGCTCTACAAATTCCTGCAGAAAATCCTAAAGGAATTTCTCCCTGAACTCTTCAAGGAATTCTTCCTGGAATTTTTCGAGCAATTCTTCCATGGATTCCACCAGGACATTCTACAGGAAATTCTCAAGGACTTCTTCAGGGGTTCATTCCTTCAACGATTTATTCATGAATTTCTTCAAAAATTATTCCAGAAATACCTCCAGGAATTACTCCAGAAAATCCTCTAGGAATTTCTGTCAGAATTCCTCCAGAGAATTTTAAAGGAATGTTTCCCGGAACCCTTCCAAGAATTCCTTCAGGGATACCTCCATGGATTTCTCCAGGAATTTCTCCAGGATTTTTTTTCAGGAATTCCTTCAGAAATTCCTCCCTCCATGGATTCCACCAGAAATTTCTCAAGGCATTCATCCAGGGATTTCTCCAAGAAATCCTTCACGGAATCCTCCACATAATCCTAAATCAATTTCTCCTAGAACTCTTCTAGGAATTCCTCCAGGGATACTTCCATGGAATCCTCATGAAATACCCCCAGGGATTGCTGCCGGAATTCCTACAGAAAGTTCTGTAAGAATTTCTGCCAGAATTCCTCCAATATTGTCTCCAGGGATTCTTCCAGAAATTCCTCGACAAATTCCTCCAGAAAATCCTAAAACAATTTTTTCCGGATCTTTTCCGGGAATTTATCTAGGAATTCCTCCAGAGATTTCTTCATGGATCCCTCCGAAATTTCTTCGGGAATTCATCCATGAGTTTCTTCAGAAATTTCTCAAAAAAATCCCTTATTCATTCCTCGAGGACATTCCTCCAGGAAGCTTTAAATGTTTGTCCAGAAATTCCTTAAAGAAGTCATCCAGGAATTTCTCTAGTTATTCCTCTAAGAATTCATAAATGAATTCCTCCAAAAAAATCTGGAGGAATTTATCCAGAAATACCTCCCGGAATGCAAACATGGGTTCTCCCAGAAATTTCTCCCGAGATTCCTGAAGAAAATCATCCAGGAATTTCTGCATGAATTCCTCCAGGAATGTTTCGCAAAAAATACCTCAAAGAATTCTTTCGGGAATTCCTCCAGAAATTCCTCCATTCATTCCTTCAAATAATTTTTCAGTAATTCCATCTTGAATTTCTACAGGGATTCCTCTAGGAATTTCTACAAGGATACCTTAAGGAATTCCTGCTCGGATTTCTCCAGAAAATCCTGAAGAAATTTGCCCCGGAACTCTTCCTGGAATTCCTCGTGAAATTTTTCCAGGGATTTCTAAAGAATTTTTTAAGGATTTTTTTTCTGGAATTATTCCAGGAATCTCCTGGAACAAATACAAAAATTTCTCTAGTTTTTGCTGCAGAAAATTCTCTAAAAAAAATCTTCATGGATACCCTCCAAGAGTCCATCCACGGATTTCTCCAGAAAAAAACTTCTCCCGAAACAGTTCCAGAAATTTTTCAAAGAATTCCTTCAGGAAATCCTCCAGATTTTTTTCCGGGAATTACTTCATTTATTCAGGAATTTCTCCAGAAAAATCTTTAAGGATTCTTCCAGAATTTTTGCTAGGAATTCCTCAGGGATTCATCCTTGAATTCCTTCCTTGAATCCCTCCTAGGATAACAGCAGGGATTTTTCCCGGATCTTTTCTGGGAATTTCTCTAGGAATTCCTTTAGGGGTTTCTCCATGGATTCCTCCTGGAATTTCGTTGGGAATTCATCCAGGAGTCCATCCATGAGTTTCTTCAGAAATTACTCAAAAAAATCCTTCACAAATTCCTCGAGAAGTTCCTCTAGACATTCCTCCGGGAATATTTGTCCAGAAATTTCTTAAAGAATTTATACAGGAATTTGTCTAGTTATCCCACCAAAAAATTCTTCAGGAATTTATCCAGAATTACCTCCCGGAATTCAAACATGGATTCCTCCGGGAATTTCCCCAGAGATTCCTCAAAAAAATCATCCAGGAATTTCTCCAGAAATGTTTCGCAAAAAATCCTCAAAAAATTCTTTCGGAAATTCCTCCAGGAACTCTTCCATTATTCCTGCAAAAATTCCTTCGTTAATTCCATCTTGAATACCTTTGGGAATTTCTGCAAGGACTCCTAAATGAATTCCTGCTCGGATTTCTCCAGAAAATTCTGAAGAAATTTCTCCCGGAACTCTTTCAGGAATTCCTCGAGAAATTTCTCCAGGGATTTCTACAGACATTTTTTCAGGATTTTTTTCTGGAATTTTTCAAGGAATCTCTCCAGAAATTTCTCCTGGGACAACTATAAAAATGTCTCTATTAATTGCTCCAGAAAATCATCTTAAAAATTCTTCATGGATTTCTCCAAGAATTCCTCTAGGTATTCCTACAAGAATTTATACACGGTTTTCTCCAGAAAAAAAAACTTCTCCTGGAACTGTTTCAGGAATTCATCAAAAAATTTCATCAGGTATTCCCCCATAGATTTCGCCAGGAATTTCTCCAGAAATTCCTCCAGGGATTCATCAATGATTTTTTTTAGATATTCCTCAAAAATCCCTCTAGGAATTCTTTTGCTCGAGCTTCCTTTAATCATTCCTTCAGGAAGCCGCAAATATTTTTCCAGAAATTTTTCAAAGAATTCCTTCAGGAAATCCTCCAGAAATTCTCTCAGGAATTCCTACATTTTTTTAGGAATTTCTCCAGAAAAATCTCTAGGGATTCTTCCAGAAGTTTCTCTAATAATTCTCCGGGGATTCATCCTTGAATTGCTTTACGTATTCCTTCAGGAATTCCTCCAAGGATTACAGCAGGGATTTCTCTAGGAGTTTTTCCAAAGCTTTCTCTGGGATTTTCTCTATGAATGTCTCCAGGGATTCCTCCAAGTATTTCCCCTGAAAATTCTCCAAAAATTCTTCCAATGATTCTTGAAAGCATGCCTTCAGAAATTCCTCCAAGAATTTTTTTCGCGGATTCTTCCAAAAATTCCTTCAGGAATGACTCCACTGATTCCTCCAGAAATTGCTGCACAAATTCCTCCAGAGATTTTTCCAGTTATTTCTGCAAGGATTCGTCATTGAATTCCTCGAGTAATTCTTCCACAAATTCATGCAGGAATTTTTCCAAAAAATCCTTCAGGAATTCCTCCAGCAATTCATCCTGGAATTCCTCCATGAATTATTTCATGGATTCTTTCTGTTACCCCTCCAGTGTTTCGTCCTGTTATTCCTTCACGGATTCCTTCAAGAATTCCTCCAGGGATTACAATAGGGATTTCTCCAGGAATTTCTCATAGCTTCCTCCAGGAATTCTTCTAGAAACTCCTCCAAATGTCCCTCCAGAAATTTCCTCAGAGATTCCTGCAGAAATTCCTCCGGACATTCTTCCAGAAGTTCCTCCAGGAATTCTTACAAGGAAACCTCCAGGCATTCTCCCAAGGATTCCTTCAGAGAATTCTCCAGAATTTTTTCCAGGAATTTCTCCAGGGTTTCTTCCAGGAATGCCTCCAGAGTTTACTCCAGGGGTTCGTTAATGAGCCCCTGCTGGAAATCTTCCAGAAATTTGTCCAGGAGTTTTTCGAAATATTTCTCCACAAATTCCTCCATGAATTCTTTCACGAATTCCTCTACGGATTCCCCCAGGAAATTCTTCAAGGATTCCTTTAGAAATGCCTCCAGGGAATTCCTTCAATAATTTTTCCAGCAATTCCTTTAGTAGTTCCTCCTGCAAATTCTACAGGAATTTCTCTAGACTCCTCTTCCAGTTTTTGAGAGCTACGTTCAAGAATTCTTTCAAGCACTTCTTTAGTAATGCCTTCAGGGATTCCTCCAGAAAGTCCTTCAAGGATTCCTCCTGAAATTTCTCCAGGGATTTCTCCTGTAATGCCTTCACGGATTACTACAGATATACGCCACGATTACGCATTGAAAGCTTTAGTAATACATAAAATTTAACGCTGATGCATTATTTCACAATTAGACACATATTTGATTCAAATATGGTGCGTGAGATGGTGCCTGGATGATTCTGTGAACATCATGGCGGTGCATGGAATGAATGGTGTATGTATGGTGCATTAGCTATGATTCTGTTATACTCGTCATGTTTTATATTAAGGTGCACATGCAATTCGTGCAAAGGTGCAGGAAACTCAATGTGGCACAGAAATCAACATGTTCCAGGTACGTGGAATACTATTTTGTATGCGAAATGTCAAAATGGTGCATCAAATTCAAATGTAAACCACATCATAATGGTGCATAAGATACCTAGGTGGTATAATGAATGCCAAAATGGTGCATGAAAAGCTTTGAAGAAGGCGTATGATGCTAGTGTGTTGCATTAGTTGTCGCCGTTATTCTAAGATTATCAACATGCTGCATGGTTAGGTGCACGAATTGCATAAATGGTGCATAGAATACAAAATAAAAGTATTTTATGTGATGCTCACAACATAATGGTGCATCAGATGCCTAGATGATATAATGAATGATGAAATGGTGCTTGGAAAGCTTTGATGGTGCATGAAATTTAATGATGGTGCATATCAGTATAATGCATTTGATTTCTAGTTGATTAAAAGATAGTGCATAAGATCAGCATAATGCGTGGATACCTAGTTCATTCTGTGGACGCTTTGAAGAAGGTACACTGTGGTGCATAATTGATCGGACAAAGGCCGATTTTCATACAAAATGGCCAAGTTTAAGATGCTGTAACTATGGTTTGCTTTGATGGATTGAGCTCAATTTTTGACACGGAACTACAAATATGCTGAATTTTGTGTATACAAAGTAGAAAATGTTTTCGTTCACAGGTCTGGGCGTGGCAAGGCGTTGAAAATATTGCAAAAGTGATCGGACAGCGGTACCCCTTTGATTTACACGCGTGCCGCTGTCCGATCACTTTTGCAATATTTTCAACGCCTTGCCACGCCCAGACCTGTGAACGAAAACATTTTCTACTTTGTATACACAAAATTCAGCATATTTGTAGTTCCGTGTCAAAAATTGAGCTCAATCCATCAAAGCAAACCATAGTTACAGCATCTCAAACTTGGCCATTTTGTATGAAAATCGGCGTTTGTCCGATCAATTAGGGTAGTGGAGGTATTTTGGACCGGGAAGGTATTTTGGCCCACCTAGGGAGTTTTATGATATTTATCACATAATCTCTACTAAATCTTGAAAATTTTTTATTGGAACACGAAAAGTATTCAACTGTGTGATGACCTTTATTTTGGATGTCGGTTACATATGCTGTTCAGTATCAAAAATTAAGAAAATGTTTTCACTTCCAATGAAACGCACGGAAAAGCACCAAAAACAAAGAAGGTGACAAATTTGTAGTCGGCTTCGAAGAGGTATTACATTTTACAAATAAATATTTATTTCATGTGAACGTAGTTAGGGCCATGTAAAAACTCAAAATAAACTGTTCTTAACCTCGGTGGAGCGATAATATTTACTAAAATGGTGGTTTGAGGTATGGCCAAAATATGTTCAACATAATCAGATGTGGACATATTTTGGACCACCTGTCATATCCATCTCTCCAGTTCCTTCTAAAGGGAGAAAACATTCATGCCAATGTAATGTACTCTGAAAACAGATAAATAGAATAAGTTGGGACCTCCCGTGATCTGGGTTGTTATACGTTTATTGCATAATGAGATTGTTGTGGGTTCGATTTGTTCAAACAACTTTTCGTTTCGATTCGATTTGTGCCCTAACAACTTTTCGACAAGTTGATGTTTTCAGGTGTTTAGTCATCCAGCTTAGAAAAGTTGTCCTTCTCGGCAATTAGTTGATGACTGAGGCAATGTGTTATCTAATGTATGCTTGACAAATTACGTATCATTCAAATTACCTTATTTTTGATAGCCTTTCCACTCATTACAAAATGTGTGGGACGCCTTTATATTTAGCAAAATCACTAGACTTTCACACTTCCTATGAAGTGTTACGTAATTTATACATGGTGACTTACGTCATGCAATAGTTAATAAATACACGTTTTGCGTAACATTTTTTTATGAAACATCTTACTACAACGCGTAAAAACTGGCAATAGCAACAAAATTTCATCTTTTGTTTACCGTTACGTAATTTTTTAACGTTCCCTGCCTTAAAAAATGAATAGAAAAGATGTAAACTTCACGTAGTTTTAACTATGTTTAAATTTTTGCTGAGGTGGCTTTCATTTCATCAATCAATTGAAGTTTAATTTGGTGGGCCAAAATATGTGCACTTCGTGGTCCAAAATAAAGTCAGGTGGTCCAAAATAAAAGCCCGAGATCCTTCAGGAGTTTTAATATTTCTTGTATTTACTACAACAATTTTGAGTTCTTTTTGGCCTTTTTCGACAGAAAACATGTTGCTCTACGTAATGCCTACTGAAATTATCCATATTTAAAAGTGGGAACCTTCTTTTTTCGCTGAATTGTTCAACCACTTCCTAAAGCGGTCCAAAATACCTCCCTTACCCTATGCACCATAGTGTACATGATGTTAGAGTGCTGTATTAGTTGTCACCGTTATTCAGCGACACTCGATATTGTGTATGGCTAGGTGTACGAATTGCAAAAATGGTGCTCGGAATTCAATGTGGTGCCGAAGTCACCATGGTTCACGTACATGGATTACAGCTTTGGAATACGAAATGCCAAAATGGTGCATGTTATTCGAATATGGTGCTGACATCACTGATTAGTTAAAAGATGGTGCGTGAGATTAGCCTAAAAATGATTCTGAGAACATCATGGGTGTGCATGAGATACTAAGAAATTGTATGTATCAGGGGTGCATTTGTTGCCACCATGATTCAGTGATTCTCAACATTGGGTGATTAGATCCAAAATGCAAGAATTGCAAAAATGATGCATAGAATTTAATGTGGTGCGGAAGTCAACATGGATCAGGTACATGGAATACAATTTAGTGTACGATATGGCAAAATGGAGCTTATGAAATTCAAATGTGAATTAAATGCTTAGATGACGCGTCACGCGTGAGATGGTGCTTAGATATTTATGTGATCATCATAGTGGTGCATGGAATGCATGATGTTTGTATGGTGCATTAGTTTTACCATGATTCAGTTTTATACTCAACAAATTCCATATGTAGGTGCACGAATTGCAAAAATGGTGCAGGAAACTCAATACGGCACAGAAATCAACATAGACCAGGAACAAGGAATGCTATTTTGAATGCGAAATGTCAAAATGGTGCATCAAATTCACTTGTGAACCACATCATAATGGTGCATAAGATGCCTAGATGATATAGTGAATGGTGGTTGGAAAGCTTTGAAGAAGGTGCATGATGCTAGATGATGCATTAGTTGTCACCGTTTTTCAAAGCTTATCAATATGGTTAAGTGCACGAATTGCAAAAATGGTGCATAGCATACAAAAAAATGTATTTTATGTGATACTCACGGCATTACGGTGCTGAGGAATTCCACGGAGTCATGTCAGTCGATCCTGAGCGACCATTTCAAAAATATCTGAAACTTTGCACAGTTTTTCAATTTCATATAAATCGCCATTTTTTGATATTAAACCTTCATATTCACTCACGACTAACTTTTCAAAAGGGTGTATGCGAAAATAGTTCTAAAATATTCTAAAAGCTGTACAGCAAAAACGGATTGTTCGATTGTTATAAATTTTTCAGCAAAGTTAGATAACTAAATGATGATTCCTTAGAAAATATACACTGTAAAAAATTTCTTTTTCTACTTTGAAAAAATATGATATTTGTCACAAAAACTCAAATATCTCAAAACCCTATCTTTTTACCAACTTCAATTTTTTAGGGGAAATGGCCCATTATATCAGCTATCTACCATAAAATTTTGGTGATGGTAAACTGATAAACAAAAAAGTTATGACATTTCAAACATTTCACAATTTTTACATTTAGTAACAAAAAAAATTTTTTCTGTGTAAATTATTTCGAGAATTATATTTTGATGCTGATTTTATTGTAAAGGCTACCGCCTGAATTAAACAAGTTGTTTTCATGATACTTTAGTTTGATTATTCGTAATTACTATAGTATCTATTTGAAACTTAGACGCGATCCAGTGTTGTGATCAAAAATATTGAGATTGTCATACTTTTTATTGTACGTGACTGGTGAAAAAATCCCTTGATAGTGTTGAAAAGCTGTTGATTATAAGAAAAATGGAATTGAATTTATTTTAAAGACAAAAGCTGTATAATAAAAGTTTTTTTATACGCGTATACGTCTAGTTTATCCGCAAAAAAAAATCCCTCTTACACACTTATTTCTGAATTGCCTGTTCGGTACTTTTTTGACGAGATTATAACAGCAGTACGATCTCGGTAGTTTCGGTAATCGATTTTACTGAGGCTCAGTAAAACAACTGTCAAAATCGTATGGAAAAGGTAAACAATGCATTTTTGCTGAACGAGTTCGGTGCTCAGCAGTTTTAATCTCGTCAAAAAATTACCGAACTCGGTACACGGCGTGTGTATGGGAAAGGTTTATAACAAAAAATTGGGCATCGCCAAATTTTTCGCTATTCAAAAATAGAGACTTCCAGCTTTCATTTGCACGGTCCCTCAAAAAAATCCACCGAGGGATCTCGAACAACTTTTTCAGAATACTGTTTTTCCCCATACAAAATGAACGGTTCCAAATTAATCCCTATTTCTACTTAACAAACATACCCAATTTTTGTATGAAAAAGTTCCCCCGATGGAATATTTCGATGTTGGGCTTGAATGAAAGCTAGTAGCGTCAACTTTCACGTAACGTAAAAATTAGCGATGCCTATTTTTTTGTAATAAATTTCTTATACCAGACACACCGTGCGGTAATCAAAATTAAGTGTGTAGAGAACAGACTTTATGATCGGAAGAATGCGAGTAACTTCAACAACAACAAATGCATAAGAGGTACATACCACAGACAAACAGACGAAACGCCTAGAACAATTTTAGTGAAAATTCATCGCCCAGTTCACACTATCACCACCTGGTGGAAATGTTTCACGAAACACTGCGTTGTGCAATATCGTCATCAGAAGGCGCTAGTGTGAAACGTCAAACGCAAAGAAAAACGATGGGCGCTCTTCTTGTTATGAAAGCCACAACCAAGATTCAAAATGATCGTTGAAGGCGTGGTCAATGAAAATTTCGCCAGTGTTACGTTTGTTTGTCTGTATACATACCTGACAATGCTCACGAAAAAAACAAAAAAATACTACCGCTATGAATATTAAAAATTGTATAGTATTTTTTTTTCTTCAGCCACCAACACCAAACAAGTAAGTTAAAATTAATAAGTGATTTTGTTTATTATAATCTAACGAACAAGATGAACAGTCGCTTTCTCAAAGGTCTTCAACTCAACGCTCTCTTGTAGACCGTTTGATGAAAAAAAATGTTCAAAAGAGTTACGAAATCTCACCGAAAGCACCATAGATAAACTGAAAGAGACTGGTTATGCCCAAATGTCCACATTGTGTACAAAATTACGCATTTGCACGTCCTGCCGTCTAGAATTTGACAAACGAGCCATCTGTATATCATCGGTAAAGCAGGGCGCAGGAAGTTCGAAAACGACAACAACTGAGAAATTGCCATCAGCGACATCTGTTTAAACAATTTAATTACGCCCCTTTTCAAAAATGCCCTGTAATATTCTTCAACATCTATACCCATTTCAATATTTTTAACGTTGCAAAACACGCTTTCAACATTCATCTTGAAGAAGAGGGAAAACACTTGTCCTCAAATGTAACAGCAAATTAATGAATAAACGACTAATGCGCGGAGGGCGTGATAAAATCGGAACATTACGGTACATAGTATATTATATTATATGTATATATAATATATAATAAAAACAACTTGTTTTACTCACGCAAGGCCATTAACAATAAAATCAGCATCAAACTTCAATTTCCGGCCGAAATAATTTACACTAAAAAAAATTATTACTAAATGTGAAAATTGTGAAATGTTTGAATTGTCATAACTTTTTTGTTTATTTTCATGGTAGATTGCTAATACAATGGACCGTTTTCTCTAAAAAATTACGTTGGTAAAAAGATAGGGTTTTGAGATATTTGAGTTTTTGTGACAAAAATGATATTTTTTAATGTTAAAAAAGATTTTTTTCACAGTGTATATTTTCTTAGGAATCGCCATTTAGTTATCTAACTTTGCTGAACAATAAAATCAGCATCAAATCGCGATTCCCGGCCGAAATAATTTACACAGAAAAATTTTTTTTACTAAATGTAAAAATTGTGAAATTTTTGAAATGTTATAACTTTTTTGTTTATTACTTTACCATCACCAAATTTTTATGGTAGATTGCTAATACAATGGACCGTTTTCCCTAAAAAATTCAAGTTGGTAAAAAGATAGGGTTTTGAGATATTTGAGTTTTTGTGACAAAAATGATGTTTTTCAATGATAAAATAGATTTTTTTTCACAGTGTATATTTTCTTAGAAATCACCATTTAGCTATCTAACTTTGCTGAAAAATTCATAACAATCGAACAATCCGTTTTTGCTGTGCATATTTTTGAATATTTTTGAACCATTTTCACATACACCCTTTTGAAAAGTTAGTCGTGGCTCTAAATAAAAATTTGATATCGAAAAATGGCGATTTAGATGGAACTGAAAAACTGTGCAAAGTTTCAGTTCAATAGAAAATCATGAATTAAAAATTTTCCTTAATTTTGATGCTGTTGCTTGGAATCGCTCTGCTTTAGATGCCTAGATAATATGATAAACGCTGAAATGGTGCTTGAAGAGCTGTGATGGTGCATGAAGTTCCATCATGAGATGGTGCATATCAGTATGAGGTATTAGATACTTAATTGATAAAAAGACATTTCATGCGATCATCATAATACGTGGATTCCTAGATCATTCTGTTGACATCATGATGGTGCATTAAAAGCTTTGAAGAAGGTGCATGATGTTAGTGTGCTGTTAGTCGTCACTGTTATTCAGTGATACTCGTTATTTTGTATGGCTAGGTGCACGAATTGCAAAAAATGGTGCTTAGAATTCAATGTGGTGCCGACCCAAGTAGCACCTGCAACTAAAATGGAAATGATCATCGTTGCAAACATGTTGCAACTGAGTTTTCATGAAACAAACAAAATTAAAACCTATTAAAATCCTGTTGTTAATGCCAAACTGAGGTGTAACAGTTTTATAACAACTAGCAAAATGAAAACAATCGTCATCATTAGTCGAAACTTTCGAAACCAATTTGTAACTAAAGTATAATCTGATTGTTTCAACGAATCTTAGTTACAACCGTTTACAAACCAAATCAACCAAAACATTGATTCTGATTGTTATAAACATGTTGCACCTGGAACTTATTTAGAACATAACGAAAAATTTTGACAGGAGTTCCAAAATGTGCGGCAAAATGTTTTTGTGATCACGAAAAATATAAAATGCACTATAAAAAACCAAAATGTTTCAAAAATAACGAAATCATGTACAAATAAAATGTAACCTTTTCTTCATAAATTTATCGACATATTCCAAATTTTATAAAATTAAAGTAGTAAAATAGAAAAATAAATCTGATTGACCCAATAAAAAAAATCTGCCTCATTTAGCAGTACTGAAAGACTGGTACCTACCATTGGGAAGATTTGAATATATGGGGTTTTGAGAAATCTTACGTAACGTACAAAAATATTGGGAGTTTCCCACGAAAAATTTTACAAAGGGGTTTACATTTTTTACAAAAAACGTGAAACTTTCGGTACGTAATAAATGAACAGCCACTTGTCGACGTAAATGGGAAGTACCAGTCCAAGTGTCTGCTTTTTTGATTATTTTGACAATGGTTTTTCATAAGGGCCTAACTAACTTGCTCGATTTCTCTTCGTCGACTCTCTCTTTCGCTAACAAAACAAACAAAATCATTATTCTTTTTGTTTCTATAGCAACATGTAGTCGTTTTCTTCGCATTTCAACTAAAAAATCTTTGGAAAACTCAATACAAATTCTGTGATAACACAAAGAGATGATCGATGAAGAGAACTCGAAAATGTCAGTTAGGCCCAAATGAAAAATCAGTGATGATTTATTTCCTATACGGAAAATTCAAACTACCTTATTTTGGGTCGATTTTACCCTGAAATGAGTATATCAAATTGATTAGTTACCCAAAATTAGGTTGTTTTTCCTCTCTCCCCACAGAGTTTTGTATATGCGTCTATCCAACGGGGGTCCTTAAGGCCAATAAACCTATTTTGGGTAAATGTAGATTTACCCAAATTTGGGTTGAATGAAGGGGGTCTTGGGTTGAATTTACCTACTCTTGAGTTTTTTTTTAGTTGGAGGTAAAGCCAATTTACCTTGCGTGAGTTTAATCGATTCACTCAAATGTTGACTTATTGGGCCGAAGTATAAGATTGCGTCAAAAGAATCCAATTTTTGGTAGTTTGGCGGTTCCGTGTACCATGTGCAGCATTGTTGTACTTTGTCAATACGGATTCCCTTAAACATGATTCAGCAAATAGTATCGTTCTAAATTATAAAATTATTTTCAGCGTTTTATGGGTGCATTAAATAATCTGCTGATATGCACTCCGGCAAAGCAATATGGCGAGTTAATTTTTACCACAAATGCCTAAATTTTCACTCGCAAAATGATAGGTAGACTGAGGCGCGTTGAGAATATGGAGCTAAAATGCGTAACTTACCGATAAATCTAGAACGGCACACAAATTGACGTTCTCGGTCAGCCTTATTTGCGGTATATTTATGCACACAATTTATTAATTACATGAACGAAACTACTGATGCAAAATAACTGGCAGTGACGAATGTGGTGACTAGCTGACTAGTTGTCGAATCGGTCACCATTTTTTAAGTCGACTATAAGTTGTATCTTGGTTATAATTCGATTGCGTATTAAAACCGTTTATATCACGAAAGGATGTTTTATATTGGCTCCACCTCTTGCGCTTTTTTGGTTGCAATTTAGTCGTTAATAAACCGATTGGTTCAAATGGCATAACTTTCAATGTAGTTGCATACAAATTACAGAAACTTATTAATGTCCAAGTGTGTTGCTTGGGGAGGTCATCATGGTTCACGTACATGGAATACAGTTTTGGAATACGAAATGCCTAAATGGTGCATGTTATTCGAATATGGTGCTGACATCACTGATTAGTTAGAAGATGGCGCGTGAGTTTAGCCTAGATGATTCTGAGAACATCATGGTTGTGCATGAGATACTAAGAAATTGTATGTGTCAATGGTGCACCATGGCTCAGCAATTCTCAACATTGCGTGGTAAGATCCAGGGTGAAAGAATTGCAAAAATGGTGCATATATTTTTTTTATAGAAGGGGGGGCAAGTGCCCCCCCTTGCCCCCCCCCCCCCCTGTGCACGCTAGTGATCCTCTTAGATCCACTGTGAATGATACCTCGACGGTATTTTTTTTTATTTAATCAACGAACACCAAGTGGGGAGACTCTTGAAATTCCTTGATTTGGTCCAGGATGATACGGGGCGTTACAATATGGTCCACACAGGATCGTCCGGTACGGAGTCCTGTTGGCTGCCGTCGGAGACTTGCGTCAATCTCCTCGTGTATCCAGCAGAGCTGCGCAAAATTAGTCATGTTAGTTGACTACTGATTTTGCACCACAGTCACTATCACTGTAGGCCGATCAATATCAAGACGATCATGGCCGGCAACAACTTCATACTGACCCGCACTCCAGTGCACTATCATTACAACTGAACTGATATTTTGGCGATTTTAGCCAAAACTCATATTTTTTAATGCCTAACATGCAAAACTTGCTATTTTGTACAACATATTCAAACATCATCACGGTAAGTGTTTACTTTTAAACGAATTTTAAAGATGGCCTATCAGTGATATCTACCCGCCATCGCAGTCAGTCCAGTTGTGATGAAAAAAGGAAAGTGATGGTGACCCAATATGTAGAGCACACGCTGACTTGGATCGCAGTCAGCCTATCAAAATCGACGTTTTGCCTACCTTTGATAGTGACAGAGAGCAACTCTGGTATCCAGTTAAAGATTACTTTACAGAGGACTTGGAGAACGATACACAGTATCATTATGCCCAGCATATTATCGCATATAGTCAGGTCACCCTTTTTGGATACCTTTACTAAGACGCCTTGCATCCAGTCGGCCGGAAATGTCGCGGCTTCCCATATATTGCAGAATAATTGATGCAGCAGCTGAGCGGATACTCCAGGGTCAGTTTTGAGCATCTCTGCGGATATGCGATCGACCCCTGGGGCTCCGTTCGATTTCATGCTATGGATGGCTTTTTCTATCACCTGCACTTATGGAGCTTAGGTGTTGACACGGGTAATGCGTCGAACTCTTGGCGGATGATGCTGAGATGTTGATGGCGTGGCTGACAACTGGTCAGCCGCGTTGGTCAGAAACTGTCCAGTAGGCCGTCTCTTAATTTTCAAAATTTGGATATGTTATAAATTCGTAAGTGGAAAATGATCGTTTTAGCTAAGAAATGATCGCGTCAAAATTTGAAGTCCGTATCTCAAGGCTAATTGGTCCCTCAAGGGGCTTAAAGTTGTCAAAAATGGTATGGGACAAAAAAAAACATGAAATTTTTTTCGACAGCCCTAAAGGGCAAAAAATGTGCTTAGAATTGCGATATCTCTACTCGTTTTTGAGTTGTTGAACAAAATAAGGTAGGTTTCCTTCGGAATCTAAAAAAAAATGTTCAAAAATGCTGATTTTTCGGTTGTTTTTGTCAATAGCTCGGAAACGACTAGAAATATCACAAATCTAAGCTCATTTTTGGCCCTTTAGATTCCAGAAATCACCGGTTTTAGTAGAATAGCGAACTTTTTTTTTGACGAGAAAAATCTCATATTGTTTGGCCCCATACCATTTTTGACAAGTTTAGGCTCCTTGAGGGACCACTTAGCCTTGAGATACGGACTTCAAATTTTGACACGATCATTTTTTAGCTGAAACGATCATTTTCTATTAACGAACTTATAATATTTCTAATTTTTGCAAAATAAGGGACGGCCTACTGTCCAGACGTGTCTTTTACGAGCATCGCAGCATTCATTTTAGTCTCACTAAGGGCCAATTTCTTCACCCGGGCTTAAATTTTAAACCAGGCTTAGCAAAATTTTAAGCCGGGCTTAACATTTTTTCGATTTCTTCACCTCGGCTTAAACACTAAACCCGGTTTAATAAAGCTACGGTTTACGTTAAGTGTGGCTTATCTTAAGCGGTGCTCTGAGGTGGCTTAGCAGCGCTAAGCCAGGCTTAAGCCGCAAATTGCAGAGTTTGGGTTTCTTCACCTGCTTCATGGTAAATTTTTTTAAACAGCAGACAATATTTATATAGTATGTATACAATGAATTAAAAGCTTTGACTGTTTTCCTACTCTCCGCATCGACCAATGTGGCGCTAGCTTCTATGCGCGAAAAATTGCTAAAAGTAAATCGCAAAAATATTGTATGGCGAATAGCATCTAAAGGCAAATTTATCGAAGTGAAATACATTATTCGAAAAAATATTTGGTAGTGGTTGTGCACAATGGTGACTACTATTAAGCCTACCAAATATTTTTTCAGTAAAAGCTTTCTGTTTCAAGTAATTCAAGTTTAGATGCATTTCACCATACAAAATAAAATGGATTTACTCCTGCTGATCAACTGTGGGTGTGCGCCAAGCGGGTAGTCCATTGTGAAATGTTTTGATACGGATGGATGCGATGATAAAGAAAATGATTGTCTACAGCCTGTGCGTCGTCAATATAAAATATTCAACATCGGTTTTTGGGACAATCAAGTTTTTACATTAGATTGAAAGTCTTCAAAAAGGCACCGTGTTGATACTTTTGGAAATTTGTCATCCCGATTTGGAAGTCAAAAGTACATTTGCATTGAAGTTCTATTTATTTGAAGTCAAGTCCTTCCATAATTTCAGGTCACAATAAACATATTTTTGTCTCTTATGGTTCAAGACATATGTATTATTTTTTTAACAAACAAAATTAGGATGACACTCAAAAAAAAATCTTCTAATAACTTTTTATACACTGATTTCTTAGAAAAACTTAGTTCAACGCACGTTTAGCCCATCGAATATTCAATATTTTGACTTATAATTCTAAATATAAAAATTATTATTCGTGGTGTACTTCTAAACATGACTTATTTTGAATACAGTGACGATTCGTTCGTTGAGAGCTCGTTAGATGGGCTGTCTCGATGGTTGAATGTTCACTGGTTGGGGCAAAACCCAACTAAAAAGCACTGTCAATGTCAAAATAGATGTCAAAACGAGTTTGACGTCTGACCGCCGTCGCATCACAGCTCCTGTATACAGAACGTTTGCGCAAGTATGTGAGTGTTCCGTGACGTATTTCTCGTCACTTGCGTGTATCTAGAGCATTTTGATCTGCTGTCAGTTGCCCCAACGAACGAACACGATTCGCTAATCGGGGCGCAGTCGTGACCCAACCAGCGAATCCGGACTGTACCTAATAGGGTGACGTTGGATATTATCGGCAGGTTTGTTCTCTTCGTCGTAGGGGGTGTTTGTCGGCCAAAATGCCTGAAACATGGGCAAATCATTCAGCTCACTTTGGAAGGATTTGAGGCCAACTTTGAGCTCAATAAGTTTCAAAAAAATCCCATGACGAAGAGAACAAAACTGCCGAAAATACGTAAGTTCCCATATCTAAAAATGACGCAAATGGATTTTAAATATCTTTTTGTAAATCAGCACTATGAAATTTGATTTATACTTGCCGGATCACAACGGACTAGCTTTTCGTACTATACCAAACAATTACAATATGATTCATAATGCAACTGATTTCGGTTGAAGGGTAACGGTCGAATTTTGGACCCCTAGAAGACATAGTTTTGAATGTAAGCTAAAATCAAACAGATTCCGAGGGTATTACACACAATGATGATGTTGACATGACCGTAAAAGCCTCCACTGTCCGTCAAAAATACCCACAAGGTCATTACTGGCTGGAAATTTGATGAAAATAACTGATGTTTGAAGCACCAGTTTTCACTGTTTTGGACACCCCAATGTATTTTGGACCCTCTTAAGTATATATTTGGGACACACGGTGTTTAAACCCACTTGAAGTTGTTTTCGAAGAATCTGCCACTTGGATATGCTGGATCACATCCTAGTTACTTGATTGACAAAGGCTGATTAGACGAACTTTGCGAATTTAATGCGCTAGAATGATAAACGTTTTTGTTTACATCTACAAGTTTGCCCAGTACCACTTTTTCTTTTCGTAAACAAGCCGCGACAATCGCACGGATGACGAGATTACCAAAACATAATTTCAAGGCAAATAAAGATATTTCCAGTGAGGAAATGATTGCTGCACGTGCAGAACAACCTAATTTTGCGAATGATTCTAAATATTTTCGTCATCTCTTCTTTAAATCTGTGAAAATTATGATAATACGGCCCAGAGGGTCCAACATATATGGGGGTCCAAATTATATTGGTTACCCTATATATTATGAATCATAATGCAATTGTTTGATCCACAACCATCATCGTATTAATGCATTTTTATATTGAAATCCTAAATCTTTTGTATGGGCCGTACCGCACGATCATATTTTCCTTTCCTTAAGAGCGTTACGTATTTTGTGAACGGCACATAAGCATTTTTAAAATAAAGTATTTAAAAACACCAACGAATGGAATAAAAGTGGAATAAACTGTTTCTATTGAGGGATTTCAGTTTCTAGTTGACTTGAACTTTGCTGTGGCTTTCATACAAAGTTCAAAATTTTAAACATTTTCACGACCAACACATTTTCAAAAACTCACTATTGAAATGCAACTCTAACAGGGCGATAATGGAAATTATTTATTCGAAGGCGATTGTGGATATCAAAGCATAAGATCAACATTGCAACGCCTTTGCTGCAATGTGGCACTCCAATTTTGTACAATGAAAGGCAAATTTGAACACCAAATGTTGTAGAACGATCATATGGAGTAGGTACTAAATCGAAGATCTTCGATACTAGCGTTGGGTAAAATATCAACACTATAGGTAGTTCATCGTTGTTAATTTCCTTCTGCATCCGAAAAATTTACCGATTCCGCTTTTCCTACTAAAAATTTCAGCGGATACTGCATATAACGGGCATTTCAAAATATCGGCGGCTTAAAATGACGTTTCCATTGGAAAGTCACTGGAATGATATGGGGATTTTCGTTAAGTTTGGCTTAGCGTAAGCCATCGCCTTTATTTGCTAAGCCGGTGTGAAGAAATGCAAATATTTAAACCTGGCTTAAGAATTTGGCTTAACTTAAAGTGTGGTTTAAGATAAACCAGGCTTACGTTGTTAAGCCGGGTAGGTGAAGAAATCGGCCCTAAGGCTAAGGCGACGTTAAACATCGTAGCGGATGTTGCCGTTGTTTGCGGCTCACCTTCGGTGGCTGAGGAGTTCGCCCATGCTCTTTCTTCATGAGCGGTTCACTTCCTTATCGTGAGCCGGATAGCGCTGACGTGCTACGGCTTTGGCTCTTCGTGTTTTCGATCGTTCTATCGCGGCTTTGGCGTTCCTTTGTCCTCTGTCTTCCTCTGTGATCCATTGCTTTCTTCGAGTGCGTAGCTTATCCAAGTTATTCACGCCGGTGGCGATGAAGGCGTTCTTGATGGCGATCCATTGATCTTCTACGCTTTTACATTCTGGAATATTCACAGCACGGTTCTCTAGCTCCTCGATGAAGCACCTTTTCATCGCGGCGTCTACCAGTTAGTGTGTGTTGAACCGGCGCCCGATTTTCTCCTCCTGTCGATGGATTCTAGCAATTCTCAGCCGGATCTCGCCGATTATTGATTGATTTAACTTTATTATAGAGGCTTTCAGTCCTTGGCTGGTTCGTCTCTCCCGCCGATTAGAAGATGATGATCGGACGCAATGTAGACGCTACGTTTGTTTCGCACATCAAGAAGGCTCCGTCTCCATTTTCGGCTGATACAGAAAAGATCGAATTGATTTTCCGTAACGCCATCACGGGAAACCCATGTCACTTTGTGCACTGGTCGATGAGGAAAGAGCGATCCCCCAATCAGCATGCCACAAAACTCTGCAAACAGCTCTCCGTTCTTGCTCATTTCTCCGAGACCACGGCATCCCATGACGTGCTGATAATCCGAGTTGTCGGTACTAACCTTGGCGTTGAAGTCGCCCATGAGGATTTTGAAACCTTTCAGAATATTGTCCACGACAACAATCAGTTGGCTGTAGAAGTACCCTTTGTCTTGCAAGTCGGGTTTGCGCGTAACATTGGATCATGATGAGGTATCGAATTCGTGTTCTGAATATGGCCACATTTATCCTCTCACTAATAGGTTCCCACTTCTTTAGCACAACGTGGGTATGAGTGCTGAGCAGGAAACCAACTCCACGTTGACAAGAAGCGTGTTCACCTCATAGGCCAGAGCATAACCCCGAGCAGAAGAAAATAACAGTCGCATAACAAAATGCGTTATTTTGGCAAAATAACAGTGATGAAATCAGTTATTTCAATGTTATTAACATAACATATTTTGTTATAAACTTGCGTGTCATAAGCGGCAAAATAACAAATATCATAACAAAAAAATGTTCCTGGAAGACCAATTTAATAACATGTTTTGCTTGTGTCAATAACAACTTAATAACAATGAATTTAGAAAATATTTCAATAACAAATTTTGATCTTCAAAAGTTATTGATAACAAACCAAAAGCAAATTTTTTTGGATAGAGTTATCCTAATTGCGAATTATAACATATGAGTCTAACTATTTTCGAGGAACTACTAATCCACCAAGGGGCCGTTCATAAACCACGTAGACTTTTTGGGGGGAGGGGGGGTCTGGCCAAAGTCTACGCTCCATACAAATTTCAAAATTTTTGTATGGGCAAAAGTCTACGAGGGGGGAGGGGGGCTCTGAGATGACCAAATTTTGGTCTACGTGGTTTATGAACAGCCCCCAAGTATAACAACATTCTGAGATTTTCTATGGCATGGATACGACTATATGTAACTGGCTACATAAAATGATAAAAAAAAACAGGACATAATTTTTGAAGTGTTCATAAAATAATAATCTGACAACAATAATAGGTAATTAGAATTATTGGATAATATGTACGGAATGCTGTAAAGAACGTAAATCTTCAATGTTGTACTTACAATTTAAAAACTTGTTATTGTTGTGATATTGTTTATCCAATATGTGTATTAGAGTGGGTCATCGGTTATATGGAAAAATGAAAAATTCAATGGTATCCCATCAGATCAAAGCTTTTTTGATCCCATTTCAGGACCCAAATAAGTGTGCAACATTTGGACACGATCGGTTATGTCTACGTTTTGCGCATCGCGTTTGAAGTTTATATGGGGTTTTACATGGGAAAACACACTTTTTTGCATTTTTCTCATAACAAGCATGAAGTTTTCTAAAACCGTGTAACCGATATAGTGAAAACATAGCCTAGGGTGTCCTGAAAAACTTTGTCGAAGACCGCGAAGTGATCTGATGCTTATGAAAAAAGTTATAGCGTTGGCATTGCTTGACGAAACAGCATGATTTTGTTGCTATTGTTATTCCTTTACATGTTAAAACATAAACACATACATGCGGTTCGTGTGGTATGACTATTTTCACAAGCATCGGATCGCTTTGCGGTCTTCAACAAAGTTTTTCAGAACATCCTAGGCTATCATTTTACAGTATCGGTTAAAAAGTTTCAGACAAACTTTTTCAACTTACGGCTAAAATGCAAAAAAGTAGGTTTTCCCATACAAAATCCCATACAAATTTCAATTGCAATGCGCAAAGTGTAGACGCAACCGATCGTGCTCAAATTTTGCACAGATACTCAGGACCCGAAACGGAACCAAAAAAGCTTTGATCTGAGAAAACGGTTCCGATGACCCACACTAATGTGTATACACTCTCAATATCACAATAATAACTTAGTTTGCTCCATAACAAAACATGTTATTTAAATGTTGTTTAATGGGTGCATATCAATAAATGGATAATAACAAAATAAGATTGTCCAACAAAACATGTTATGGAAAAGTAATTTCTAGATAAGTTAATAATAACAAAACAAGATATAAAAATAGGTTATGTTATTTTGTAGTTATTATTTTGCTATTCTCTTCTGCTCGGGACAGAATTTGACCCAACGCCAATCTGTGTTATCCCAAGTTCGGCCGACGGACTTCGCCCAGTCCTAGGATCTCAAGTTTCATACGCCATGCCTCATTGAATAGTTGTGCCATTTTACTCTGCTGTCGTCATAGGCTTGAAGAAAGTGCTTCAACACTTTGGAGCATAATTAAACAGGCCTTCAATGACAGTTGTGCACCGAAGAAACGCTCTTCAAATAGAGATGTTCCCTGGTGGAATTATAATCTGCAAAAACTGCGACAAAAAACCCGGAAGCTGTTTAACCGGGCTAAAAGAACACAACAGTGGGAACAATACAAAGAGTCCCTCCTCCTCTCCTCTCTCCTCTTCTTGGCGTAACGTCCTCACTGGGACAAAGCCTGCTTCTCAGCTTAGTGTTCTATGAGCACTTCCACAGTTATTAACTGAGAGCTTCCTCTGCCAATGACCATTTTGCATGTGTATATCGTGTGGCAGGCACGAAGATACTCTATGCCCAAGGAAGTCAAGGAAATTTCCTTTACGAAAAGATCCTGGACCGACCGGGAATCGAACCCGTCACCCTCAGCATGGTCATGCTGAATACCCGTGCGTTTACCGCCTCGGCTATATGGGCAAAGAGTCCCTCATAACATATAAAAAGGAAATTCGAAGGTCGAAGAGGATAAATTAGAGGCACACATGTGAAAACATTGAAAGTACTCCAATTGCTGCTAGACTGCAGAAAGTCCTCGCTAAAGACCATTCAATTGGCCTTGGAACTCTTAAAAAAGAAGATGTTTTTTTTACTAAGAGTGCCAATGAAATTTTAGAAACAATGATGGAAATCCATTTTCCGTGTTCTATTCTTGTTTCAAATGAAGACCAAAATTCATCTGCATCGCATACTGTTGCTAATGAAACCAGGAGATATAATAGTCATAATGATAATGACCCAACTGAGTTAGAAAGCACCAGGAGTGATACATGTCTTTTGGCCAATGAAATTTTTACGGAACAAAAAGTTGAATGGGCGATTGATTCCTTTGAACCCTTCAAAGCGCCTGGTAGGGATGGAATTTTTCCTGTACTACTGCAGAAGGGTAAAGCAATTTTAACACCCGTTTTAACTAAATTGTTCCAATTAAGCTTATCGTTAAGCTACATTCCTACCGCTTGGTGAGAAGTGCGGGTCACTTTTATTCCCAAAGCAAATAAAAAGGATAAATCATCACCAAAATCCTTCAGACCGATAAGTTTATCGTCCATTATATTAAAAATAATGAAAAAAAAATATTGACGAGCATATTAAATCGTCATATTTAGTTAAAATGCCTTTAAGCAAAAACCAGTTTGCGTATCAGGAAGGCAAATTTTCCGTAACAGCGCTTCACAACCGGGTTACAAAATTGGAAAAATCTTTTGAAGCAAAAGAGATTTCACTTGCTGCGTTCCTCGATATTGAAGGAGCATTTGATAACACGTCTTACATTTCAATGAAGAATGCTATGACAAAACGTGGTTTTGATAGATGCATTGTTGATTGGATTGGGGAAATGTTATCAAAAAGAGAAATATCATCAACCTTGGCAGCTCTTCCATTAGAGTTAAGGCAATGAAGGGGTGCCCACAAGGAGGCGTGCTATCACCTCTTTTGTGGTCTTTGATAGTCGATGATCTCCTTAAAAAATTGGAAGCACAGGGCTTCGAAACAATTGGCTTCGCAGATGCTATCGTCATATTAGTTCGTGGTAAATATGACTATGTCATCGCTAACAGAATGCAAACTGCCTTGAATTTAGTCTCTTCGTAGTCTTAACTACTCTTTCAATTACTGGTGCAATGCGAAGTACTCCTTCTAAAGCGCTAGACACTTTACTATACCTACTTCCATTGCATCACTTTGTTCAACTAGAAGCTGCAAAGAGTCTTTTGAAGCTAAAAAGAACTAAAAAGATATTTGAAGGTGACCTAAGAGGACACCTCAGTATTCAGAAAACAATTAGTATCAGCTCGTTAGTCACAAGCAATGGTGAATGGATGAGCAGATGATACAATTTTCAAAGTTCTTTCCAAGTGATCAATCCTGGGAGAAATATGTGGGAAAATGGTGGTCCACAGCTACAACCAGGATCGATCGTATTTTACACTGACGGTTCTAAATTAAATCATCAAGTTGGTGCAGGTGTCACTGGCCCAGGGATTAACGTATCAATATCTATGGGCAAGTGGCCAACCGTTTTTCAAGCTGAAATTCAAGCAATTTTAGAATGTTGTAATATCTGCTTACGTAGGAATTACAGGCATTCAAAAATTTGCATAATGTCTGATAGTCAAGCAGCTCTAAATGCTTTGAAATCAGCATCAATGCACTTCAAAACATGTTTGGGAGTGTATCCTAACACTTCAACAATTAGCTTACCGAAATGAGGTGAAGATGTTTTGGGTTCCAGGACATTGTGGAATTGAAGGAAACGAGCAAGCCGATATGCTAGCAAGACTTGGGTCGTCTCATCAATTCATAGGTCCTGAACCATTTCGTAGCATATCTGGATGTTCTCTCAGAATGGAGTTTAAAGCTTGGAAACAGGAAAAATTAAATTCCTTATGGCTTGTGGAGCGGACCTGGTGTGATGGTTAGAACACTTGACTATCACGCCGAGGACCTGGGATCGAATTCCACTCCCGACAAACTCACAAAAAATGTGAGTTCTTCCTTTGGAAGGGAAGTAAAGCGTGGGTCCCGAGATGAACTAGCCTAGGGCTAAAAATCTCGTTAATACAGATAAAAAAAAATCCTTATGGAAAAACACCACAATTGCGAGGCAGTCTAAGCGTTTTATAAAGCCAAACGTTGCAAACACTCGCAAAATTCTGGAACTTTTCAAAAGAGATTTCAGTACTTTAACCGGCCTTTTAACAGGTCATTGTCCGAGCCGGTATCATCTGAAGCTAATTGGAAAACTTCAAGATGGTGTATGTCGCTTTTGCGGCATAGATATAGAAGACTCGGAACATTTGTTATGCCATTGTCCGGCAATTGTAACTAAAAGAATTAGGTTCTTCGACAAAGGGCCAATAGAACCCTTTGATGTTTGGAGAACAAACCCATATACGGTGGTTCAATTCATTCGAAGTGTGGCACCGTGTTTGGATACCGCTTCTGGTTAAAGTCTGATTATTACCAATACCAATGGTGATACGTCGACTACACAAAGCTAAACAAAAATGGAGCATATGTCACAATAGATCTATCAACTGGTCACAGTGACTTAGATACCCAACAAGGAATAATAAAAACCCAAATTAATCCACCTAGTGGTGATAGTGCCTTTCTCGTCGAACATGTTCTGAATATTTTTATAGAAAAGCAAGCATTTTATCAAAGACATCTTTGAATTGCTGATATTATGATGATATTGTTCTACCATCTATTGTAGCAAGGCAGCTGCCTATAGCACTGAAAAAATCTGAAAAGCGATTTGATCAAGATTGTGCTGTTGTTAGTGGTCAGTCATTCTCCTGTATGAAGGGCCAAAAAGGGTTCTGCGGACCCGCAAGCAACTGCAAAATCAAGCCCTCGATTGACAGAATACTCCCAATAGATGGGGTCGAAGAGCCCGCCCTCAATCCACGAAATGTTAACAACAAGGAGGAGGCAGTTCCAAGCTCCTGTCCAAATCGCTTCAATCGGGTGCTCTGATGGTCCCTCCCTTTCCCAATATATGATGAGATTTGTATGTGTAATGTATGTGAGTGTGTGTTGTATATGTTTTGTTATACATTTGTATGAAAAACAATCATAATCATGATTAATAAGCATTTATAAAATATGCGAAACATTTACCTGATTACTCCTGAAATAAAATGTGGATTAGAAACAAAACATTAAAAAAGCACATCAAATCTCGATCCTGGAATGTCTGCTTACCACAGATCGGCCACTTTAGGCATGAAAACATTAACAAGATCGAAATTTGATGTGGTGGTAGATCTTACGCCGCAACGCACCATTCTAAGGTGATCTACCCACGTTACGGGGCTTATCAAAGACATCTTTGAATTGACTTAAAACTTATTGATTGCACATAGTCCGACGTTATGTTCAACGTATAAGCAGGGCTGAAAAACAGTCTTGCGAATAATCGCGACCATCGCGAGACAATCACTTGTACCGCTTTCTGGAGTCACCGTTCCCAAGGTGATACGAACCAGCTAGCATGTCACGCCTGGAATGACAAACATGTTGTGGTTTCCACCCTTCGCAGCTTTGCAGCGATAGCAGCTGAGTATGCTTCAGGCGGGTTGCGAGAGAATAAATCTCTCTGAGCAACGATGCATAACGGGCAAAGTGAGAGCGTTTGCCGTAGCCAGGGCGAACTGCGTAGTGCGCTCAATGTGTGCGTTTAAACTGAGCTGTGCAAAACGAATAGGATTTATGACGTAGTAGCGTGCTTGTGATAATACACATGCATAGTTATACATGCTGTTGCGCGTGCATCTGCTTGAGGCGACGGAGAGAGTCATGACACTCACATGAGCCGTATCCAAGTCAGGATGATTGTAGCAAAAAAGGGTGACCGGGTGACTTTGATGGGATTCTGTCTTTTCTGGTGTTAGCGACTGTAGAGAAAGCGAATCAGAAACCGCAGAGACAGGGTGATACAAGTTTGGTGTTTATCAGCTTCTTTGTGACTTGTACGCTGATGCTTCACGACACTGCTGAAAAATATCAGACTTCTCAGTTGACTGCTTGAGCACTTTGTTGAGCACCTTCACTAACACTGATCAATATCAAGATTTAGGCTATATCTTATTGACCGTTGAAAACAAGAGCGATAGGTAGTGAGTATAGTGCGACGTCTGTTTGTATGTGGGTTTAATTTGTAAGATTTTGTTCTCTTACACATATTTATCGCTTGCATTGATTTTATTTACTTTCGTAGTTCCGGTGAAGCATCAAACGCTGGTTGTGCAATCCTACCGGTAGTCTGTAATGTGGTGTGAGCCTATTTTCTAGTTAACCGTTCCTCGGGTTATTTAAAAAGCCGTGATGTAATATGTTGCATGGTACATTTGGTTACTTTCGATGCGGTACCGGAACAGGTTCTGGAGCACACCGGGTCTTCCAAATATAGTCTGAGACTATTTCATTGCTAACGTTCATTAGGTTACCCAAAAAACACGATTTGATTTATCTCATGCATGGGTGGGTATAGATCACTTTTACATTTGACCACTTTCAGTGGGATACCCAGAACTGGTTTCGGGACACTACCGGTTGTCTAAAATATGGTCTGAGGCTATGTTCTTACGAATCGATCATCGTACCGGGAGACTTCTTTCAGTATTTAGAGCGGTCAGAACTAAAGCATGTTTTCTACGCCCGACGTTTCGATTGCATATTCAATCTTCTTCAAGGGTTAGAAAAGGTTTGTTCTTTGTCTGGTGGATTGTTTTTGTTCATTCTCGTCAAGATTTCTGTGATCATCAATTTCTATTTTACTGGACAAAACGGAAAAAAACCTGGCAACGGTTCACTACTTTGTCTTGTTTCTAACTATTCCGTTTTGTCCAGTAAAATAGAAATTGATGAACACCGAAAGCTTGACGAGAATGAACAAAAACAATCCACCAGACAAAGAACAAACCTTTTCTAACCCTTGAAGTAGATTGAATATACAATCGAAACGTCGGGCGTAGAAAACATGCTTTAGTTCTGACCGCTCTAAAGACTGAAAGCCGAAAAAAGTCTCCCGGTACGAACTCCCAGCAGTCGAAAGCATCCAAGTGAATCGATCATCGTGTATTCAAAAAACTGCTATTTGATGTACTGTCAAACACTTATTTGTGCATTTCGACAGTTCCGGCGAGACACTCGAAAGTGGTTCCGGTACACTACCGGTGGTCTTAAAGTGGCCTGAGACTTTTCTTGCTGACCGTTCTGCGCGTCATCGAAAAAGCCGATATTTAATGCGCGGTGTGCATGCGTTTGGTTCCGTTCTACATTTGACCACTTCCAGCGGAGCACCTGGAACCGGTTTCGGCACAGTATTGGTTTTCCAAAGAGTGGTCTATGATTGTTTCTCTTGTTAACCGTTCATTAGGTTACCAAAACAGCTATTTATGGGGTTGGTTCTCCTTTACATTTGATTACTTCCGATGGGGCACCCTTAATCGGTGAGGAATACTACCGGTTGTTCCAAATATGGCCGGAAACTTTTTTTTTGCCAATCAAGATACCTAAAACTCCGCGATTTGATTTGTCGCATGGGTTTGGTTCACTTTTTTGTTTGGCCATTTCCGGCGGGACACCCGGAACCGGTTCCGGATCACTACCGGTTCAGATACATATGGTCTGAGAATATTTTCCTGTTGACTGTTCATCAGGATATCAAAAAAGCCACTATTTGATATGTCGCATGTATGGGTTTGGTTAACTTTTAAACTTGGCCACCTCTGGCGAGACATCTGGAACCGGTTCCGGAACACTACTGGTTCCGATATGTTCTGAGAATGCTTTCCTGCATACTGTTCATCAGGTTATCGAAAAAGCTGTGGTTTGATATGTCGCATGCATGGGTTTAGTTCAATTTCATATATGGCCACTTCCAGCGGGACACTCGGAACTGGTTCCGGAACACAACCGGTTCAAATATGGTCTGAGAATATTTTCCTGCTTACCTTTCATCAGGATGTCAAAAAACCACTATTTGATATGTCACATGCATGGGTTTGGTTAACTTTTATACTTGGCCACTTCCAGCGGGATATCTGGAACTGGTTCCGGAATACTACCGGTTCCAATATGGTCTGAGAATGTATTCCTTCTTACTGTTCATGAGGGTATCGAAAAAGCTGCCGTTTGATATGCCGCATGCATGGGTTTAGTGCACTTTTATGTTTGGCCATTTCCGGCGGGACACCCGGAACCGGTTCCGGGACAGATATGGTCTAAGACCATTTTTCTGCTTACCGTTCATCAAGTTATCGAAAATGCCGTAGATTGATGTGTCGCATGGATGGGTTTGTAGCGTTTTCAGATCTGGCCCCTTCCTGGGGTACCGACCCGGAACACCTAAATTGCCATAACTCCGGAACGGCTGGACCGATCCAAACCATTTTCAATAGGAAACAATGGGACCAGATTCCCCGTCGAATGAACCGTCGGTCATTAAAATCGGTTCAGGTTTACTGCCAAAAAGTGATGTGAGTTTTTTTTGTACACACACATACACACATACACACACACATACATACACACACACATACATACACACAGACATCACCTCAATTCGTCGAGCTGAGTTGATTGGTATATGTGACTCGACCCTCCGGGCCTTCTATCGAAAAGTCATTTTTGGAGTGAACATATAGCCTTTCCAGTACACTTAGTGTACGAGAAAGGCAAAAAAATAATACTCTGCTGGGATGGGGTTAATACATTCCTTCAACCGCTCTGAAAAATATTCGATAGCTCTTCCGAAGAAATTGCTTCCCAGGCTCTGGTCATACTGTCTTTCAAACGATCCTACGTACTATGCTGTGTAGCGCAGGCTCTGGCCTCAAGAATAGACCACACAGAACAGTTCATCAAATTTAGAACCGTGAAGTTCGAAACGCCTTGACCTTCAAGTATTTTGCGTTGCAGTCAACGAATTTTCAATCTTTATGCATAAATAGAAAACTGAGTATAGTATGTTTCGATAATGTGAACATAATTTTTGCATCAAATTAGTGGGATTCGAAATGTTGATGATTATATAGGCGAATATTCTTAAATTTAAGCAAAATTTCAAAATAAAAACCCTAATTAATCCACCTAGCGGTGATGGCGCCTTTCTCGTGCCTTTGAAACCCTATTTCAATAAAACTCAAGCGAAATGTTTATGTATATCGCACTTTCATACAATTAACAGAAATCCATTTCATGATACCAGAAATTATATCGTTTATCTGGCTTTCAATGTTTGAGCCTCAAACTCTTAAGAAAAAGACGCTATCTTGAATTTGAAGCCGCCATTTAGGATTAAAGTTAGCCATCTTGGATGTTCTGGCTGCCATTTTTGGAATCCAGACATCATCCCCATACCAAATATACCAATAATGCATTGTTTCATGCCCTAAAACTCCATTAAACAGCCGCGACATTGAATTCGGAACCGCCATCTTAAATTTAGATCGCCATTTTGGACTCTGGAAGTCTTCCCCATACCAAATATACCAATATTGCACGGTTTTAGAGCCGAAAACTTAATTTAACAGCCGTTAGAGCTTAAATCTCCATCAAACAGCCGCCATCTTGAAACTGAAGCCGTCATCTTGGATTTTATCGCCATCTTGTACATTCTGGTCGACATTTTTGGACTCCGGACATCTTCCCCATATTGAATATTCTCATATAGCATGCATTATGAGCCTAAATATCTAGTAAACAGCCGCGATCTTGAATTTTGAGCCGCCACCTTGAACATTTGGCTGCCATTTTGAATTTTGTGCCGACATCGTGGAGCTCCTGGTCTCCAGTGTTGATTTCCGCATAAAACTCGTCAACCATGCTAAGGGTTACAAAAATTGCTGCAGTTTGATTTATCGCATGAAGGGCTAGTTCAGTTTTATATACGGCCAGTGCTACTGGTGCTGGTCCGGATCATTGAAATGGCCATAACTTCGGAACGCCTTGGACGATCTGGACCATTTAGGATAGCAAACAATTCCGGTTCGATTCAAGCTATAATCCGAAAAATCGGCCAATGGGAAGTGCCTTAAAATTGAGTGAACTTATTTTGCGCACATACATACACACATACATACACATTCAGACATAATCTCAATTCGTTGACCTGAGTTGATTGGTATATGCGACTTGATCCACCGAGCCTTTTTTCGAAAAATCATTTTTTGAGTGAACATATATTTTTTTAGTACACTAAGTGTGCTAGAAAGGCAAAACACTACTTTCGAGCTTTTTTGCTTTAGTTATCTCACTAAACCAATAGATTCCAAGATCTTTTTGATAGCAAATTTGATAATCTTTCAAATGCGATAAGTTTGACCATTTTCAAGTTATAGCCAGCTTCAGACAAGCAAAGTCAAAAACATGTAATGTTCAATTACTACGTAACTATTGAAATTTGACCATATGCGTAAAACACATTTTTCACCGGTCGGAACCTGTTTGCTTGCTAACGCTGTGTCGCATACATAGGTGCAGTTCAATATTATATTTAGCCGCTTTCGGAGGGACACTCGGAACTGGTTACGGCACTACCGGCTGTCCCTAATGTGGTCCTAACCTATTTCTTTTATAACCAGTCATCAGGTTATCAGAAAAGCCGTCATTTGTTGTATCGCACGCATGAGTTTGGCACTTTTTTATATTTGGCCACATCCGTCGAGATCCCCGGAACCGGTTCCGGACAACTACCGGTTCAGATATGGTCTGATACTGCTTTCCTGCTAACCGTTCATCAGGTTATCGGAAATGCCTCTGTTTGATGTGTCGCATGCATCGGTTTGGTACTCTTTTATATTTTTGTACATCCGGAACCGGTTCCGGAACACTACCGGTTCAGATATGGTCTGATACTGTTTTCCTGCTTACCGTTCATCAGGTTATCGGCAATGCCGCTGTTTGATGTGTCGCATGTATGGGTTTGGTTCACTTTTATATTTGGCCACATCCGTCGGGACCCCCGGAACCGATTCCGGAACACTGCTGGTTCAGATATGGTCTGCTCTTGTTTTCCTGCTAACCGTTCATCAGGTTATCGAAAATGCCGCTGTTAGATGTGTCGCATGCATGGGTTTGGTACTCTTTTATATTTGGCCACTTCCGGTGGGACATCCGGAACCGGTTCCGGAACACTACCGGTTCAGATGTAATCTGATACTGTTTTCCTGCTAACCGTTCATAGGATTATCGAAAAAGCCGCTGTTTGATGTGTCGCATGCATGAGTTATGTTCAATTGGATATTTGGCCACTTCCGGCGGACACCCAGAACCGGTTCCGGAACACTACCGGTTCAGATATGGTCTGAGACTATTTTCCTGCTTACCGTTCATCAGATAATCATAAATGCCGTGGTTTGGTGGGTCGCATGTATGGGTTTGGTGCATTTTCATGTCTGGCCCCTTCCAGGGGTACCAGTTCCGGAACACCTGAATGGCCATAACTCCGGAACGACTGGACCGATCCGAACCATTTTCAATAGGAAACAATGGGACCAGATGCCGCGTCGAATGAGCCGTCGATCGTTAAAATCGGTTGATATTTACTATCTAAAAGTGATGTGACCTTTTTTTGTACACATACACACACACATACATACACACACACACACATACACACACACAGACATCATCTCAACTCGTCGAGCTCAGTCGATTGGTATATGAAACTTGCCCCTCTGGGGGCTCTATCGAAATTTCATTTTTGGAGTGAACATATAGCCTTTCGGTACACCTTGGTGTACGAGAAAGGCAAAAACGATAGAGATTTGTATTTATTTTTCAGTAATAAAAAATCTATTAAATTAATAAATTTTTTCTCAACGTACATTTGAAACATTAGATGTTAGCCAGTTACAGTAAAAATTTTAGCTCAATCGGATCATTGATTACGAATATGGAGATGTATGAAGAGAGCAACTTTGCTTAAAAATAGATTAAAAATCGATTTCAAATCGACAGCCTTGCACGGCAAGTCGAAACAATTTCCGCTCTACGTATATTTTTTCCTTCGCGTTTTTTGAACTCAGGGCATGATTCTGTACTAAAAATGATCATTAGCTTACCGAGTTCAAAAATGCTGTAAACTAGTGTTACTAATCATAACAGCGTCACTAAATTTCATTCCATTATATGGGGTTTGACAGCAAGCACATTCATTTCACTGAGCCACTCTTGCTGTTCATCATAAATACATTTAAAAACATCTGTCACTTCATGCTTTTGTTTTGAGCGGGAAGATATTTTCTTTTGTTTTGCCTTGCAACTTTCACTACGGATGTAAGCCCTGCGGGCGTACGGCCGCCGCCGGACTCTAATAAACGATAAGCGCGACAATAAGTGTGTAGGTACGTTACAAAAAGTAACATTAAGCATTGTTGACATTTTGTACTAGTAGGGTAATTTTCCAATTGTTGCACGGCTAAAAACTCGCCTATTGTTGCACACTCCATGTTATTCTTATGAGGTGTGCAATAATTGGCGAAGTTTTAGCCATGCAACAATTGGAAAATTACCCTACTAGCCGGGACATCGACTGGTTTATATCATTTTAGGAGTGTGGAATCTGTTGTTAAACGATATTCTTACTCATCCGCTTGCAAGTGCGGCTCCGTGGTCGTGTGGCTAGGGTCACCAAGCTCTTAGTCGCATCGTGCTGAGGAGCGCGGGTTCGATTCCCGCCACAGCTGTCAGGAAAAATTTTCGGCTGTGCCACTGGGCGTTGCATGCTAGTCCGTTGTCTAGTGTCGTGTTTCCTTCAAAGAGCGAAAAGCTCACTGGAAGCATTGAACGTGTCCTTGTCTTTAAAAGTACACACGATTCATTTTTTTTTGCACGGATGGTTTTTATAACATAACTCAGTCAATTTTGAACCTATTGACCTGACTTTTTGTACACGGAATAATACGGACCGTGTCTCCATGTACACAACAATGCATGTAAATTTCTTAAAAATTTGGCTGTATTATGGGCAAAAATGACTCGTGCATAAAAGAATCCGGTGTACGGCCATCTATATCTTAAGGAATCATATTTCATTTGAGTAGTTAACCTATTTCTCATACGTTAGGGCTTATTTCCCATACGGAATAGGACAATTACTGATGCAAAGCTTTTGAACATGCCATCAATTGTTACCAAATTTTGAAGTTATTTTAGACTTCTGAAGGAATAAACTTTACGTATTGGGTTTAATCACCGTCAAATAGTATATACACAGACAAACAGACGTAACACCTTGAACGATTTTCATGGAAATCCATCGCCCAGTTCACACTACCATCATCTGGTGGAAAAGTTGCACGAATCACTGTGTTGTGCAATATCGTCAACAGAAGGCGCTAATGTGAAACGTCAAACGCATAGAAAAACGTTGCGCGCGCCTCTGGTTGTGAAAGACACAACTATGAAAATTTAAAATGAACGTTAAAAGCGTGGTCGACGAAAATTTCGCAAGTGTTACGTCTGTTTGTCTGTGGTATATATTTTTTGTTGACATTTCTCGTGGTACGTGATCTCCCAGCTGCGGCGATGGAATTGCGTCTGAAGAAGGCTGAAAAGTTATTAGGCCGAAACGTCATGCAAAAAACGATATTGTTTTATTCGTTCACCGAGATATATCAACAAAAAAGATACATAGGAATCAACTTTGTTGAAATTTTCCTATGAGTAGGCGACCCACACTTATGAGTAATTATTTATGCCAAACAATTATTAATTAATTTTCTATTCTCAGAGCATACCATACAAAAAAATAAACTCACAATATATCCCGAAGTACACTTGGGGTCGTAGGGCACCTCTTCGCCCATTTCCGATTTGGGCGGTTTGATGAATTCACGCGTGGAAGCCGTAATGCAATCGTCACCGTAGTGGAACTGCAGCAAAATACGATTTTCATCCACATAGCACGTCCTGGTGGCGATATCCCGAACGGCTTCCTTCTCTGGGTTCCGGTGATATCTTTCCGTCATTTGCTGTATGAGTGTATGGGAAGAAAGAGGGATGAGATAATGACGATACTTGCTGGAGAGCTTTCGCGAGTTAATACAGACAAAAAAAAAGCTTTCGCGAGGGCAGTACTAGAGTGCAAGAATGTGGGATAAAGATAATGCGGGGAATAGCTTTTGCTATAAACATGTTGAACCAGCATAAAACTTTCATAGCTTCTATGCTTTATGGTTCTTCGATAAACTTTGAGCATTTTTTTTTATTGAGCATTATCGGACATGCTTATTCAATGTGAAACGGAGTATTCAAGTAAATGCTTACCGAAGTGCTATCTATGCGATGAAAAAAAAAGTTCGTTATTATATATAAAGATAAGTGACATTACTGCCTACAAAACCTACCGTTAGTTTGCAGTCTTCCATTGTGATTGGATCTCTGGGTATATTTTTAAATTCCCGATAATAAAGCCTAGAAAAGATTTACATTTAATGACCTTTTAATGATTTTTAAGGACATCCAAGCTCTACATACAAATCCTCTCTCCGATCGTAATGTTCCTGTACGTATGTAGGATGGTAAACTAATTCCTTCAACGAATCAAATCGATACTGATGAAAAAACGTCAACCGACATTCGCGATTGGGCTCCGAGCTACGTTTCAATGCTTTCAAAGAGTCCGAGCGCCCCTTGGCAAACATCTCTTCGATTTCCTTCTTTGCATAATCGTAAACGATCATCGTCAGCGAGTCATCTCGATTAACATACCACTCCCAACGTGTGGTGGGATTTTCATAGTGCAATGTCTCAAATAGTGTAAGTCGCTTTATTAATCCCAGCAAATTCGAGTATGGTGCAAAACGTTCATAGATCGAGCGCTTGAAATAGATAACTTTTCGGCCCTCTGGATAGCGTTGCTCGAATTCGGCCATAGAAATCGAGAGTGGGCCAACCCAGGACGCTGGTAAGTCCAGATGTTTCTCCTTCTCCAGCTCTTCCTCGGTGGTCAACGGTTCCTGGTCTTCGGGAACTAGGCAGTCATCACGCAGCTCAAACGGTTCTCCCGGGAGAAAGTGTTCCCATTCTTTGGTGTTCTTGAAGTCCCAGTGCATATTTTTTATGTCGGTGATAGGATCTTGCTTGTTGACGTAATAATTATGTTGATTCCAAACACTTTCAATTCCCAGATAGTTTGGGGAGTCGACCTCGAAGCGAAACCCGGATGCCGGTTCGATAAAAAATGCACTTGGGGGAAGCAGTACTCTTTCGCCGGTGTTGGAATCGATCATGGTCTCACGATAGCCCGGTTTGTAGCACCAGGGGGCATTCATGATCACGGCAACCCAAGCGTGAACCCGATGACCCCGTTTGTTGTCCTCCGTAGGTCGTTCCAAATCTTCGACTTCCCTCAGGTGAGCTTCTTCGCGCTTTCGTTCCTCCTCCTTGATTTTTGTCAGTTTTTCTTCTTCAAGCTCAAGCAGATAGCGGCTGCGCAAATCGGGCGGATCTCGCAACTGATATTTGCTTGGTTCAATCACCTCTTTCTCGGTGCCCTCCTGCGAAACATACAAACATGTGGAATGAGGATGAGTTCTTCGGAGCAACAGGCAGAACAAGTGTTATTTTGTGGTCAAAGACACGAAGGGCTCAAGCAACACGGGGCTATGAATATATTCTAACGAAAGGGCTAAATTGTCGTAATAAGACACGCGAATATATGACGGGCGCCTTCGGGCAATGTAAGGTAGCATAGAACATGTGTTGAACACATGTTACGTCAACCATTTATCTCCAGGCCAAGGACCCCTGCTTGTGAGCACATAACATAAGTGGAACTCCATGGTCAGAGCGAAGGAAAAAGTTGTATCCTTTTCCAGCACGCGAAACTGTTATATCTTTCATAAAAGGCGTCGAACTGTCACTTATTTTGGTAAACAAAAAACATCTGATCCAACCAGTATTCCAGTTTTGGCAAAGAATACAGGAACGGAGATTGGCATCTGGGATATGCGCAAAACTAGCTGCTGGAAATCCACATATTCATGTTGTCATAAATTCATTGAAATCTTGGAAATAACATATCCACGTTCCACATATCGATCTCCCTTTAAATTTAAAGTCATAAAACGTACTTTCGACTTGAGTTTACAAAATTGTATGACAATTTATGTCCTATTTTAGACTCAACGTGCTGCCAGTCTAGATCTATGAGGTCTTGATTTTACTTCACAGCAATGGAAAATGATATACATGCTGGAAAATAGTATGGCAATAATGTTATAATGCATTTGACATTTCGATGCCCTGTATACCAGCGAACGAACTCGGAAAGGCATCAACTTTTTGAGCCAGAGTTCCACTTATGTTATGTGTTGTGAGTCTGAGACATGCATGTTTTAGCGACTGAATATTTTGATTGGTGACTGATGTTGTTGTTGTTGTTATCACCCTATCAAAGGATATTACGTAGACCAACTTTACTTGTGGCCATCTCAGGTCCCCTCTCGTAGATTTTCATCCAAACATAATTTATAAAATTTTGGAACGGTGATCACGATACCTTAAAAACTAGTTGACCGCTTTGTAATTTTTTTTAATTGTTTGTATTTCAAATCTCGTGGTACTAAACGGTTCGCCTTTCATAAATAAATGCATGATTGACTTAAAAATATTCTCTGTTTTATGGGGGGGGGATGACACTAGTTTTAATAAGTCAAAATAAAAAAAAACGATAATTCGGCTTGGGCAAACTTGTTAACTATCAAGGACTCATTTGGAAATGTTATTCAGGGATTAATTCAGAACTCCACAAGAGATTTCTTTAGAAAGTTTACACGGGTTTTCTTAAACTTCTTGCTTTGATTGCTTCAGAAGCTTCTTAAGCAAATCTTCAAGAAATTCCTCCGGGTTTTTTTTTCAGAAAATAATTCAGAAACTATTTAAACGATTTTTTCAATTCCGATAAACTCAATTTGTTAAAAAAAAATCCAATGTTTTTTCTGAAATTTTGTGAGGATTTGCTTTTGAAATTTCTCTAGGAATTTCTCCTGAACTTCATCTGAAGATTTCTCCAGACATTTTTAGAAGGATTTCATTTGCAAATCCCACAAATATTGTTGCAGAGACTTTTTCTTGAAATGTTTTCGATGTTCATTTGGAAGTTTTTTGAGTTATAAGAAAATCAATCATACGGGATTCCCTTTAGATTAAATCTTGCTTGCATTGCTTCAACAATTTCTCTCTCTCTTTTTTTTCAATTATTATTGTGTATTTTAACTTATGCTAATTCTACACTAAAATTTCTCTATGAGTTTCTTCACGCGTGAGAAAAAAATCAATGTTTATTTTCAGAAATTCTTCCAGGCATTTCTTTGGAAATTTATTCGTGGATTCCTCCAAAACTTCATCCACAAGTACCTGCAAGAGTTCTTTCAAATATACTCTGAGAATACATTTGAAATTTTATTCCAGGGATTGCTTCATACATTCCTCGCGTGATTTCTTCAAACATTTCACAAAGAACTTCTCCAGAAATTTTCAAATAATTTTCATAAAAAAAACCAACGGATTGCTTTAGAAATTCATCTTCAGATTTCCCCGGAAGCTTCGCGAAGGATTGCATTAGAAAATCTTACAGGAATTCCTCAGAAACTATTCCAGAGATTCGCTCTACAAGTCTTCCTGAGATCCATTCAATCTATATTTAATTCATTGATGAACCAAAAGCTAGAATCATGTGTAACGACTATTTGATATACCACAAGTTGCACGTGTAGTTCCCCTTTTCACTTTCCTTTTTTTGAGTTTTTTCCAACTTTATCCGCCAGATTACTATCTTTGAATTTACCTTGCAAGAAGGAAATATAATTGCAATTGAAACTTAAAGAAAGTAGATGAATATTCACAACATAACACTGCGCCTGTCTCAATTATTCTGCTTTTCACTTTTTTTACTTCAGAATCATTTTAGCGATCGTGCAAATCGTTAATAACGCGACCGTCAAAAGCGCCCTCCCCGTCCAGCCGCTTAGTGTAAAATAAGTCAAGTGATAAGCGTTGGACCTTTTCGCATGCGAGTATGTATACTTGGGTTCCCCAGCGGACCCTCGATTTTTTTTCGATGTTTCGTTTTTTTTTTCGCGTTGCCTCGCTCGCACTCCGTCTTCCCATGTGCTGCGCTTAAGTAAATTATTTAACAGGGAGGAGGCCGGCTGCGCTGCGCTTACCTGCTCCTGGCTCGGCACATAGGGACAGCAAACCCGGCGCTGGTCGTTGTTGACGATCTCCCGCGTAGCGTAACCGGACACCACGCACGCCGCAAATCCATTTCCTATCAAATAGCTGCACAGAAGGGTGGCCAGCTCGAAGCTGTTCGCTTTGCGCCGCTTGAGGACGGTGCTCGGCGAGAGGAGACGGGTTGGCTGTAATGGAGCGAAATGCAAATGAATGGTCGTGAGTAGATGCTCATGGGAGTATTTTAAAATCTTATTGCTAAAAAATCTAAACGAGTGAATCTATATGTAATATGATGCAATAAATTTCAACTTTATCAAAAAAAAAAAATAACAAAGGGAATCACATAACTTTTCAACAAGTGTCATTTTTAAAGACATGTTCTAGGATGGGTGAAAATGGTCGAATCCCTCAATCAATTTTTTTTCGATCTCTGCTTCAATTGCGTGGATTTGGAGTGAACCTTATTGCTTTCCCGACTTCAACATTGAGCATAAATTTTGTATAAGATTTATCCTGGCAAAACGTACTATTTACATTTTACTCGTGCGTGAATTATTTTGGCTGTAAAATAGTGAGTTGACAGCCAGTTTCGTGCTTAACTGGTAGTTCATTCTGGACATCAGGCCCGTGCACAGAAAAGGCGACAAGGGAGGGGTTTTTTACTAATTTTGGCAAAAGGCGGAGGGGCACCTAGTGTATCGTGTAGCGCCCAATAGCATGTAGCCTGGTGTAGCGCCCACATCGGCAATGGGAGGGGTTTAATCCCCAAAACCCCTCCCTTGTGCTAGCTGGGCATTATCACTTTTTGGCTTCAGATAGATTGAGAAGGTGCGTACCAAACGTTTGCTCACCGAGGGCGTTTGCTCAAGTGGGCTGCAGTCGATTGGCTTAAATATAAACGACTCATAAAAAAGTGATAATTTTCCATAACAAAATCAGAAATTGCCATTAAATAAGTAGGGGTTGGAGCAATAATAAACTACATAATTCCCATAAACAAATCAAAAAGTGCATAAATAAATCAAAATTTTCCATAAATAATTGATTTTCGAGCAGTAAAGGATGTCGGAATTTCCACGAATAATTTAATAATTGCAATAAATAATCACATTTTTTCAACCGAAAAAGTTTAAATTAACCATAAATAAATCCAATTTTTCCATAAGGTACACCGGGGCAAGTTGAAACGGGTGGGGCAAGATGAAACACGAAGTTTTGAAATAGATTTCAATGCAATTAAGAAATTGTTGCTTCGCTAAAAGATTGTTTGAATAAAAAACTATGTGTTATGGTGATCAAACTGTTTATCATCATTAGCAAACATCATGTAAACCCGCTGTTTCATCTTGCCCCACCCGTTTCAACTTGCCCCGGTGTACCTTAATAAATTAAAAAAAAAAATCCCAATTGAAAAACAGCAATTGAAAATTAAGCAATTAATACGAAACAACGAGCAAAAAACTTGAATGTATTTCTAGCAAAAAGTATCGGCCGAGCCATGCGGCAAAGCCGCATAGAGGATTGAGGAACTGAGGCGGCAGAAGGCCGCCAAAGTTTCTGAAATCCGACGCGGCATAACTGCGTCGATTCGGTTCTAGGCAATCCACAGATCCAAGAATTTGCCCGGTATAATGTGAACAGAGATGTTATCCCTTTTTAAAGTCCAACGAGCGATTTTCTGTCTAATTGCACACATAGTTTCAGTCTTTCTATCATATGTAGTTCAATGATGTAGTGTGTTCGAAATCTTTTTTTTGGAAAAATATAGTTTTTTATTGCAATTGTTGATTTATTTGTTGAAATTCAGACATTTTTTATTGCTCGAAAATCAATTATTCATGGGAAGTTTTGATTTATTTGTACACTTTATGGATCTTTTATCTTTATGGATCTTTTATAGTTTATTATTGCTTCCACCCATATTTATTTATTGGCAATTTTCAAATTATTTATGGATTTTTTTTTAATTTATTATAGGGCGTTTAATTGGTTGCCGCAGTCGATTCAACTTTTACATTCGATTCACCGTAGACTTTTAGCGTCATTTGAAGGTATGAGCCGACGATAATTACACTTACTGGGGACTTACATCTCAACACTTCGTTGTACATGACATTTCATAATATCAGACCCAATATGGAACCTTGCAGAGTCCCTGAGGTTATGTGAAAGCCCTTCTGATATACAGGGGATAGACAAAACGATCGGGACAGGCAAAATCACTACTTTTCAAAAAATGGTTAATTAGCTGTAACTTTTTGAAAAGTGCGTCAAAATATCTAAAATTTTTACTGTAAGTTGACAAACTGGTTGTGTATCAATGGTCAAAATTTGGGAAGGATCGGGCAATTTTACATGAAATTATAAATATTCTAGAAAAAGTCATAATTTTTCGATAGCCAATTTTGAACTGTTGTATCTCCGGATTCAATAAACCAAATGCAATGAAAATTTGAGTATTCATGGATTATATGATAAACTTTGAAAAACTTTCGACATAACCCAAAATTATTAACACGGAAGGCGTTATAGCGTATAGATTATTTTTCTGATATAAAACCATATTATCAATAATTTCAACATCGCTTCAACACTCGAGATGGTAATTATAGTTAATTTAAATTCCCTTTAAGGACAGACTTGTTAGAATCCCAAAATGACCGCCACCATGGCCGAATTGGGAACCTGCTCACGATTTCAAAAGCACAAATCTCTTTGTAAAAAAAAAACCAGCGCACCTGAGCTTCTTATTTTAAGCTTATTACATAATAATAGAATACACTGTTACTTGAAGCTTGCTACTTGAGATTTGTGCATCTAAAGTTCTAATGCAACTGGATTAACTGACTTCAATATGAATATGTTGTGAAAAGAAACAACAAAATAAACAGCAATAAATTAAAAAAGTGATGGGAAGCAAATCAAAATTAGATCAATTTACTGAAAAATCATAAAAAAGATACACCGTGAACTAGATTTCACGTTCTCTAGAACGCCTATATTGACAGCTGGAACTAGTTCCAGTTCACGGTGTATGTTTGCTTGTTCTCATATTTGCGTTTGTTTGTTGACGTTTATCAGAACGGTTTTTTTTTCGCGTGTTTAAAACAATTCATCTAGGAATTCTAATGAGGATACTTCTGAAATTCTTCCAGTAGTGTATCCTGGTATTCCTCCGGGAGTTTTTTTTGTGGAGTTTTGGTTTGAGTCATGGATAAAATTTCTAGAACAAGTTCTGGAGTAATTCCATACATAAATTTGAAAAAATCTTTGAAGCCCTGTAAGAAAAAATCCCAAAATGAACTCCCTGAGAGTTCTCAAAAGGACCTTCCTAAGATATCACAGAAAAAAAATCTGCAGGAATCCCACAAAAAAATCCTGAAAAAATCCAAAAAGCAACTCCTTTAGGCGAGATTGCGTATTGTTTATATTGTGGTCGGCAGGATAGTTTTATTAATGTTTATTCATGTTTCCAGGCGGATTGGGTTTCGATTCAGAACTTCCGGAAGTAACGGTAGCAAGAGGAGCTACAGCGGGTGCGATTAAAAGCGCAATATCGTATTATTTCGCATTTATAGTGTACATCGCTCTGTCATTTCAACACTTTTTAATTCGACAAGTGTCGAATAAGCGGGGTACGAATTAAAAAGTGTCGTATTAAAGAGTGTCGAATAAGCGGGGTAAGACGGTAGCTATACATAAAGCATCATTTATTACTTTTGTAAGGTACCTACAATAAGGCTGATACAAATTTAATTTTGACTTTTTGTCTCCCCCCCTTCAAAAAATTTTGGCTGGATTCTGCATTTTGAGGGGGCAGATAGAAAAATATTTATCAAAATATCGGGTCTTGTTGAAAATTCTTTAACAAATCCGATGAGTTTTTAATATTTTTCAGATTAAATACTTTATTATTTTTATCCCCCCCCCCTCGACTAGCCAAAGAGTGGTGGGACAAAAAGTGAAATAAATATTTGTAACGGCCTAAAAAATGAGCATATTTTGAAATCTTCCATATTGTATTTGTGATGTGTGTACCTCCCAATTCCGGAAAAAATACTATAACTTCGACGGTAAACTCAGCTCCGTTTGTTTCTTCTTAGAAGCTCTGAATTATAATTAGCTCTTCGCTCATGACCTGCGGCTAGACGGGGTTTTCAGAGTCTTCAGAGCTTCCTTGTGGAACAGAAGGGAGAGTTGTGGCAGCATTCCTAAGCAAAATAACGGACCAAGCGGTGCCACGCAGCGGATATAATGGTGATTTCCTGATGACGGAGCGGGATCTCCTGCGGCGCAGTGGTTTGTCTGACAATAAAGCAGACCTTCCAGTGATAAATTAGGCGTTCCGGCTACCCAGTTGTTCTTTCGGTGACAATAAGGTCATCTAAGCAGCCTCGCCGCTCTTCCAGTAGGCAGTTAAGCGGACGTTTCGGGCGATTTGGGATTCTGAACAACGCGGCCGTCATTCTGGTAATGGAATCGACCTTCCGGAAATACTTATGTGTTGTTACCGGCTCGGCTTCCATGTGGCAAGCAAACTCTCTGGATCTCCGGGTTTGGCCATATTGGCTGTATTCCGGTCACAAAAAAAAAAAACAATACGAAAACGGGGATCACAATTCAGGACCGCAAAAAAAAAACAGAATTCAACTGTTATGGCAAAATATTCGACTATCCACAGTAGGCGATTATTTGTGTATACATTGCAAATAACGACCAAATATTTCCCCTTCCTTAGGCTGACACAAATTTCGAATTTCTTTTACGCCAAGCCTTTGCAGTGTTATTAAAAACCAACAACAGCCAGAAAACATAGATAAGTTGTTTCTTTCCACCGTTCACTTTCAATCTGTTTCGCCAGACCACACCATTTCCATTCTTGCACTGCTAGATAAAATGTGGTTTTCGGCAAAATTGTTCGAAATAGTATTGCCTACAACTTTGCCGAAGAGCTGGTTCATATATGACATCAAAATAAAAAGTTGAGTTTCAGATTCAGTCTAAGATGTGAGCCACCCTAATCAAAAGTTTTGTGAAAAGATGCAGCAAGCAATTTCAAATAACTTCTCTGAAAACACTGAGCGTCCAAAAATTAACGATAACAGATATAGGAAGTTTTCTCCTGCTCAAACGTGGAATCGAACCGTTTGTGCAGTGAAAATTATCACCAAAGCTAACCACCCATCGTAATGCATCATGCCAAAGCACAGGAAGTTGATGGAAAAAGCTTTCAAAAATATTAGTTTACTCACTAATAAATCTGTTATCAATATCAAATTGGTTTCATTCGAATAAAACTCACCACGATATTTTGAGGACCCTATGGGAGTTTCTTCTAAAATTCTTACAGAAGTATATTCTGAAATTCCTGAAGAAGTTTCTTTTGGAATTCTGGCGTATATTTTCATTATTTGTTATTTGCATTCACAGATCGAAAAAAGAGTGTAAAATTCTGTGACATATGATGCACATAATTGGAGCGTGGGATATCATAGAAGTTTACATGACATATCATGTAAAGTTCATGAAATATCATGTAAACTTCCATTATATGTCATGTAATTCAGCATGACTCTGAGAGTTTACATGACATATAACACAAATTTACATGATATGTCATGTAAATCATAATAACATTAAGTTTACATAAGTAAAATGAAGTTTACATGACGTGTAAATCTCATTATTTTTATCTGTGTTGATGTAGGTAAATGAAAAAAAAATGATAAAAATTTTATTAACCTTTCTTTGACATGACGATAGAAACAGCTTGCTGATGTAGTCCCAAGCAACCAAAAGTTCAGATTCCACTTGAAGAACAAACTCAGAAGTTCAAGTTTGGTTCAATTTCGGTTTCGTTGAATTTGATTCTCCAAAAAGTTACTCATGTATTGTTTATGAACTTGGAAGTACATGTACAAGCTTTTGACTTCTCTTCAAAACGACATTGAAGTCGAAAAAAGGTTCAGAAAAAAACTTACTTTGAACTTTAGGGCAGAGTTCGATCAAATTTAAACCGAACTCATGTTGAACTTTTGCGTGCCTCTAAAGCTCAAATATAGTTCAAATGGACATATAAAAACAACTTGAAATTTTCCGTTCCGAACTTGTTTTGTACTTGTTTTGAACTTACTACTCCAAAGTTCGGATAAATATTATCCGTACCAAAAGTAAACTTCCCATGAACTTCGGACACATGAAGTTCGGATAAATATTAACCGTACCAAAAGTGAACTTCACATGAACTTCGGAGACAGCGGAGCCAGGAAAAAGTTCACATTCAATTAAATCACTCAGCAATCGAGCTCTGCAGCCACAGCTTGTGTTAATTTCACAAGTACACTTTGTTTCACTATTATATTTCAAGGTACTTACTTGAAATCCACACAAAGAATCCGTATTGTGTGGCTCAAAGGCTGCCGTCGCAGCGAGCAACTGTTCCACCCAGTGTTCCGCCGGAGTTTTATTTCGGCTACGGTAAAAGACTTCCAGTTTTGCTGGATGCTTTCTATCCCGTCTCACTAGTCACACCAGCGCACCGGCAATCGACGCAATCTTAGGCTCTGAAAACTTTCATCACTTCCGAATCACCGACACTGGCACTAATTTATTGCTTCGCACTTGCCTAAACTGCGAACCAAAACAAACTGAAAGTGTCAAACTGTGTAAGTTCACAAGAAGTTCCACGTAAACTTTTTCCGATCTTTCGGCTTCGAAAAGTTTGTCTCGCAGGGTATTTCAAGTTCAGAGAAAGTTCACATGCGAACCTGATTGAGCATCAATAAATGATATCAGCATACCCAAGCAACACACATGTTATATAAAAGTTACGACAGCGCAAGTTTTGGTTGTATAGAAGTTTATTTTACGTTATTTCAACACAATGTTAGAATTACGCAAAATAAACTTCTATACAACCAAAACTTGCGCTGTCGTAACTCTATTATAACATGTGTGTTGCTTGGGTATTGAGTAAAATCCCTCAGTGCTTAACAACCCAAACATGGAGTAGTGGTTAGGCGCCGGCATTCAACGAGGAGAACCCGAGTTCGAGTCTCAGTAAGTAAAAAACATCAAAAATGTATCTCAAGATATTAATCAATTTGGATTCCACATATGCTAAAGTCTCTCAATAAAAAAATACTTTTGAGGACTAAGCGCCTTTTTTTTCATTTTATCGAAGCTCATTTTAAGCTGAATACCGTTCCTTTCAGCGGCACAAGTGTACTTTTTGTGAACTCAAGTTCGGGTAACTACTTAAAAAGTAAGCTGTATAGAACGCTATTCATCTTCCTTCGATTAGCTGATTAAGCCCAAACATGCCGTTTTATCCGAACTTTTGGTTGCTTGGGGTGTACTGTCAAAAATGGCCCTAATGCCACAGGAGGGCTAATTACGATTTTTTTTCAATAGGCTTAGAAGAAAGCGACGTAGCATATCACAAACTCCTACCCCCTATCGTCACAAAATCATAAACATGCTTGTCATTTAAGTGGTTTGCTGAGCAACACTGGCCTACAGAGTTTGCTCCTATCAGAGCCTTTGTAGTCCCTTGACGCGCGTCCCGGTTCAAGACATCTGAAGCAACCTTCCAGTGGCTCGGGTATGACCAGATAACATTCAGCCCACCTTGAGTTTTTCTAGTTTAATGGATTTATTGGTGTCCTCCATTGGTAGCTGAGCGAAGGCCACATGTGCCCCTGCCAACGTAGTCGAACGGTTGCGATTACCAATTACACCTTGCACTATGGCCACAAGGCTGCGTCAAGCGTGGTCAAGCTCTTCCGCGTCTGTGACCTCGTCCATGTTTTTTACCTTCAGAATCGTTTCAGCGCCTCTACACTGCAGTGTATGTCAACATGGACTTCTTCTGCCAAACAATTGTAAGCACTGCCCTTGCGGTTCTGTCGCCCTTGAGCTCGAGGATCGTTTTGCTTGTACGAGTACGTCGAATACAGCCTGCGTACTTCAGCACCAAGGTCCGTGAGCTCAGCATCCCTCCTCACCGCTTTTGAAACTTCCGCGCACTCGTTCATCATGATGGCGATGGCTTCTCCCTTCTCGCGCTTAGCACCTGTCCACCTACCTCTCTTTGGCCAAACGTCCACTAGAGTCCAGGGGACGTCCTCCCCCTGACCCGTCCTAACCTGCGATAGATAAGAACTTACAAATAGTCACAACCCCCTGCTTTTGTCAACCCGGCCTTTTCAGGCCTCTCCTTCGAAGCTTTACACACAGGAAGCCTGGCCGGAGTCCGACTTCCCATTCGCCATTGATACCATTCACTCCTAGGGTTAACAACCTCCTGACATTGCGAGTACCGCCTGGTAGTACTCCCCTGACGGTTGAATGGAGTGCTTCTGCAATTTCTTGTTATGTATATGCGATCGCATCTGGCGCACCCTTCGAGTTATCCCCGAATCTTCGCGAATACGAAGGCCTCAGTCTAGACTTCGGTACCTTAAGCATCATGAGATTTGCTACCGCCGCAGTTGCAATGAGTTTGTCTTACTCCTGCTTTGCAGACATCGTCCACTTGCTAAGCCTCAGCAAGACCTGTAAAGATCTCAAGCTGATTTTCGACTTCAAGGACGCAAAGTCAATGATGTAGTCAAGCTGCTGTGTAGCCAGCCACCTCCAAGGCAGAAAATCTATCTCTCTTCTTGTTTATATGGTCATCATCAGCCACGCTCCATCCATGACCTCTCCCGGCATGCTAGCCGGAGAAGGAATCGAGCTCCTTACGCGCACTGCTACCTCCTCCTACATCTGCTCACTTTAGAGAAGAATCAACTCGCAGTACCTAAGAAAAACTATTTCTAAAAATAAGAAGAAGACCGTCGAATATCATCGATATGTCAAATGATTGATTTCATACTTTACAGGAATAATATAGAAACGGGTCCAAAACTACTTTTAGTATTTATTACGGAGTGTGCTAATGATAGGAACCATGTACCAGTTATGGATACATTTGCTAATTTGTGTTCCACTTCGCAGTATTTACATGCATTCCTTATGGGATTAGCCATAACTGGTACACTATGGCGAAATAGGGTGCAAGGAAGCCGAAAATTTAAGGAAAATGATTTATTTCTATCATAATTTGATCAAATTGTGAAGTTTGAATGACTGCAACCAACTTTTGTGAACGTGATCTTGTGTTTATCTTGTTGATTTGCATCATTGAAGGTTGAAATTCGACTATGGAGAATTTGAGGTACTATAACCATAACTGGTAAACTGAGCCTAATTCGCTCCATGCGAAGAAGTTAACATTCTTACTACACTTACTGAGTAGTAGTGTGATGTAGTGCAAGAAAATGTATGTGAGTTGTTTCAAAAATGAAAGGCAATTGCTCTGTTATCACCAGAACTTCAATACAATTCCTAAGAGAAATATTTGACAGTCGAATTCACAGACATCCGTTTTCGGAATGACAAGTTCACTTTTTGTCCACTAACATATCTGAGAGCTTATCTGGATTTAATCGAATACTGAAGCCAGCTATCGGAATTGGCAATTCGATCAACGGCGCACATTGGGCAAAATCAAGCCCAAAGGTGGAAAAAATTAATAACTTTCTTAATACAAGACACTATGTGACCATCAATGGCTTATTCGAAAGCAAATTTTCTCAAGAATTGGTTGGTGGATGATTCATGTACGGGCAACTTCTCTGAAGCGAGTTATAGAGCCCGTTTTACCCCAGTTCCCCCTAATATTTGTGAATTTCTGTTATTTTACGGCACTTGTTATGATTTTAATGATTATTTCGCTGGTATACCATCGCCCCACTCCCATTGAGTAACGTTACATACAAAAAGTTATTAAAATGTTGGAATTTTAGGGTGTTTTGGGGTCAATTAGGCAATGGTATATTTTCAAGGTAGAAATTCATTTTTTATTTTTATTTATGATTTTTTACGTGACAATAACTAAATAAATGATCGAACACACATGGTTTATTCGTAAAGAAACCATTTTTGGCGAGTTTGATCTCAAATTATTGGTTATATTTAAGTTTTCCCGCATACAAATATGAGTAGTTCCCATCATTATACCACCGATTCCAAACATTTCCAAACGATGAGCCATTGCTTATATACTCCAAAAATATCCTAAATGTTGTTTGCGCATAGCCCCATAGACGGGAGGTGACGGCAGCATATAGTTTTAGAGCTTAGTTTACCCAAACTCCCCTATAAACTTATTTTTTATTGTTTTTAAATTAAAACAACTTTAACTTGAAACTTCTATGCATGATATGAGTTAATATTGATGAAGAGCTAACCGGTAATATTTCTGCAAATTTGGAAATTAAGGGTACAATGGGGTTAAATGAGAAAAAAACATTCAAAAAGCTTGAATGACCATATAAGTTGACAAATAGCTTGTTTGGCAGATAATTTCTATACGAATGATTCTTGTTGGGTCTTGTACCATTTGGACAGGTGTACCTATTTTGGGCACTTGCCCTAATAACTAAGTAAATTTCAAACCGATTGTTTTGAAATTTTGTATCGAGTTAGGCACGTACAGTATCTAACTCTGTTCAAAAATTCAAATCAATCGGTTTGAAATTGACTTAGTTATAGCAGCAAGTGCCCAAAATAGGTACACCTGCCCAAATGGTACAATACCCTACTTACGATATTGCTTCAGCGGGGTGTAAAGCCTGTTTCACCCCAATTTCCCTAAAAGTATAATCAAATTGTTCCATTGCAGTTAATATAATATATCATTCATATTATAACATTCTGATTCCAATGAGTATACATGAAAGATTTTATAAATATGACGTTTGAGGGTTTGGTATTGAAGATTAAGAAATTTGTAATCAATACGTGAAATAATATTGAAAATCCATGTCGCACACTTCCATTATTCACCATTCCAAGCATTTCATGATGAAGAGCTGTAGCATGAATTTGATAATATCCAAACTGCTGCTTGCCGATAGACTTTATGGGGGTTGTAGTAACACATTGTAAAAAGTCTCCAAAATGCATTCGTTATATTTTTGTTAACGAAATAGCAACTGAAACATCAAACAGGTATTTATTTTGTTTAGCTATACACTAATAATATGACAGTCTTATTCCACTTAGCCAAGTACACTACCCGTCATAAGTATATACTCAAAAAATGTATTGCAACAATATTGTATCGCATTTACTCACCTTGATATCTCCAATACCTTACAAAGATGCTGTCTTCATCAATATTATTCAGAAGACCAAAAGCAACAACTTTTCTGAAAGTGGCATTTTTGTAGGTGTTCTGGTTTTAAAGATATCGAGGTGAGTTAGGGCGATCCATTATTATTGCAATACTTTTTGTGAGTCTCTACTTATGACGGGTAGTGTATGTCTTTTAGTAATAGATACTAGATTTCCTAAGCACATCTCTTTGAACTTCTGATCATAATCGAGGTCACCTTCATCTGGCGTTGCGTTCATTGAAGTAGAATCTTCCCGTTTGTGGTGGTAGTACAATTTCATCGTTTTTATAAAGACATACATATTTCACGCACTTTGCTCTGGGGATGATTCCCTTGCCAGATGTTCTAGAACAAACTTATGTCGTATATACAGTCTTTCGCCTGCTTGTTCGCTAACGAAGATCAGTGGTGGATATGGTCAATGCAAATGAAAAGTTTAGTAATTAATCAAGTTCAATTGCACAAAAAACAAAACTCTTCAGGTTAGATATAAATTCCTCAAGATGTTGGTATTGACTTGATTTTTTTGTATTCGGCTAGATACTTTGCTGTACGTACTGTGCAAAATCACGTACCCTGTCCAAAAAGTCTTGCACCCTACATTACACACACTCAATTCTTTCTTTGCACGGGTTGTTTTTCGACATAACTTAATGAATTTTTAATCAATCCACATTAAAATTGACGGTCAGTACTATCCATATACGAAAAATCAAGTCAATATGTTGATACATCCATCAATTCTGAGGAAATGCTGTCATTCATTTGACATTATGTCAAGGGAATTTCAATAATGCCAAACCCCGGACCGACACAAAATCGAACCCAACACTCTCAGCATGGTTTTGTTGAATAATCGCGCGTTTAGCGCTTCGGCTATATGTGTTCAACCTGTGCATCAATCAGTCATTAATAAATTCGTATGGATATTATCTTTTAAACAAGTTATTTGTCAACTTATATGGTCATTCAAGCTTTTTGATTGTTTTTTTATTTAACCCCATTGTACCCTAAATTTCCAAATTTCATAGGATGCAGTGATATTACTGTTTAGCTCTTCATCAATATTAACTCATATCATGCATAGAAGTTTCAAGTTAAAGTTGTTTTAATTTAAAAACAATAAAAATTAAGTTTATAGGGGAGTTTGGGTAAAGTAAGCTCTAAAACTATATGCTGCCGTCACCTCCCGTCTATGGGGCTATGCGCAAACAACATTTAGGATATTTTTGGAGTATATAAGCAATGGCTCATCGTTTGGAAATGTTTGGAATCGGTGGTATAATGATGGGAACTACTCATATTCGTATGCGGGAAAACTTAAATATAACCAATAATTTGAGATCAAACTCGCCAAAAATGGTTTCTTTAGGAATAAACCATGTGTGTTGGATCATTTATTTAGTTATCGCCACGTAAAAAATCATAAATAAAAATAAAAAATGAATTTCTACCTTGAAAATATACCATTGCCTAATTGACCCCAAAACACCCTAAAATTCCAACATTTTGATAACTTTTTGTATGTAACGTTACTCAATGGGAGTGGGGCGATGGTATCCCAGCGAAATAATCATTAAAATCATAACAAGTGCCGTAAAATAACAGAAATTCACAAATATTAGGGGGAACTTGGGTAAAACGGGCTCTATAACTCGTTTCAGAGAAGTTGCCCGTACATGAATCATCCACCAACCAATTCATGAGAAAATTTGCTTTCGAATAAGCCATTGATGGTCACATAGTGTCTTGTATTAAGAAAGTTATTAATTTTTTCCACCTTTGGGCTTGATTTTGCCCAATGTGCGGCGGCTCAATTACGCACTTCTTTGTCCCATTAATTGAGTGTGAAATAGACACGGCAAATATGTGCCTTGTGCCAATACATGTAGTGCCCAACTGTAGGGATATTTGCATACCACACTCTGACGGCTGCCTGCCGCGAACCATCCAATCTACAGGAATTATGAATAAATTAGTCAAATAATACGCGATCCCGTGTAATGGTATCATGTGCTGCTGCTTCCCTGAACGACTGACTGGAAGGGGTGCTAAACGGTCTCTGGCAGACATCACTCCGCACATGGGATGGGAAAGTCAAAGCATTTTGCCGCTCGCGCTTTGCCAACCTCGCCGGCTGGGGGAACCCGTATGGGTACAGAGAACACACTGACTATAGCGCTAGAATGTTGCCACGATGATGATGATGAGGATGACTGTCGGAGTGCGAAAATGAAAGGCATCTGCTGCTACCTACGAGCTAGAGCGATGTGCAACGATTATACAGAGGAGAGCCTTTTTGGTAATACAAGCTTGTTCAGGAAATCGCAACCGAGTACCTACCTCGAAATGCGTACGGGAAGTGTGAAATCTACAACCGAAATTAGCATCCGCACCAAACCATGCCATGGTGGCGGCACGACAGCGAAAATCAAAGCGCTTGTATAGTTGAGTGAAAGTAGCAGTCCTGGTAGAATACAGCAAAAAAGTTTGCGAAGGGGGATTCAGTCGGGTTCGCGAGAGAGCGGATGTGTAATATGCAAATAATCCTATTTAAACGGTGTTTAGTCAACATCCTCGTGTTGCGCGGGATTTTACCAGGGGCTTTTAATTTGGGTATGTTGTAATGAAATTTGGGATAATTGTTTGAAGCAACGAGGGAGAGTTGTGATATTCCCACGATAGTTGTGACGATTATACTTTCAATTCATTCAGGACAAAAGGCTTTTCCTGGAAGTCTGGGCTTTCACTTCGAGTCAGATTGAAAGGTTAGGGTTAGTGATTAATTTAGTGTGTAGTTTAACTGAAGTTAATTAGCGCGGTCAGTAAACACGCAGTTGTACAGCAACATCATATCAAGGCTAGATGTACCGGGATCGTTTCGATAGAGAAGTTTCCCTTACTATAGTATGCTATACTATCTTCGTGCCAGCTATACTACAAACATTGTAAAATGGCAAGGAAAGCTAACATTCAATTACATTTAAATGTCTACTTTGGCTCCACCCTATTATCCCATTACATTACCAGGTATATTCGATTCAGTGTACCGTAATCCGGGGTAACATTGATCAGAATTTTCTATCTTTCTTGAATAATTCTCTTGTTAAAGCAAACTTTACATGTTTTATATTTTTAAAATAAGTACTGGCCCTCTGAGTATGTGTTAAGCTACTCGAAAAAGTATTGTAAAACTTCTAAACATGTTTAAATAAGTTTTTAAATCTAATTTTTGATTTTGTTGATTTGGGGTAACATTGATCATGTCAGTGATCAATGTTCATTTGTGTTGAAAATACCCTTACTTACTAAATTCGGGGTCGCTGATTTCGAATATGTTGTCCAAATTCTTACAAATTATGTACTTTTTAAGTTATTTTAGGATAAAAATCCTCTAAACCACGAATAACGCCTAAAGGTAGGCAATGGCTTGAGGAATTGATAGCCGTCTTTTAATAAATCGTATATTTTATTGAAAAATAGCATTTTCATAAAAGTTTCGTTTATTAAATCCAACTCTAGGATATCATATTGAAGTAATACAGTGATTTCGAACCTCATATTGTATCTAGTATTCACGTCAAGCATGAATGTTTGACAATGTATCTCATTGCGCTACGAAACACAGTTATGAACAAATCGATTTATTTCAATGTTTATGAAATTCAATTTTCATGAATTGCATGTCATTTAATAGCTAAATGATAGCAGATTACGATATATCATTCCATAGCAGAAACTGATTCAATGTAAAATGCTTGTTTGAACATTTCATGAGGAGGGTCAAGCCGATCAATGTTACCCCGCTGATCAATGATACCCCGGATTACGGTACCCTCGATTTTATAGATCCCCGATTATATTTACTTCGATTTTATGCACGTTTTACCTCGATTTTTTTAATAATAAAATTTTCAATATCCAATCAGTTTAAAAATATACTTTGTATTATGAAAACTTATTTTTTTTTTCTTTAGGGATTTTCTGTCGTAGGCAGGTTTATCCCAGACATGATGACTTATAATGCGGGGGTGGGATTTTTTGTGAGGCATGTTTTTCTGGCTATTATGGGTGCTTCATAAAACAATTTATTTCATTTATTAATATGAAGTTCTCCGCGTGTCAAAAGGCTAAAAACCCCTGCAAAACGATGACTTATATGGCAGGGGTTTCTAGTCTTTTGACACGTGAAGAACTTCATATTAACACATTGTTTTGTAGAGCACCCATAATAGCGCCAAAACATGCATCATAACATACTAAGTTTTATACATTCACCTTAATTTCATTCTTCCTTTTCTGACTTTTTTTCTAACTTTTTTTTTAAATATCTCTCGCTTTCTCGATGATCATGATGAGCGGAGTACATGGGGAGATTCTCTGGCGATATATATTTGTTGCCTTGTTGGTCCTTACCTCTCCGTCGATAGCTCTGGGTGACCAACTCCAACACTGCTTACCGCCTGTGGGATGTTGTACCGGCGATGGGGCGAAGCGTGGTGACAACCTTGGATTCACTGATTGATTAATTGGGCTGGGTTGGGGGGTCCAGTTTCAGTGTCCTGGAGATTCTTGTGATCCGGTGATTTCTGGCTGGTATCTTCTTCATTTATAACACATGAAACACATAAAACACGCGCGGTTTGAAGGAAACACAAACTCTACTCTACAATTTATTCCTACATTTACTTAAGAGCTAACAGATTAAAAGAACGGTACGCAGACCGACTCGGGTGACGATCAATCCAGACTGACTGGTGCTTTGTACTGGTCCTCGTAGAACCCAAGGTCGACCTTCGCAGAGAATTGAGCTACTGCTCGCGAGTAATCCACTCTCCTACGTTCGGCTGAAGCAGGTAGCATTTTGCTGGACATCGGATGACCCATACATCGTCGAGGGAACGACTAGCTGCATCGCTGTTCTCTACCTACTGCCGAGAAGAAATGTGGGTCAAACCAGGCGACCATCGTCCACTCGTCGGATGTTCGTTGTATTCGCCTGTGTACTTCTCTTATCGGCGGTTTTGTTTTGGTCATCCAAATTGTAGCCTTTTGGTGAACAGCAAATCGATCGTGGTCGTTGTTCTGGGTAGGCCTAGCTATCGTACATTCTCACCCACCCAGAAATTCGGCAGAAGTTCTGAAAGTAAACAAGAAAACCTCTTCTACGGGATAGGAGTTGGGAGGGATTTGGAGCTAATTTCGTGACGAATCCGTATCAGCTTTCTCTTCTTGTTCTGGGTTGGGAATCGGCAAAATACAGAGTTTCTCCACAGGACGTTTCAATTCACCGGCGGTTGTCTTCAAGGTCACAACTCTCACAATGTTGTCGGCGCCAGGGTGTACAGCTACAATTCTTCCCATTTTCCAACGGATCGGAGGCAGGTTTTCATCCTTGATGACAACCAGTTTACCTATTTCTACTGAGATCGCTGGTCTCCATCGCTTCGTTCTCGCTTGAAGTTGGTTCAGATACTCTCGACGCCACCGGTTCCAAAATAATTGTAGTTTTTGCTGAATTAACTGAAACCGGTTTAGCCGGTTCGATGGCAAATCTCCCAACTCGACATCAGGGAGAGCTTGTAACGACGTTCCAATTAAAAAATGCGCTGGAGTCAAAGGTTCCAAGTCATCCGGATCATCAGACATTGGCGTCAAAGGCCGAGAATTTAGGCAAGCCTCGACTTGCGCAAGAAGTGTGGAAAATTCCTCCGCTGAGATTACCGTTTCTCCGATGACTTTCAACAAATGATTTTTGGACGACCGTACTGCAGCTTCCCAGAGTCCACCGAAATGTGGAGCACTAGGAGGATTGAAATGCCATTGTATGGCATCTCTACCGAGTTCGCACGTGATTCGTTCATGATGGGCACGATTCTTAAGTAAACCAAGGAGTTCCGCCAGTTTGTTCCTGGCACCAACGAAGTTCGTTCCATTGTCGGAAAACATATCGGAAGGCTTTCCACGTCGTGCCACAAATCGGCGCAGGGCTAGCAAAAACCGTTCCGTTGAAAGGTCGGTGACAAGCTCCAAATGTACAGCCTTAGTACAGAGACAAATGAATACCGCTACATAAGCTTTTTCGGCGGGTCGTCTTGGAGCTGGTCGAATGTATACAGGTCCGAAATAATCAACTCCTGTTTTTGAGAATGGTCGAGATACAGTAACACGGCTGGACGGCAATTCTCCCATGAACTGCTGGACTACAGATGGTTTGGTACGATAGCACCTCATACATCGGTGTACTACTTGTCTAGCGACGTTTCTGCCCCCAAGTGGCCAGAATTGCAGTCGAACTACACTTAGTACAGTCAGGTCTTTTTTTACGCGGTTTTGATTTACGCGGCCGCGTAAATGAAAACTCCATACAAAAAAAAATTTCATCGTCTTATTTTTGCATGATTCGTCGAGAAATGGTGAGACTTTTTTTACGCGGTTTTTCGAATTTTGAACTGAGTTTTTTTTTTACGCGGTACGTATCCCCCGCGTAAAAAAAAACCTGACTGTAATAGCTGTGGTCCTGCATGCAGAAGTCTCTCATGGAAATGTTTCATAATCATTTGGGTTAAACGATGTCGAGCGGGTATCACCACCGGATGTTTGGTACCTTCCTGTTCATTCGAGTTTTTCAATCTGCCTCCCACTCTGATGAGCCCATTTTCATCGACGTAAGGGTTAAACCATCTCAACGGAGACTTGCGTGATACTGATTGCCCAGCTGTTAGCGCCATTCTCTCCTCGGTGAAGACTTCTCGCTGAACGCTTCCAAGTATAGTATGTTCTGCTGCCTTCAATTCTGCTGTTGTCAAGAAGCTGCTATCAGAACGGGACTCCCTTGGGCTTCGAAGTAGTTTGATAAGTCTCATCCAGTATGCTGTCCGTCGAATGAGTTCTGCGAACGATCCAAATTTGCTGAGGTAGAAATTGTTGAACTCTGTAACGGCTGACATCGCGCAGGTGATCACCGTGCGACGTCTCTCTTCCTCTCCTACTCCGTTGTTTTCCGTTGCTCTATTGGGCCATGTTTCGTGTTCCGCTTTCAGCCAATTCGGACCTTCCCACCAGAGGTCATTATGGATAATATCTTCAGCCGAGACTCCGCGAGATACTAGGTCCGCCGGGTTGTCTACGCCAGCTACGTGTTTCCAATGCGAACCATCGGTTAGAGTTTGGATCTTCGCCACTCGATTTGCCACAAATGTAGTCCATGTAGTGGGGGGTGCTGCGATCCACCGCAGAACACACGTTGAATCCGTCCAGAAGTAGGTTGGAACCGACATCCTCGTCGAATCTCTGACCTTCTCGAATAATTGCGAGACGAGAAGTGCACCGCATAACTCAAGTCTTGGGATCGACTGACATCGGAGTGGAGCCACCTTTGATCGAGATGAAAGAAGCCGTACCTGAATTGATCCATTTCAATCTTGGCTTCTGATGTAAACGCAACCACCATAAGCTCTTTCAGAGGCGTCCGAGAAGCAATGTAACTCCACCGAAGTAGCATTTGGTATAACTACACAGCGATCGACACGGATTTGATTCAAAAGTGGGAGTTTTCCATTGAAGTTACGCCAAGCCTCACCCACCGTTAAAGGTACTGGTTGGTCCCAGTCCAAACCTTTTCCATTTGCGTCTTGAAGCGTCCAAAGCTGCTGCATAAAGATCTTGGCAGCTACTGTCGTGGCACCAATAAGCCCAAGGGGATCGAAAAGGGTGGCTATTTGCGATAGGATTCGTCGTTTAGTGAGTGGGACGTCCAACTCCAACGGAGGAAATTCAAATTGAAATCGGAGCGTATCAGTGATGGGCATCCAAGTCAGTCCCAAAGTTTTAACAGCTTGGTCGGAATCTAATTCAATTCCATTGGTATCCTGGATAGCTAGGTTCTCCGTGGGAACTCCTTCCAAAACTGCAGGAATGTTGCAACACCACTTCCTTAGCTTGAAACCACCCGACTCCATCATTTCCGCCAGTTGATTTCTCAGACAGATGGCGGTACCAACATCGTCCGTTCCGGTGATGACGTCATCCATGTAGACGTCTTCACAAATTGCTCTGGCTGCGAGCGGATAGTTGGTTTCTTCGTCAGTTGCCAACTGCTTCAGAGTCCTTGTTGCCAAAAAGGGTGCGGGTTTCGTTCCATATGTTACGGTATTCATCTCAAACACCGTAACTTCCTTGTCAGGTGAAAACCGGTAGAGTATCGACTGCAATGGTCTGTCCTCTGGTGTAGTGAGTATCTGTCGGAACATTTTCTCGACGTCCGATACGAGGAGAATCTGTTTCGTCCGACTCCGCAGGATTATGGACCTCAAATCTTCCTGCACTACCGGCCCTACTAGAAGCGCATCACTCAAGGATACTCCAGATGATGTCTTGCAGGAAGCGTCAAAGACAACTCTGACCTTTGTGGTGGTACTGGCTTCCTTGACCACCGGATGATGAGGTAGGTAACACCGTTTTAGGGATTCCTCATCGGTACCTTCGATCTTCCGCATGTGTCCCAACTGTAGGTACTCTTCCATGAAGGCGACGTACTGCTTTCGCAAGTTCTCGTCTCTAGCCAATCTTCGTTCCGTTCCTAGCAGACGCCGGTAGGCGATTTCCCGTGATTCGCCCAGATTTGGAAGGGTATCTGCATTTTTGGGTAAGGGAACTGTGTATCGACCGTCTGAACTTCGTTGGACTCCTCGTTGAAACATATCTTCGCACAATTTCTCCTCCGGTGAATAGGAATTTTGGAATTCCTCCTCTTCGCAGGACCAGAAACGTTCCATCAACTTTTCTAGCTCCGTGGTTGCTGAGAAATGGCAGTTGACTTGTTGGGATTTGTTGGGAGAAGAGTAGCCACCGCAGACTACCCATCCGAAGACCGATTCCGTGAGGGTTGGTAGATGATTTCCGATAGAAAGCCTCCGCCCAGTTTCGAAGAACTCGAAAAAAGCTTCGATACCGAGGACCAAATCGACTTCTTTGGATTGGAAGAATGCTGGGTCCGCCAGCTGGATTCCGTCTGGTAGATTCCACCCTTTCGTGTTGATGGAAGCCGTGGGAAGGTTCGTGGTCACCTTGGGTAATACCAGGAATGTCATTTCTCGCGAGAAGTCCGAAACCCGCGAGCGCAGTACCATTTGGATTGAGTGTTTAACCTTCGCTACTCCTTGTCCTATGCCGAGGACCGAAACGTCGACCTTTTTCCTGGAGACCTTCATCCGCTGGGATAGTCGTTCAGATACGAAGTTGCTTTCTGATCCGGAGTCCAAAAGAGCTCGAGCGTTGAACCTAACACCAATGTCATCCTCGACAGCAACTACCGCTGTTGCAAGCAGGATTCTTGATGATACCTGAGCAACGTTACATGCCGAAACGTCTGTGGCCGCCACGTTGGCCACTTGGGTAGAATTGGAGCTTGTGGATCCATGTGAAACCTGGGAATTCGTTGGTTGGTTGCCCCCAGCAACCGCCGTGGTGACGTTATTGTCCTTCTCCGCTCTGAAACATATCAGAGTATGGTGTCGCTTCTTGCAGATCCGACAAGAGAACTTTGATAGGCAATCCTTCGCCTGGTGCCCAGATCGGAAGCAGTTTCTGCAAAGTCCTTTGGATTTCAGCAACGAGTCCCTGTCCGCCACGGATAATTGTAGGAATGCGGAACATTGGTATAGAAGATGGCTATCCTTGCAAGCCATACATCTTCCTGGGTTCGGTTGAACCGAGTTGTAGCTCGTTTTCACTGTCGGTAACTTAGGTTTGGATGAAGGTAATGGAGGATGGGACCTGGGGTCCGCCGGCCTTGGCGGAAGCGATTCTAGAACTTGAATTCGTTTCCGAAGGAATTCGGTTAGGTCCTCTAGTGAATCTTGTTCCTTAGTAGCCGCACATTCTTCCCATGCGCGGCGGGTATATGGGTCCAGGCGCATAGTTAGTAGATTCACTAGCAACAAGTTCTTATAGTCCGCCGGATCCACGATTTGATCGAGCGTTTGGACGATCCGATCGAAACCTTCCACTAGAGTTCGCAACTCGGATATGGATTCCTTGGAGAGGGTCGGAAGCTTGAACAAAGCTTGAACTTGCTTCTTCTTCAGCAACTTGTTGTTGTTGTATCGCTTACACAAGGTGTCCCAAGCGATCTGATAATTGGCCTTGGTAATCTTAAGCGAATCGACCATACTTTTCGGTTCACCTTGAAGACATCCTTTCAAGTAATGGAATTTCTCCACCTCTGGCAAATCGGTTCTCCAGTGAATCAATGAGGTGAACAAATCCCTGAAGCTCAACCATTCATCGATTTCCCCGCTGAACGTTTGCAGCTTGATCTGCGGTAAACGAACGTGATCGAGAACACCCAGCATAGACGGTTCACGAACGGATTGTTCCAAATCGGACGGCTCATGCAGTTCCTTAACCTTATCCTTCAAAAAGGACTTCCCTTCATAGTATCGTTCGCTTATTTTCACCCGCAGTTTCTCGAAACACTTCTCCTCGTCTTCAAAATCTTCATGCGATTTCAGTTCTACTAAAGCATCACTGAATTTTTCCCATAACTCATCAATTTTCTCCAAACGAACTTCAACTTGTGAAGCTGTAGTCTGGTCATCAAACTTCTGGATGAAAGATGCAATATCGTCAAAGGAAAGCGTTACATCTTCCAACTGCATCGTCAGCTGCCGCAGAGATGCTCCTTTCCTTGTAGTGGGTGCCATATTGTGACGTCAATGGAGTGGTACAGGAAGATATTATGTAATATTCCGCGTGTCGACTTGCTTCGGCGGACATATACTGTCCAAATTCACTGACCTGACAGAACAGGTAACTGTTCTAGGAATCCAAATCAATCAACACGATTTAGTATTTCGATGACGTCAAAACAGTTTTGGTATGGCAGCAGCTCGATTCCAGTTGGGGTTCAGAAAAGAGGAGAAAGCAGGGTGTAATATCCGGAGAACATTGGCTTCGGCCGGGCATATACTGTGGCAACCTACCTGGAGGTACCTACAGCGGCACCAATCCCGGATTCCGATACTTCTGACCAAAAACGACAATGTTCAGCGATTGGTCATCCGTTACTTGGCTCCAACAATCAAGTTCAAGTTCCGTGGTAGTTTGAAGAGGAATAATTGGCATGTAGTATTCGTAGTGCTAGCTTCGGTAGGACATATACCGTAGAACTAACCTGGAGGACTTACAACTCCGCAAAACAGATCCAAGAGTCGAGAATGCTTGATGGATTTACTTCCAGCAGACTTGCTCTAACGAGCAGTTCTCAAACAGGGCTTGCGTGGCAGTAATTGAAGAGGTTTCACAGAAAATTCATTTACAATGGTGTATTATCTGTACGCCTAGCTTCGGCAGTGCAGTACATATACTAAAGTTCACTCACCAAGAAGGGAGGAGGACTGGCGCTCCCTCTTCCAAACCGTCCACCGCAAGCGTCCACTAGTATCCGCTACCAGCCCTGTACTGCCCAACCACGGACAGTGTATAACGATCGATCCAACACGGCCTCCAATGGTTCACGGTCGACGACGGTTGTCGCTTACATCCATGCAACGAATCCAATAGCATGCATCGAAAATTGGTGTTAATAACATGCAAGTATTGCTTCGGCTAGACATACACCGAACTAATGAGTATTTACCTGAGAGACCAGTACTCCGACCGGTTCGGTGCTCCAGCGCAAAGCAGTTTCGCCGAAAAACGTCCAATTCGCCAGGTAGTCCAAAGGTGTTTCGCAGGTCCGATCGTAATCCACTGATAATAGTTCAATCATCAAACGACCACCGCTCCAGCTTCCCGAATTGCAACAGCCTAAGTGCAATGGTGGAGTTGGCGCAATTTTATTGCACAATGCCGACGTCGTTCCTTTATTTCTCGCAAAAGGCGTTGTTCAACAATGTCGATATCCAATTATCCAATTGTGTTCCCTCTCCAATGGCGTCGTGGTACGGTTTCAATGGCGATCACTTGAGGTGCGTAGCTTCAAACAGGCGATAATCCTTTTCCAACAGGTCCGGGCATGCACATCCGGTTCGAAGGACCAAAATGTTGCCTTGTTGGTCCTTACCTCTCCGTCGATAGCTCTGGGTGACCAACTCCAACACTGCTTACCGCCTGTGGGATGTTGTACCGGCGATGGGGCGAAGCGTGGTGACAACCTTGGATTCACTGATTGATTAATTGGGCTGGGTTGGGGGGTCCAGTTTCAGTGTCCTGGAGATTCTTGTGATCCGGTGATTTCTGGCTGGTATCTTCTTCATTTATAACACATGAAACACATAAAACACGCGCGGTTTGAAGGAAACACAAACTCTACTCTACAATTTATTCCTACATTTACTTAAGAGCTAACAGATTAAAAGAACGGTACGCAGACCGACTCGGGTGACGATCAATCCAGACTGACTGGTGCTTTGTACTGGTCCTCGTAGAACCCAAGGTCGACCTTCGCAGAGAATTGAGCTACTGCTCGCGAGTAATCCACTCTCCTACGTTCGGCTGAAGCAGGTAGCATTTTGCTGGACATCGGATGACCCATACATCGTCGAGGGAACGACTAGCTGCATCGCTGTTCTCTACCTACTGCCGAGAAGAAATGTGGGTCAAACCAGGCGACCATCGTCCACTCGTCGGATGTTCGTTGTATTCGCCTGTGTACTTCTCTTATCGGCGGTTTTGTTTTGGTCATCCAAATTGTAGCCTTTTGGTGAACAGCAAATCGATCGTGGTCGTTGTTCTGGGTAGGCCTAGCTATCGTACAATATTTTTTACAGATCCCTTAGTAATGACAACATTTTTGACGGATGCATGCAAACTGCCCGCCCATTCGCCACACTTTTCCTGCCTTATAGGGCTATTATAAGACAAGTAGAAAGAGGTGTGTTCTACATTAGCACTGTATTGACGTGTACTCAGCTGATTAAATTCCAAAGTTTGTAGAAAATCCCATAAAAAGGTAACTGAAATGCTTCAGTGGATTACTGATAAGATATGTGATAAATTATGGTCCGTGCTGTCATGGTAAAATCAGAGCTAGTTAGTCAAAGTTCCCCGATTCCACAACCCCCCTCTTGAAGGAACGTGTGGAACAACTGATGGACACAAATAGAACAAACTAATAGAATCCACGGAATATCTTTTAAACAAATCCCTGCTGAAATTTCTGAAGTAATTTTAGAAATCTTGAAGAAGACTCTAAAGATATATCCGAAAGTATCGATCAACGATCCACTGCTGAAATCGACCTAACCATTACGATCAACGATCAACGATCAATTCTGACTATACATGTCAATGGTTGCTCCTCCGTGATTGATCTGAACTGGTACCAGTTGCACTGAGATCCAACTGAATAAGGGGCTGGGACATTCCACTTATTCTCAAAGTAAAATTTTAGCAGCTCATGCATATTTGATCAATAACGGCACCGGCCAAGTCCTTATAGTCAGCTGAGAAGGGAAAGGAATGTTAGAGTGTACTGGTTGTTGCTACTAGTGACCGAACGCACTCTGCGTCCCCACAACCAGCATGGACTGGGGTATTTGTTAGACGGAAAGGATGGGAGATCTGGGAGTCACCGTTGGGTCGGTGATGCGATCCATGGATAGGGTTATTTTATAGTGTTCGTGATAGATTGTGTGGTGAATAAGGTGAATAAGGTCAAGCGGCACAGCACGCTTTGGTTGCATAACTTATAGGCGTTATATATACACTGTGCTCAGAGTGGAAGTTGGAAGGGAGGGAAACGACTTTTTTCAATTCGTTTCTGGTTCTAGCGATGGCTTTACACATATGAATATACAATGAGTTGTATATGTAGAGAAGAGAGAGCGAGAGCAAGTGGATAGAAAGATACAAAGTAGGATAAAAAGGACGGGCCAGGGATTGAACCCATGACCTTCTGCATGCGAATCAGAAGCGGTAGCCACTAGACCATCAACCCCGTCAAGACTCTAAAGATATATCCGAAAGTATCGCTGAAGAAATTTCAGAAGAAAATTTAAAACAATCTGAAGAAACTGTTAAAAGAGTTCCTGAAAAAAAAAACAGGAATATTTTGATTTTCTGAAGAAATTGCAGGGAAACACCTGGATATTTTTGGAAAAAAACATAAATCCTGGAAAACCCACCTATAAATATCCTAAACAATTTTTAAAATGAATTCCTGCAGAAATCCATAGTGCAATTCCTAGAGGCACGCTTGAAAGAATTCCGGAATACCCGGTGAAATCTCTGTGTGACTTTCAGCACCAATCTCGGCAAGAATGTGTTCCAGCCATTCCTTGAAACATTTCATAAGACTTTCTTAAGATATCCTTGAAGCTATTTGTGGAAGAGAAATGTCTTGCAAGAATATCAAAAGGAATATCAAGAAATCTTGGGAATTTTCCTAATAATGTTTTGCGAAATCCCTAAAGCAATCTTTAGAGAAAATTCTTCAGAAAGCTTCTGAGAAAATTTTGAAAGAGTTCTGAATGTCTGATTCCACTAGTTTACAGCTTTTTTGAACTCGGTAAGCTGATGATAATTTTTGGTGTAGAATCATGCCCTGAGTTCGAAAACGCGAAGGAAAAAAAAAATTACAGTAGAGTGGAATTTTTTTCGACTTTCCATACAAGGGTGATGATTTGAAATCGATTTTTGTTCTATTTTAAGCAACGTCGCTCACTTCACACAGCTCATACTCCGTAATCAATGCTTCGATTGAGCCGAATTTTTTACTGTAACTCGCCTATATATGATACGTCAAATAAACGATGAGAAAGAATTTTTAGATTGTTTTTTTTTTCTTATTAAAAAAAATACATTTCTGCAAATATTTTTGGAAATTTAGCAAAAATTTAAGGAGATCGTTCCTAAAATTCGCCAATGTTATGAATTTCATCAATCTGACGCAAAACCTGCATTCAGATGATCGAATGGTATTGTATTCAACTTTTAATTTACGGAAAAAGATTTGAAATTGCTTGAACAAAACGCAAGATATTTGAATTTTAGTAAATTCCATACTTTTAAAAGTTGTAAAACTCAATATTAACCTTCATCCAGCCAACGTACATTACCTTCGGAAAAGCACAAAAATGGTCATAACTTTTTTGTTTTTCGATGGATTTTGATGAAATTTTCACAACTTCCCGAAAAACTCTTCTAGTTTATGATGCCGGGGACATGGGTACCTGGTCCACATGGTTCCGGAGTTATTCCGGATTGTCTTGGGGTACCAAAATTGGCCACATACGTTGCCAACGTATATCTCAAGATCCCGATGAGGTAGAAGTATAGTGTCTTCGGCGAATTTGTTCAGCAGGTTAAGAACTAACTGGCAACGGCGACTTTGGTTCGCGATTCGGCCGTTAGGCGGCGCCAGTGTTAAAAATGTTCAAACCCGCATATCTCGGAAACCTGATGAGATAGAGCGATGCTGTCTTCGGCAAAATTCTTCAGCAAGCTCAGAACTATCTGATAGTAAGGTCTTTGGTTTGGGATTTATCCGCTAGGTGGCGCATTGTGTCTGAAAAATTCTAACACGTAGCTCTCGATACCCTAATGAGGTACAAGCATGCCGTTTTCAGCAAAGTTGTTCAGCAGGGTAATAACTATCTGGCAATGGCGTATTTGGTTCGAGAATCGTCCGCTAGGTGGCGCCAGGGTCAAAAATATTCAAACTTCTATATCTCAGAATCCTGATAAGATAGAATGATGCCGTCTTCAACAAAGTTCGTCAGCAAGTTAAAAACTGTCTGATAATTGAGTCTTTGATTCGTGATTTATTCGCTAGGTAACACATTGTGTACACAGAAAAAATATGCAATTAAAATTCAGCGAGAAATCATGCACATAAAAAGAATGCTAGTGTTAGTGCACTTTTACATGAGATATAATGTAAAATAACATTACCATCGTGTAAATTTCCGCCAACTATCGTGTAAACCATCATGGACACCAACCGGTTACGCGACTATTAGCGGAAGTTTGCACGAACGTAACGTAATTTTGCATGATATATCATGTAAAAGTGCACTAACTCTAGCATTCCCTTTTTGTGCATGATTTCTCGCTGAATTTTAATTACATATTTTTTTCTGTGTATAATAATTAAACACGTGTATCTCGTTACTGTTATAAGCTAAAAGCATGGAGTTTTCTGTAAAACTGTTCGGCAGGTTGAGATCTATCCGGCAATGGCGACGCTAGGTGACACCAGCAATCAAAACATTCAAACAATTTTAGCTCAAAAATCTAAAAACGTCCAGCAAATTGTTCCGAAAGTTAAGAGGAAGTAAGACGAATCTGGTGTCCTTGGTTCTGATATTACTCGATAGGTTCCGTCAAGTATTAAGAAAATAAAATTATTTGTATGAACACCCTAATGAACTAGAAGTATTCCATTTTCAGCATAGTTGTTCAGCAAGCTAAGAGCCATTTGGCAGGATAGTAACGGTCGAGTACGGTGGTACAAGAGGCAATGCTTTAACACCGTCTTTGACCCCCTGCAGACAAATTTTATCGTCCTACAATATTGCTACTCTTGCTCCGTTTTTTCTTCCGGGAATGTCTCCAAGAATTTCTACAGGAACTCTTCCGGGATTTTTTCCAGAAATTTCTCCGGGAATTCCAGCGGGAAATTATTCAAGAATTTCACTGGGAATTCCTCAAGAACTTCCTCCAAGAATTTATTCAGGAAATTCTCCGGGAATTCTTCTAGGACATCCTCCAGAAGTTCCTCCGGGAAATCCTCTAGGAAATATTCCAGGAAGTCCTTCGGCAATTTCTGCAGGAATTTTTGCAGGGATTCCTCCGGAAATTTCCCAAGGATTTCATCTAGGAATCACAACATAAATTTCTTGGGCAATTTCTGCAGGAATTTTTCCAGGAATTCCTTCGGACTTTTTTCCCGAGATTTTTTCCGGAAATTTCACTTAGAATTTATCCAGGAATTCGTCCATGAGTGCCTCCGGGAATTCCTCCATGAGCTCTTCCGGAAATTTCTTCAGGAATTCCTCCGGAATGTTCTATAGAAATTCCTCTAAGAATTTGTCTAAGAATTTCTCCGGGAATTTTTCCAGGAGTTTCTCCAGGAATATATTCAGGAATTTTCTAATGAAAACTGTCGGTTTTTTTTTTTCAAGAAAATCCTCTCGGAATTTCTCCAGGAATCTCTTTAGAAAGTCTTCCGTGATTTTTGTTTCTCACAAAACACTCGAGAATTTCTCCCGGAATTCCTCTAGGGCTTCCTTTACGAATGCCTCCGTGAATTTCTCCAGGAAATCCTCCGAGAATGTCTCCGGGAATTTCTCCAGGAAAGTGAATTGTTTTTGGAATTTCTTCTGGAAATCCTCCAGGAATTCTTTTAGGAATTCCTCTGTGGACTCTTCTGAAATTCCTCCGGGAATTTATAAAGGAAAAATTCGGGATTTCTCAGGAAATCCAAGTATTTCTCTGAAAATCCCTTTAGGATTTCCTCAAGGAATTCCTCAGGACATTTCTCTAGAAATTCCTCCGGTAATTTCTCCAGCAATTCCTCTGGAAAATTCTTTAGGGAAACCTCCTCTCTTGGGGTTCCCCGAAGGAAATTCCAGGAAGAATCTCTGGAGGAATCCCCTGAGGGAATTCCTGAAGGAATCCCCGGAAGAACCCCTGGAGAAATACCCGAAAGAATTCCTGGAAATAATCCCGGAAAAAGTCCTGGAGAAATTACTGAAAGAATCACCGGAGGAATTGCTGATGGGAGTCTTAGAAGAATTTCCGGAGAAGTTCCTGGAGGGAATCATAAAGAAATTCCTAGTGGAATTCCAGAAAAATTTTGGAAGTATTTCCTGGAGAAATTCGTAGCGGAATTTCTGGAGAAATTCCAGGGAGAATTTCCAGAGACATTCCCGGAGGAATTCCCGGAGAAATTCCCGGTAGTTTTTTTTTGAAAAAAAAAACGGAAGCTTTCCTTAAGAAATTGCCGGAAGAATTCCTGGAAGAATTTCTGTAGATTTCCCGGACAATTTCTTGAAGAAATTTCCGAAGCAATTCCTGACGGATTTCCAGAAGAAATTCCTGAAGAAATTCCCAGGAGTTTCTGATGTGGGTCCTAGAGGAAATCCTGGAAGAAAATCCCGGAAATATTTCCAGAGGAATTCCTAGAGAAATTCTAGGACAAATTTCTGGAAAAATTCCCGGAAGAGTTCCTGTAGATATTTCCGGAGACATTCCCGGAAGAGAAAACGGAGCAATATTGTGGGGTGACAAAGTTTGTCTGTAGGTGGTAAAAACGGTGTAGCGAATAACCTAGCGAATAAATCATGAATCCAAGATTCAACTATCAGACAGTTTATAGCTTGCTGAAGAACTTTGTTGAAGACGGCGTCATTCTATCTTATCAGGATTTTGAGATATAAAAGTTTGAAGATTTTTGACCCTGGCGCCACCTAGCGGACGATTCTTGAAACAAAGATGCCATTGCCAGATAGTTCTTACCCTGCTGAACAACTTTGCTGAAAACGGCATGCTTGTACCTCATTAGGGTATCGAGATATACGTGTTAGAATTTTTCAGACACAATGCGCCACCTAGCGGATAAATCCCAAACCAAAGACCTTACTATCAGATAGTTCTGAGCTTGCTGAAGAATTTTGCCGAAGGCAGCATCATTCTATCTTATCAGGTTTCCGAGATATTCGGGTTTGAACATTTTTGACACTGGCGCCGCCTAGCGGCCGAATCGCGAACCAAAGTCGCAGTTGCCAGTTAGTTCTTAACCTGCTGAACAAATTCGCCGAAGACACTATACTTCTACCTCATCGGGATCTTGAGATATACGTTGCGCAAAGTATGTGGCCAATTTTGGTACCCCAAGACAATCCGGAATAACTCCGGAACCATGTGGACCAGGTACCCATGTCCCCGGCATCATAAACTAGAAGAGTTTTTCGGGAAGTTGTGAAAATTTCATCAAAATCCATCGAAAACAAAAATGTTATGATCATTTTTGTGCTTTTCCGAAGGTGGAAAATGTACGTTGGCTGGATGAAGGTTAAGATAAAATTCAATAACTGCTCTACCTAAATTTTTTTGAAGCACGGTTTCGAAATCAGTGCTAAATTGTACTTCACAAATTTTGGTCTTTGACAGAAGTTCACGATTTTCGTTTTATTTTGTAAACTTGTGTTCTTATTGTATCCGTGAATCATTTCAATAAAAATCCCTAAAGTATTTTTGGGAAAGTTCATGGAAGGTTTTCTATATGAATGCTTACAAAAATTTCTAGAGAAATCTCCATGAAAAAATATGTAAAAATTCGTAGATGAATTTCTGGAACAACCTGTGCAAGAGTTTTTGAAAAGAATCCTTAATGTTTTTTCCTAAAGGAATGCATGCTTTTTATTTGGAAATTATCCGTGCAAGAGTTTCTTAAAATTTTCTTCGAGAAATTTTTGGAGGAGATAAAGTCTAAAGAAATCCATAGAATTTGTGAAAGAATTTTTGACTGAATTACTTAGAGATTTCCTGGATTATATTTTTAAGGAAATCTACGAGGAATTTCCAAAGAATTTCTTTAAGAATTCCTGGGAGACATTCTCAGGGACTCGTGAAAGATTTTTAGATGAATTCTTTGGTGGCTTCCAGTAAAGGGTTCATGAAAAAAATAACGTAAAATCTGTGGAAGTTTTTACAAAGTAAACCTTGGATAAATTTGTAAAGAAAACTGGAGGAAATCTGGAGATAATTGTGAGAAATTATTAGTCGAATTTGTATTAAAAGGCATGGAAAATTTTCAGAAAGAGTCCCTTGAAAAATTTGTGAAGAAACCTCTAGAGCAGATTCTATAGGAATCCTTGCAGAAAGTTCCCGAATGAATCTCACATTTTTTTTAAAAGTCCGTGTAGGGCTTTCTAAAGAAATCCCAGAAAGATTTTCTGACAGAAGTTCAGATTTTCAAAAACAAAATACCTAGACAATATTCTAAAGCAACCTCCGGAGAAAATTTTTGAATAAATACTTGGAAGATCGTTTGGGGGGCGTCTATAAATGACGTAGCTTTTTTAAGCGACTTTTAATACCCCCTTTCCCCTCGTAGAATTTCGTCACAAATTTGGATACCCCCTAAAAATGACGTAGCTTGTTAGCCCTAAAAGGGATACCTGGGGTCCATTGGACTCCAGGCGCCTTTCAGAGCTCGTCTTTGAAGGAACACACTCAGCGAGGTGACGAAACTGAGGCCATGAAGGTATCCCTTTTAGGGTTAAACAACCACCCCCACCCCTCCACAACAAAAATTTCATGTCAACCAGCAAGTAACGAAACATCTCGAAACTTAGTTCTGATTTCAATTTTAACTTGTATGTTTGACGAATATTATGAAAAAAAAACAAGAATAGCTAGAAAACATTGCCGACTGTTGAGCGGATGTGGTGTGATGGTTAAGGATAAACTTCAGAGGATACAAATATGGCTGCCACAATGGCCGACTTGAACCCCTGCTCACGATTTAAAAGAGCACCAATCTTGAAAAAAATCGTTAACAAATGCTCTCAATTTGAAAAAAAAACTGCCTCTTTTTGCAAGTGAGCAAAGCCAGGATAAACAAGTGCGGCTTGGTTCGATGCTTCGTTCATCATATTTAAGCCTCTAAAGTTTGTATGCAAAATTGCAATGGGATTTCTTGATGTTTCAGCACGTGACTATCACGCCAAGGACCTGGGACTGAATCCCCTTTCAGATAAACTCGCAAAATGTGAGTTCTTCCTTCGGAAGGGAAGTAAATCGTGGGCCTCGAGATGAAAATGGCTAAAAATCTCTTTGTACCGACTTTTTCGAACCCTCTAGCCCTCTTCGAATGAGTGTAATCAGTGGTAGTCGAATTACGCGTATATGTCAAAGGATAAGCAAAATTGGGCGGAATTAAAAGGTACGAAACTGATTACACTCATTCTAAAAATCTCGTTTATACAGAAAGAAGAAAACAACATTTCTGACTGCCAGGTTCAGACCGCCAATATCAAGACCATAGGTGCAACCAGAGGAGAATATCACCAAAGCTAATGACTCAATAAACCACCCATCGTTCAATGCCGAAGAACAGTAAGTATAGTTGCTCCCAATGTAGTTCAATACCATATTAACCTAGGAGCTCTTGCGAAGATATTAGTTTGCTCACTAATAAATCTGTTAAGAATATCAATTTGGTTTCATTTAAATAAAATTCACCACGACATTTGAAACATCCTGAAGGAGTTTCTTCTAAAATTCTTTCAGCAGTTCATTCTGGAATTCCTCAAGGAGTTTCTTTTGGGATTCCCATTTTTGAGAATTCCTCCCTTTTTAATTCCTCCAAGACTTCCTCCTGGGATTTCTCCAAGAATTTCCATTGGGATTCCATTTGAGATTTCCTCCTTTTTGTATTCCTTCAGGGGTTCCTTCAGAGATCCCACCAAGAACTCTTTCCGGATCCGGAGTTCCTTCTTCGATTCCACTAAAAGTTCCTTCTGGGATTTCTGCGGGAGTTTTTTCTAAGGTTTTTCTAAAAGTTTATCCACGGTTTCCTTCGGGAGTTCTTTCAAGGTTTTCTTCTTCACCTTTTTCACCAGCAGATTCTTCGGACATCTCTTCAGGGATTTCAAAAGGAATCTGATGGAAACTTCTTTCTGGATTTCCTTCAGGAATTCACTCAGCTATTCATTCCGAGATCCCTGTAGGAAACCCCTCCGCATAGGCGCCAACTTAGGGGGGGCAAGCACGGTTTTGCCCCCCCCCCCCCCAATATTTGACGATTTTTAGATTTTCCCATTCAAAAAACCAGAAAAACCAGGCAAACCCAATAATTTGACCAATTTGGCGCGTCTGCCCCTCCGGCATTCTTTAAAAACCCATCCAAGAGTTGCTTCTGAGATTCCTCCAGGAGTTCTTTATCATGTTCTTTCAATAATTCATTCCTGGAATCTTCTGGGATTCCTCGAAGACTTTCTTCTAGGATTTATCCAGGATTTTTTCCAAGGACTTCTCCAGGAACTTTTTTCGGCATCCCTCCATTCATTCCTTCTAGAATTCCTTCACGATTTTCTAAGGTTCTAAGGTTTCACCAGGATTTATTCAGAAATTTCTTCCGGGATTCCTTTAATAATTTCTTCCGTGATTTCTTTTCGAATTTCTCTATGATTTCCTTTCCAGATTCCTCCAGGAGATACTTCTGAAATTCTTCTGGAAGTTCCATGAGGGATTCCTTTTGAGATTCCTCCAAATCCTTTTGGGATGTTTTCAGAAGCTTTTCCTGGGATTCCCAGTAGGAATTCCTGTGAAAATGTTATCGTTCTCCTGTTGGGGAAACCTATAAAGAACGCCATGAGAAATTCCTTACAAAGCTGCTAGAGGAGCTCCTTAAGAAATTTTTGGAGGAATTCTTCAATGAAGTTTTGTAGAGGCTATATAAGGCACTCCTGGAATAATGCCATAATGCCAAAAACTTAGATTTTTCCCTTTGCAGCCTTAGCAGCGTGCAGTGCCCTATAGCAAGCAGCAAACTATTGATCGTTGAAAGCATTTGAGTGAAAATGATTGATTACGCAGAACTTCATTTTCTCAGATTTTCTCAGATGCAGTTGTTATGTCTTAAGCTTAATTTATTAAGCTTAGTAGAAAGCTACGTAGCATATCATGAACCCCTACCCCCCTATCGTCACACTTCGTCGCAAAATCACAACCACCCCCCTCCCCCCAAAAAAGCTACGTCATTTATAGACGACCCCATTGAGAGAATGCCTAAAAAAATTTTAGAATAATCTTTCGGAAAAAAAATAATCTATAAAAGTCCCGAAACAATAGAGTAAGTCTCTGAAGGATTTTCTAGAGAAATCCCTGGAAAAATTTCTGCGGAATTTCATACACAACTTTATTGCACAACTCTTTGTGAAACTTTTATACGAATTTCTAGTGAATTTTCTGGAGAAATTGGAAGTTGCTGTTGGAATTTCTGGTGAGATCCTTGGAAGAATTTCCAAAGCAACCCTAGTAAACATTTTTGGTAGAACTTTTGAAACATTTTCTGGAAAACTCTGGAATAGTTTCTGAAGGCATCGCTGAAAGTGTTATTAGAAGAATCTCTGGGGAAATTTCTGAGTGAATGTCCAAACAAATTACTGAAGAAATCACTGAACGAATTTTTGAAAGAATTCCTGGAGATATACATATTTTGGACAAAAAAAGGAGGAATATCACATGTAAATCAGTCAAGATGCTTTTAAAGAATTCTTGTTGAATTTGTAGAAAAGGTGGAATTTCTAAACAAAAAAAAAAATCGAATGAATCCATGGAAGTTTTTCGAACGAATCTGTTAGGATGATTTTTTAGACGAATTTCCAAGAAGAAATTTTTAGTTGATTTTCCTAAGGAATCTCCAATACATTCTCCAAACGAATGCTTAGAGAAATTTCTGAATAAATTTTCAGAGGAATTTCTGAAGTAATCTCTGAGCGAATTTCTTAAACAATCTCTGAAACTATTGGAAAAATGAAAAATCATGGAGGAACTGCTGTAGCAATTCATACAAGTTTTCGTAAAAGAATTCTTTGTGACACTTCTGGAAGATTTTCTGAAACTATCTGTAACATGATGATTTGATTTGGGAAATTTTCTTCGGAGACCGTCGGAGTTGAAAACTCTAGTTTCACTGAAGAATTGCAACAAAAGGCGCACAGCAATACAAACCTATATTACTTGTACAGAAATACCGTTCGGCAAATAGAGCACAATCAGTAATCACGGCCTATCAAGTGATTGTCACGTATCTTTAAATTTCTGAAGGAACCCCATGAGGAATTTCAGAAAGGATCCCTGGAGGAATTTCTGAAACAATTCGTAATGGAAATTGTTTGAAGCAATTCGTAAAGGAATTCCAGAACTAATCCTCGGATAATTTTCAAAGGAATCCGCTAATGTCTTTCTGAACTTTTTGAAATTTTTGGGACCTTTATGCAGATTATTGTGTATGTCCAACGCTCAAAATATTGACTTTTTATTCAAACATACATATTTTTGGAGACGAGAATTACTCATGTATACCAAAAACTACAAGCCTTTTATCTAAAACTTAGTTTTCATGCAGTTTTTATATGTTTTGATTTACAATTTAAATAAAAATTAAATAAAAACATTGTTTTGATTTCATGTAAAATTCGATTTTTTTTAAGACATGGACAACGTCTTCAGCTTTCGCCTGTACAGACTGTTTTAAACTTAACATTAGACAAAGGACAACGGAGCATGCACCAGTGGAAACGGGGAAGAAACTATTCTCACGAAAAGTTTCAACGTCCGAAGCGGGAATCGAACCCTCACCCCATAGCATGGTGCGATTATGAGCTTGGTGACCCCAACCGCACGGCTACGAGGCTCCACCACGATTTTATAGAATAGACATTTTGAAAATTGAAAAGTCCGCTAAATTGAGGTAAACGTACATGTACATTGGAAGCCATTTCCCCAAATCGTTCATGCGGACGTGTGGAAAGCGTGGCAGACAAATAAACGCCTCCGGGTTTCAGGTTGACCAAAGTCTACGGTCCATACGAAATTCGAAAGTTTTGAAAGAAAATAAGTCTACGAGGAAGGGAAGACCTGCGATGGTCAAAAGAGAATATACGAAGGCATTCCCAAGCAACACACATGTTATAATAGAGTTACGACAGCGCAAATTTTGGTTGTATAGAAGTTTATTTTACGTAATTCTAACATTGTGTTGAAATACACTCGAACCTCCATTTAGGTAAAATCTATTTAGGTCCCTCCATTTAGGTAACGTTACCTAAATGGAATTTGATTGTGTTCAGATCAGTTGGAGTACTTGAGATTAGGTATAAGGTTCTTTTACGGGAAAGAAGTAGTGAGTTGTGTTAAGGGGATATGGGGGAGGGGAGGAGGGATGCAATGTTGAGATATGCCCCCTAAACACCCCCACCCCCCCTTCCATTCAGTGTTGAAAAGTGTCAGTATCCGGCGTCATTTCCAGCTAAAATTGAGATAAGCAACCATCCTTCCATCATTCTATTGAAATGTATCAGCTCCAGCATTGATGACGTCAAACCCGACATCAACCTATCATTCACCTGTTTTTATTTTGGCCACCAAACCCAACATAGACCCAACAGTTGTTCGATGTTGGCCCAACAATGGCCCAACATGCGATAAAAATTGACCCGACTTTGACCCGACATTCAATTATTTTTCAGTCTGGCGGAATTTTACAAGGTTTTTCATGTTTCGTGCCCAGTTAATCATTTGAATGACAATTCTGATCTAAAACTCTCCAAAACCCCCGAAAACGCCCCTGAAGCCCCTCCCCTCCTGAAACCCATCCCCTCCTGAAACTCCTTGAAAGCCATCTGAAACTCCGGATGACCTCCTTTAAATCTCCTAGTAACTCTCCCTTCTTAAACTTCTTTACAACCATGCACTCCATTTAGGTTATAAACTGAATCCATTTAGGTAATGAATCCATTTAGGTAAAAATTCTATTTAGGCAGTCCCGACCCATTACCTAAATGGAGGTTTTGGTGTAACGTAAAATAAACTTCTATACAACCAAAACTTGCGCTGTCGTAACTTTTATATAACATGTGTGTTACTTGGGTTATTTGTTTCGTAAATAATTCACATTGACAAAAACCAAGTGGGCCGGGCCCGTGGCGTAGTGGTCACACGTTCTATTAAGGGGATGGTCATGGGTTCGATCTCAGCCCCGACACTTGCAATTTTTCGTCAGTTGCTTTTCCCCCCGAGAGCGGCTGACAACTGACCCTATTCTGGACATATGCTTCAACGGACCCGGAGACTTTGATAGCGGCTAACGGCAACTCATAATGGACCCCCAATCGGATTGGAAAAGGAACAAGAGCCGCACATCAACATCCTCGTGCTCCAATCGTGCTCATCATTCCATCGTAGACAGGGTAGAAAAGTGACTACAGCGCAAAAGGCAACCAATTCGATATAGTAGATTTAGAATAGAATACATTGAGGCGCTGTACAAAGTTCAAGTGCAGCTGCCAATTGGAATCGCTCACGCAGTGCCCTAGTAGACAAAAGAGCTGTAAATTAGGTGGGCCTAAGGGAGGAGTTTTGGCGAAGTTGAATCTTTCTCATTACCGATGTGCCAAGTTCTAACCTCATTTTGAAACAACCATAATAAGATTCTAAAGAAAAGCGGGTTGACGTGCAATCCAACATTTGTATAAAAGTTTCTTTGCTACAATCTTTAGTCGCTTTGATCGATAGACCATAGCAGAAGTTGTTTCAGGCTCAAGGCAAATTACACCGCCACATTTACTTCACTAGTACAGACCAATACGGTTACGGAAAATTTTGTCCTTTTTTTTTTTTTTTAGTTGCGTATCATTGCACACCGTTCAAAGAAAGCTCAAGAAGTTTCTTATTTTGGAACTGAATTTTCTGATGGTTTGGATTCTGGTGGATTGGATTCCAATCTGATGAACGGAAGACGCCGTCCATCAAATTACCGATGCCGTGATGCAGTGTTGCAGGTTATTTTCATATGAATATGTTTACATGTCAGTTCAAATCTGATTTTTTTAAGGTGTCATGATGCATTTCAAACAAATCATTAACTTTTTGCTTTTCAATGGTTTTTTGCCTCGCGTATTTGAAGTGATAAATAAGTGTCAATTTGACAGCAACGCAGCAGAAAAAGTATCATCGCAATCACTGCGAGTGAGCGTTTAGAATGATACTTTTTCATACGAATATTCGCTTTGGTGGCAGAGAATTATCACTTTGAAATTTCGAGCCCCATATCCAATATGGCTGCCGATGCTGATGATGCCATAAAAAGCCTTAAGACTGATGCAAAAAGGGTCATCATTAATTTGCGAAACGAGGAAGTGTTAGTGCGAGAATATTAGATTTTATGAAAGTTTTATACACACTATCAATGATAATTTTATTTAATGAATATTTTATTTTAAGGTGAAATATCTTCAAATAGAATATATTTAAAATTCGTAGTCAACACTTACGAATTAAGCAATGTCCCATGTCTATGAACCCTAAAGATCGGTGACTCAGTGATCTTGAAGACGTAACTAGTAGTTCAAGTGATTCATTTTAGTGGAATTGTGATGTTAACGGGGGAAACGAGCAGCTAATAATGATTATTTCCTTGACTTTCTTGGAAAAATGGCGTTCATTCGTATCTAACAGACTATTTACGATTAAAAAGTGGTTGGGCAAGAAATAACCATATAAGTGTTCATAGAACTCAATGGCTAAGAAGTAGGCTCTGTTCCAATTGGGAACTTGCGCCAAAATAAGTGGAAAAAGTAATGCAAGTACATGTGTACAATGAAAAACTATGTTTTGTTATTTTTTCAATGAATTTACCAACAGTACAAAGGTATTTGGCAGCCTTGCCACTTACTGATTCCATCTTCACGATACATTTTCCTCCACGCATGAGATTTGGGCTCTGGTCTACACGAAAATGATATGATTCGTGAAGGCAAAAATATTCCATCTCATATCCAACCGAGAGTGGCGAGCGAAGAAACAGAATTCGATCTTTGTACGGAACCCTCGGATGGATGGCGTGAAGAGACCGGGGTGATTCTTCACACGGGTAAACCGAACCGAAGTGCAGCAGCAGCCATAGTCGACGGTTCAATTTCTAATTTATTTCAAACAACCTTTGTCGCACCCGAGCTGAGACGTTCGTTTTCAACGAGTCCCAAAGCGAACATATTCCGCTAGGAAAAAAGGTACAGCAGCCACCAATTTCATCACAGTTTCACGTACGTGGAGATTTCTTTCTTTGATTGATTTTTGCCTGACTCCCACCGAATTGCTGCAGTTTGGCAGCATGGCTTTTGTTCTTTTGACTGAGTGGGTTTCAACTGGCTTGCGAAGAGAACAGCATTTCGACAAATTGTGTATCGCTGTCAAAATTCTACCCTCGGAATACGTTTTGCGGTACGTGTGGGATACAGAAAATTGATTGGAAATTGTACGAATCGTTGCGTTGATGAATGAGGGACCGATATGTGACGAAATGGACGGTGACTAAAGCTCGCTTAGAAATTGTAGCGCGTGGAATCGCATCGAGGGCTGCAAAATTGTGAGACGACAAGGAACGTCCAACATAGCTCTAGTCCTCACAAATTCCTAGCTCACGCTTCCACGGGCCAAGCGATGACAAAGACCACTAGTTAAGTATTGTATGCTTAGATGCTTAGCTGGTAGTGCAGTCTGAGCACTGTTGTCATTCTGGATTCCGCTAGGATGAGGAGGTACGTCCCGAGCGTCTGCTCACAAAGGAGGTGCGGCAAACAACGTCTGTTCTGAATCCGGCAACTGAGTATGAAATGCTCCTTTACCAGAAGATATACCTAAGATGCCAGCCCCACTACGGTGGATAGAGAACCTTAGATCAACATCCTACTGTTCCCGAAACTCAAATACCGTTACAGAAACCGAAAATAAAGGATTACGAATTGATTCAACGGCAACGAATTTTAGCGCGAAACAACGGGCAAGAATTATAAATTGGAATGTGTTAACCCTAGCCCAGCAGGGTAAACTGGCACAACTATGAGGCATGTCGTATGAAGCTTGAGATCCTAGGACTGAGCAAAGTCCGTTGGCCGAACTTTGGAAAGCACAGATTGGCGTCGGGTCAAATTCTGCTATACTCTGACATAAGAGGAGAACACGCTCCTTGTCAGCGTTTCAGGAATTCCTAGTCAATAAACTGGGATCTCTTTACTGATTTGGTTGCGGCCAAATTTCATGGATACTCACCATCCATTGACACTCCAAGTGATTTAGATGATTGTGTTGATACTACAACGACCTTAATCATGGAAGCTTTTGAAGAAGCATGTCCTCTACGGTCTGTGAAGTTCACAAGAAGAATTCCTTGGTGGAACTTTGATCTGGCGAAACTCAGAAACAATGTAGAAAGAGTTGGAACAGACGACGTTCGGCTGGTTCGGAGGCTTCCAGGTCGGGTCGCAACTTTCTGGAGAGATTACAGCCACACCCGGTGTAATCGAAGAAGAAAATCCTGAAGGAATTCCAGGTGGAACTATGGAAGGAATTCTTGAAGTAACTCCTAGAGGCATAGGTCCGATTTTTTAATTTTCCAATACCAAGAATCACGAAAGTAAGTTTTGCCCCTCTTGTTCAAATTGGCGCTCCTGCTTGAAGGTGTTCAAGAAGCAAGCAGAACCTCATAGGGAACTTCTGGAGCAATTCCGGTAGAAATTCCTGAAGGAAAGTTTTCCGGCAGAATACTTTAAGAATTCTTGGATGAATCCTAATATAGAATAACTGAAAAAAATCAAGAAGGAACTCCCTGAGGAATACTGGAGAAACTCCTAGAAGAATCACAGATGAAACTCTTAGAAAGATCACATAAAACTCCCAGAATTCTGAACGAATCTTAAAAAGAACTCCTGGATCTGGATGCATCTCATAAGGTACTCCTGTAGGAATCACTACAGAAACTCTCTAGAGGGATCACTGAAGGAGCTCGTAGACGAATCTTCTTAGAATGAGTTCCTGGGGAAATCGCAGAACGAATTTTCACCTGCAAAGAATTCCTGCGGGAATCTTAGAATGAATATCTGAGTGCACCTTGGAAAGAATTCCTGAAGGAATTGTGTTATTATCATGTTATATACCATACCATACCAGTCGGGATGATATTGTACGGCATTATTGATCATTTTAATCACTGTCTATTCTAACGATCATGTTACCAAGTATAACTTATACAGCAAAAAAACATCCATATAATGTGTTGCAAAGAAGGTGTAAAACAAACAGAGAATGTACATATTGCCGTAGTCAGCTGATCTGTATGCTATATAGCCACACCAGAATCAGTATTGTCTCTCTGCAACCACGTGGTCGGTCGTCGTTGTAGAGAACGACTCTTTCAGCTCTGGGAAATAATGCCATCATTCCAATGGCTCTTAACAAATCGGGTAACTGCCAGAAGTGTGTAAATATAAAATGGAAAGCCAGCAAAAAAAAAATAACGCCAGGAAAAACTTTTGTGAATGAATTTGTAAAAAAAATAGCAGTGTGTTTGTGTACTCTCGTTGGTTTCTATTACGTTTATACACACAACGAAGGAGAGAAAAGCTTTATCACTGTTGCACCGGTAGTCTAGCCATTCCCAAGAAGTGAGTGCTGTAGTCTGAGTTGGGGGGTGAATGTTGTGAAAACGGGAATACTAAGAGGGCACAAAACACATAAAAACACAAGGAAGGACACTGGGGTATGGACCAGAACCAAACCGCACGCCAACATTTGCCGGCAGTCTATATATATACAGAGGAACTCGCAAAAAAAGAACTCTCCCTCAGACACAGTGTGATATAATTTTATTTCCATTTTTATATTTATTTTTATTTTATCTCTCCTTAACACATCATTTTCTGGCTGCCGGCGTCGTCCGCTCCTTTGCTTAGACACTACTGCTGAGAAGTCCAATTCGGCTCTTGCCTGTTCAACGAGCACTTCTCTCTGACTGTTATTGCTTTTATATTAAATTCATCTCCCATATACCTAAGTACACAGCCGTAAAAACCTGTGGAATCATCTACCTTCCCTTTGCCTTGTCGGCTCCTCGGCCAGTCAGTGGGGCACACGGATGAACAACCAAATAATAATAAAAAAGAACCGTGCCGAGGTTATGTATCGTTTTCATTCACAAAAATCATTTTACTATCACGGCAACGGACGAGCCCAACGTACCTTACCTACCGCCAACAATGTGATCCGGTCGGTGGTAAAAGCTGATGCTGCAGTGATTGCTGTTGCTCCTTTGGCATTAGGGCAGGGATCAGGTGCACCAGCAGCAGCGGTTCCGCCAAGTTGTAATACATTTAGCACCTCGTAAAAAAAGTTGCAACACGCGCCACCCTCGCGCGGATCCGCTTGAATGGGAAATTTATGACGATGATGGGGGTTGTCGCTGGCCGTTGGATCCAACAACGCCAACGATGATGATGATGATGAGAGCGATAGTGGTGAGACTGCCGGACCCTAACGAGTAGGTACTTACTCAGGTAGTAACAATTACAGAAAGTGAGAGTTACGAGCCACAAGTGGGTCCATTTGGTCCGTCATTGTTGGAGTTATGGGGCAGCTTGACCATAGTATGTAAATGCTATGGTTACACTGTTTTTTGTTTGGGTACATGGTGAGCCGCTTCGCAGAGTAGACGGACAAAGGGGAAAGATTAAGCATATCAAAAACTGTTGAAGGCTGAAATATCTAAACAGCGAAGTGTTTTGTGAATGATTCATGAAACGCTGTTTATATGATCCAAAGTACCGCAGCGGTAATCGCACGGGTATTCAGAAATACCATGCTGAGGATGTCAGAAATTTGGCATCTCTTTGACTTTTTTGAGCATAGAATGTCTTCGTGGCTGTCACACGATATGCATAGGGTATCCCACATATAAAAGCCATAAAAGTCGAAAAATGCCATTGTCTTTTAAATGCAATCTGAGTCAGTTGTTTTGAATTCCCAAAAGCTACGTTCAAAATTTTATCGAAATCGGTTAAGTCTAAGGCGGCTCTCAACAAGCTTGAAGTTTCCATGTAAAAACATGGCCAAATGTATGTAGAAATCTTAAGTTTTCGATTTTATTATAGAGCTGTCACACCACTATAGGATTTACATGACACGACAGGAAGTGCGTGTTTTGAGCACCAAATGGTGGTGAAGACGGCCGAATTGAAAGATCTCCATCCTGGGCGATTATTCGAAATCATCTTGACTTGGGGCCTGATCAAATGTCTGTCAATTCCATCTCTTTCTTTGATGAGGCCTGCTGCAAAGTCCTGTTGGGTTCCAATCTAACGGTTGCTTGCAAATTTCGTTTGTGCCCCTGCGTAGTGTATTATCAACGCATCTTCCAAGTTCCACAGCAAAACGCTACGAAGCCGGCTTGCTTTGGCGTCATGAAACACTTCGTTTACCAGCTTTAGCAGACAGCCAAGGAATGTCTCATCAACGGTTCCAGTGCCTCGAAAAGCGCATGAGCAAGAACTAAACGCTTGCCAAAACGTTAAGGGAAAAGATGGCGGATCATCTCGCCAAAGGCTACGTTCGAAAGCTATACGATGACGAGCTGCAACAAGCATTCCAACGCGTTTGGTAACGCCCTGGGAATGTGAGAATAGTTTGGGAGGCGGCAGCCAAGGCTTTCGGCATATCTTTGAACTCCGCCCTGTTGAAAAGTTCCAGAAAATCTTTCGCCGTTGTTCACCATGCTGATCCGCTTCCGCAAGCATCCCGTAGCGCTGACAGGTGACATAGTGAGATGTTTTACCTGGTTCTCATTTGAAAAGATGATGAACATTACCAGCGATTCTATTGGAAAGACGTGCGTCATGACATTTGGCACCTGCTGGTGCCCTAACAGTGCACAGTACGTAATGAATCTGAGCGCCAAGAGCTTCGACGAAGAGTATCCAGAAGCTGTGAAGGTCATCGAAAAGCATAACTAGAATAAGCGTCGATATCAAAGAAGAAGCTGTAGAACTCGCAGAGAATGCAAAGTTCGTGAAGATGCCGATTTGAGATCCGGTTCCCTGCCGGTTTCCGGTTGGACGGCGCCCCGACTGCTGGAGGGTTTGCTTCGTATCGCCGGTTTCTTCCCCACAACGCCAAGGTCGGCCCGTCCAAGCCGGTCCCCTTCCGGCTTTCGGTTGGACGGCGCCCCGACTGTTGCAGGAAATTGACCATTGATGCTCTCCTTCGGTTATAGATGTCCGACCTTGAGGGTCGTCGTGGTTTTTGGTGTGCCACTAGTCTCCTTCCTCAACAGTATTCGACCTTGAGGGTCGTCGTGGCTTTTGGTTTCTGCCGATCTCCTTCCGCTACAGTTTCCGACCTTGAGGGTCGATGTGGTCCCGGAAAGACCGGGAGGTCCGGGGTATTGGTAGTTTTGTGGTTTGCTGGTTACGTGGGGTAGGGCTCTGCCCGCCAATGGTTCGTGGTGATTTGGAAGATCGTTTAATGGTACGACTTGCCGCTTGGGTCCCGGGAAAAGCCGAGAGGCCCAGGGAGCCCACCAGTGGTTTTGGTTTGAGGTTCGTTGGAATAGGCCTTGAGGTTGAGTGGGGGTGGGGCTTACCGCTCGGATCCCGGGGGGCCCGAGAGGTCCGAGGTGCCCACCGGTCCCGCCGGAAGTTTGGCGCTAGCTTCTTCTTCTTCTTCTTCTTCTTCTTCTTCTTGGCGTAACGTCCTCACTGGGACAAAGCCTGCTTCTCAGCTTAGTGTTCTATGAGCACTTCCACAGTTATTAACTGAGAGCTTCCTCTGCCAATGACCATTTTGCATGTGTATATCGTGTGGCAGGCACGAAGATACTCTATGCCCAAGGAAGTCAAGGAAATTTCCTTTACGAAAAGATCCTGGACCGACCGGGAATCGAACCCGTCACCCTCAGCATGGTCATGCTGAATACCCGTGCGTTTACCGCCTCGGCTATATGGCGCTTGCTATATTTGGTCGTACAGGCCGGCTTCTTTTAGGAAGTTGATGACCTGGCGTTCACGGACTTCATCGTTGGCAAGTGAGCTGGGAATGTCGGTAATCTGGTAAGTTTGTCAGAGGAGTTCGTATTCCGGGCAGACGCACAGGAAGTGCTCGACCGAATTCTGTGTTGAGCAGGTTTCACATTGCCGGCGGAAGCCGGAGTTGTTGGTGGCCATATTGTGGGAAGCCCGCGTGTGTCTCGTCCTTAATCGGGACAGGACAGTTTGGTCCCGCCGGTTTGGCAGGTCTTCTCCGGGTCCCGTGGTTGGCTTGGCCTTTCTGAGGGAGAGGCTTCGGTTCCGCCTCCACTCGTTGGACCAAGATTGCTAGATAGTGTCCTTGGTCCATTTTTTGACGTCGTCCGCGAGAATTTTCGGGGTAAGAGGGGGCTATTTCGGCCGATGCCGGCCAGCAGGTCAGCGCGCTCTAGAGGTTCCACTTCCCGACCATTTTGGTTGTCCCGGGATTCGGGATAAAATTTGTTGCTTGTCCCGGGAAATCCCGGGATCCCGGGAAATTTTTCAATGTGCTTAAAACGCATTTTTGCGATCAGGAATATGTTTTATTCATCAATTAAAAAAAATCAATGGTTCAAATCAAGTAACTGCGGGGCTTATCAATTTGAAATCGTTCTCTGAAAATACGACTTCAAGAAGCAAATGTTATTAATGATTTCATCAGACAGTGAGGGTCGCTTTTTAGAACAGATATTTCCGGAGTTCGATTTTAAGATTCGGGCTCAACTTACCATGTAGCGATGTACACAGTTCGAAAAAAACCTGTAAATTTATGACGGATCGGATGTAACAAAAGGACCCCGTCATATATGATGGAAATTTTTGTGCGATCTTAAAATTACATTGCAGATATCTGTTGGAAAATATAAAGAAAAATTGAGCTCCGAGCGGGAATTGAACTCAGATCCTTGGGGTGTGAGTAGCACGCCCGAGCTCTCTCGGCTATCTCAGCTTGTTGAAAAGCAGACAGTCAAAGTGAAACTGCTTCTACCATAATGCACGCATTCCCGACATGCTCCTGCTGCTGCAAAGAGTACTAAAAGAGACAACGAAGTAACCGCCACAGCTGCGAGCAGCCGTTCGTTTAGCTGATGACGGCGAGTGGCTGGCATGATTTATAGCAGATGCATGTAAATTTAAAGCGAATATCCTTTAAAATCTGTAAACAAGCCGTCTGACCAGCAGCGGACTGCTCGGCTGACGTTCAATGTTGGTGATTTACATTTTTCTGCCGCAAATTTCAGTTGATCTTCAATTTACGTGCTGTTTAACTTTCATATTTTTTTGCTGTGTAGCTCAAAAAGTGACAGCTTTTTTACAATGACTTACGAAAAATCAATCATTTCCGAATCAGTCTAAGACGAGTTGGCATATAGAGCTTGCTGACGTTTATTCACCTCTCTCTTTCAAGCATGCAGGCGGGATAGGATTTGTTTTCATCGGGAAACTTTTCCTGATGACAACAAATCCTATTCCGCGTACATGTTTGAAAGAGAAAGGTGAATAAACGTCAGCAAGCTCTATTACTTTGTAGCCGATTCCAGTTCTTCACGCATGCTTGATGGTTTTATGCATACAGAATAATCCAGCATTCAACTTGGCAGCATTTTAATCGGTCTGTCTTCGGCAGTCTCGCAACAATCGAACTCCCAGTTCCTTGATGAACTTAATCATTTGCGTTTTCGATGAGCTTTCCAGTTTTGCTGGCACTTGCGTTAACGACGGAAGACCTTGAAGGAACTTTAGCGCTGTTATTATTTCCTTTTGGCGCTGTTTGTTGCTTCTTTTCATGATTGCATGGAAGAGGTCGTTTCCAACTTTAAAGTTACTTTTTGTAAGCTTCGAAGACAAGAAACTCAAGCAGCCTTCCGCAGACAGTAGTATAGCATCTCGTCTTCCCGATGCTTCCGAAGCGAGTCTGATTGGCTCAAGAGCTTCCTGATATTTTTTGCGGCCTCAAAATCATTGTCCAACATAAGTCTAGAAAGGCCTATTTCGAAAAATTTCTCTTTGAAGCAATCAAAACCGTGAATGAAGGGCTCCAGCGCCGTTTAAGTAGAGTTCCAACGAGTTTTGATGTTCACACACAATTGAAGTGATTTATGTAACATTTTCGTGATTTTTGTAGAAGGCGATTTTCGAAAAAAAAATCACTTCTCTTCGAATACGTTTCAAAGACTCTCTAAATTCAAATTAAAGTGAAAAAAATGTGTAAGAAATGTGAGTCCCGGGAATCCCGGGATTTTCGGGACGGTGAAAAATTTTATCCCGGGATTCAGGAAATCCCGAATTTTTCAAGATCCCGGGATTTTTTGTCCCGGGATATCCCGGGTTGTAACCTCTAGCGCGCTCGTTTCCATGGATGCCGCAGTGTCCAGGGACCCACATTAGTACCGTCCGGTGCTCGGCGGAGTCGACTGCCACCTTGATGCCCTGAATGAAGGGGTGCTTAGATTTAGGGTTTTCGATGGCGGAGATGGCGTTGTTGGAGTCGGTGACTATGAGTGCGGCATAGTCTCTTGGTGCTATTGTGGCCTAAAAGATCCCCGCTGCTTCAGCCGGGAAAACCAAGCATTCCGCCGGGAGGCGGTGGTGTTGCTCGGGTTCAGTCCCGTAGACACCTACGCCCACTCGATCGCCCAATTTGGATCCGTCGGTGTAGTGGATCGCCCAGTCGCGGTACCGGTTTTGGAGCCTCTTCAGGAAATTGGCCTGAAGTTGCTGCCCGAGCAGAAGAAAATAACAAGTGAATAACATATCAAGGTATTTATCTTAAATACTACCATACCTTGATATGCCCTTCATTAAAACGAATACCAAAATTTTGTACAAATAGCACCTAGAAAATAGCAAGTCTTGCTATTTCAATAATGAATGCATATCTAAAATTTCAATTGCTATATTTGTTATTCCAAAGTTATTGAATAACAAACTAATAACATTTCTTGTTATTAAATGTTTCATATGTTCGATGGCTACATGATGTAATAGCAAATCTTGTTCTTCGATTATTTTCACTGCTAAACTATCAAATACTACATCAATACCAAACTCTGCTCAAATACCTCCAACTGTTATTGTGATGTTCTCATAACATTTCGTACAATAACGCAGCAATAACAATTTAAGGTATTACAGCACATATTGCTCTTCGCATGGTATTTGTAAGGTTTGCCCTTCTGCTCGGGTGGGGTTGGGCCTGTCGCGCAAAACGGTTTTTTATTGCCCTGTCTACCTCGGGTGCCCTGGCCGACCAGCTTCTCGGTCCGAGCCGGAGGAGACCTGCCACCGGGGGAAGCGTGGCGTTGGCCGCGGTTTGAAGGGCCAGGTTTGCTTGCCCAGCAAGGAAGCAGCCTTGCCCATTTTCCCGGGTCTTTTCAAGAAAGCCAATGGCTCGATTGCAGATCGTTTGGGCGACTTTGTGCCGGAAGGGCAAGATGCCGGCCTCGGCGCATGCTGCGTCGGCAGGGGTCGAGGGGAGTAGTCCAGAGATAGTTCGGATGGCCCGGTTGTGGATGGGCGCTAATGCCTTAATTAATTGGTCTTGGGCTCGGCAGGTGAATTCTATCCCATACGTTAACCGGCTGCCAATTACGGCGTCAGCGACTCGTAGGTGGGTTGTATGGTCACTCCGGGTTCTCCTGCCGGAGATACTCCGGGGGAGATTCAGCCGGGTTCCGCAGCTCTTTTTAACGTTGTCGAAGTGGGCCTGTAGGGTCAAGTGTCGGTCACCCTAGCCGAGGGTCTTCAGGGTCCTTCTGGTGGGAATGTCTTCCTGGTTGAGCGTGATGTGCTACCGGGGTAGTTGATGATTGCTGGCACATACAGGGGATGGCCAAAATGTTTGGAATATACAACTTTTTTTCTCCCACAAAAAAAAAAATTAACATGCTGTAACTTTTCATAGAGTGCATCAAAAAATCTCAAATTTTGACTGTTTGTCAACCTATTATATGTGCATCATTGGTACAAATTTGGGCTCGATTGATTAATATTTCGCGAAGCTAGAACCGTTCGGGTAAAACACTATTTTTTAGACAACTAATTTTTGAACTGTCATATCTCGGAAACCAGTGAACCGAATTGAATGAATTTTTTTAACGTTTATCAACAATATATTGATACTTAATACGACGTTATAAAATGTTATATTTTCTCACGGCAAATTAAGTTATACCGGGTTGAAATTTTTACCCATATAGAGGAAAATAAGTCAAATTTACAATACCACACAAAAATTATTAAATGTGTTCTTCCTTCAATCTAAATAGGCTCTTATATATCTGATTAGAGATAATTTGATAACAGAAGTGGAAAATCTTTGGATATCAATACTAAAATTTATTGACATTGATGTGAAAAAATTACATTTTTTCGAGAAAAATCCAAAAAGTGTCAATCCATGATAACTTTTTTCAATGTTTAAAAAGTACCTATGTTTTAATTGTTTGTGAAGCATTTACATATTGTTAGTATACGTTCAAAATTTCATTCAATTCGGTTCACTGGTTTCCGAGATATGACAGCTCAAAAATGAGTTGTCTGCAAAATAGTGTTTTACCCGAACGGTTCTAACTTTGCGAAAGATTTATCAATCGAGCCCAAATTTGTACCAATGATGCACATATAATAGGTTGACAAACAGTCAAAATTTGAGATTGATTGATGCGCTCTATGAAAAGTTATAGCATGTTGAACTTTTTTGCGAGAGAAAAAAAGTTGTCTATCCCAAACATTTTGGCCATCCCTTGTATGTGCAGCCTTGCCGATTTGGTGGCGGAAATGTCAAAACCGGCTTTAACGGCCCACTTGCCGACAGCAGTGGTAGCAGCTTGCGCCTTTCTCCGGATTGCGTTCTGGTGCACACTGATCACGATGAGGGTAATGTCATCGGCGTACACCTTCAGGTATACACCCCTTGGGATGACCTAAAAAACGCCACTCATGGCCACCAGAAAGATGGTGACCGCGATCACCGAACCTTGCGGAACGCCTGTTTCTTCCTTTCGTGGGCTGTTGCGGCTGTTCCCGATAATGACCTGGAAGGAACTCCCGCTAAGGAAGTCCTTTAGGAATTGGAGCAGGTTTCCTGTAATTCCCCAGTGGGCCAATCTTCCCAGGACATCGGGGGTCCATGCCCGATTGTAGGCTTTTGCCAGGTCAAGCGATATAATCTCTGCGTGCTCGTTGTTCCCTAGGGCGTCATCTAAGGTTTGGCCAAGTTCGGCCCGGAAGGCATGTTGCCGGTGGTTCAGGTGGCCGTTGGTCTCCAGGTGTCCCACCAGACGACGATTTACAATTTTTTCCATTATTTTGGAGGTGCAGCTGGTGAGCGCAATGGGCCGGTAGCTGGATACTAGATTTGCTGGTCCGGACCCTTTGGGGATCGGGACCACCAGACTCTGTTTCCACCCGGCTGGTATTACACCCGAGGCCCAGGTGGCGTTGATGGCCTGAAGTAGGCTGCGCTTGCTGCTATTTTCACTTGTAAATATTCCCCTGGAAATAATGCACATTTATAGGGCTCTGGCAGAATAGAGGCCCGCAATCCTATTTCGATTGCCAACATTCAGGCCATTTCGGGCCGTGATTAAGTACTAGAGGTGTAAACCTTAGGCACATACTTCAAGTTATAGAACTCTAGTGATGAAACCCGAATCGTGGTGCCCCCTTAGGATTAGAAATTCCTTGACAAAACTCAAGATATGAAAGCAACTAATGCTGCGAACGAAAGGCAACCGCCAGAGAATGACTGATGGACCAACAACATTAATGACACCTCGTCATCCTGTCATCGGAAATTGTTATCCAGTAGGGTAACAGGGCAAAATATATGTTTTGTGTTGTGGTTGTCCAATTGTGATGTCCTAATTTATTACGCATTTGTAGTGTTCCACTACAATATGTGATATTTATAATATCCATTTGTAGTGCATCATTTTTTTTTCGTCATACAGTTGACTCTCTACATCTCGATATTGAAGGGACCATCGAGATAGGGAGAGATCGAATTCAAGAACCAATTTGTAATGCACACTAGATTGAAAAATCGTCTGTAACTAGGAAAAACCGTCAACCGTGGCAGGTGTGTGACACGTGTCCCACTTGAACTGTAGTCTCTCTGTAGGGCCCGAAAAAGGCCTCTTCGCCGGCCACACACTCCTCTCAGGAGAGAGTGATAAATCAGTGGTCTTGGGCCCCTTCACACAACGCTAGACAATCTTCCGGATCGTCCGGAAGATTTTTTCCTCGTTGGGCCCCTTCTCGGAGCACCCACGCTAACCACACTTTGGAAACAATTTTTTGGCACTTTCTTTCTTCTTCGAGTTTCGGTTTTTCACTGTCTACGTGGGGCAATTTTGGTCTTCCCAACCCTCAGGCGAGAAAGGCAATATCCGGGGTGGCCCCGACCACGTCCCGGATTCAATTCCCAGAGCACTCAGACCGTTAGACGACGAGAAAATTCTTCGCGCGTTTACGATCCCCCGTGGGACGGTTTCGTAATCGAAACGAGGAGAAAAAATCCCGAATAGACGCCTTGCGGCCACTTCTCCGCAATCTGCGGGCACTCGCGGTCTGGATCCACTCGCAGTCTCCAACCACTCCGGAATTCACTTTCCAAAAGAATCGCGCTGAGGCTAATTTAATAGCCTTTGATGAGCTCTCGAAAAAACGAACCGCACTCGTTCGAAGCTGGCTGTCAACTGGTCTATTTCATTCCGTTCGTGACTATCACCGATAACACTAGTTTACAAAATAAAATGAAAGTCGTGAGCTTCTGTCAACGACCAAAATTTTTGAAGCACAATTTAGTGCTGATTTCGAAACCGTGTTATAAAAAATTTTAAGTAGAGCAGTTTTTAAGATTTAGTTAAATATCGAGTTTCACAAATTTAAAAAATATGGAATTTACTAAAATTCAAATATCTTGCGTTTTGTTCAACAAATTTCAAATCTTTTTCCATAAATTAAAAGCTGAATACAATACCATTTGATCATCTGAATGAAGGTTTTGGGTCAGATTGATGAAATTCAAGATACTGGCGAGTTTTAGGGACGATCTTCTTAAATTTTAGCCAAATTTCCAAAAATATGTGAACAAATGTATTTTTTTCAATAAGAAAAAAGCAATCTAAAAATTCTTTCTCAACGTTTATTTGACATATCATATGTAGGCAAGTTACAGTAAAAAAAATCAGCTCAATCGGAACATTGATTACGGAGAATGAGATGTGTGAAGTGAGCGACGTTGCTTAAAAATAGAACATAAATCATCAACCTTGTATGAGAAGTCGAAAAAAATTTCCGCTCTACTGTAATTTTTTTCCTTCGCGTTTTTGAACTCAGGGCATGATTCTACACTAAAAATGATCATCAGCTTACCGAGTTCAAAAATGATGTAAACTAGTGTAATTGAAGTGCGCGTCGGGTAGTTAAAAAGTAAAGTGTAATCTGAATAATAGCATGGTGTATATAGTTAGTATGTGTTTTTTTTTTCTTTGTAGATCTTAAAGCTAGTTAAAACTTTAAGCTAGTTAAAACTTACAAGGCTAATAGTACGAAAAAGAGCAAATAGTACGGTTTTGTGTAATAGTACGACTTGTAGTACGATTAGTAAGAAAAGTGGTTTTGTAAGAAAAGTTGTAAAATGCGCTTTTGTTAAACAGGTTACATCAATAGAACCATCCAACAAAAGGCTTAAGCTCCTGAATAATAGGAGTTCTCAAGAAAAGGTAGGACTGTGACAAAAATTGTTAAGTGGTGCAGGAAAAGAGAATGTGACGTTAAGGTGTACTCATCACGAAAATAGGTCCACATCTGGGCCTTTTCTTTCCCATCTTCGGTGTAAAATCCGGAGGGCTCCCTTTCGTATTCCCGCAGGACCGTCCACGTCAGGAAAGGTTGCAATACGTTGGCTCGTCGGTCACGACCCACGCCAAGCCGGCGCTATCTTGAAAGCCGCGGACAAAAGGGAATCCAACAATAGCCCTGTGACGCCGGGTTGAACAATAGGCCCTCCACAGCTACGCCATTTTGGGAATCGGTTGCCAAGCTACCCTACCGGAGTCAGTAAGCTCGTTATGAACATCTGCACGGTTTTAAGCTAGCCTTCTACTTCACAGAAAATTTGACGTTTGAGCGGTACCGACACCTCTCAAACGTCAAATTTCGTGTGAGAGTAAGCAGGCCAGTATAAGTCCGTGCATTATTCCATAGTGTCCAACAACAACACCCTTGGCGATTGCCTTGAATCGCCGGTTGCCCTGGCTTCCCAGAAATACGTTGCCCGCCATCTACCGAGTCCAGGTCGATTCCAGTAAAAGACCGTTGGAAGCCCCAATACCGGTGTTTTGTTATGTTTTCACGAAGGCGTATTCTTCAAAATAGATTTTCCGTCTGTTTTCTTATTGAATTATTATTAATGATTGGCGCTAACAGCTTTTTGAAAATGTGGAATATGCTCACTTGTTCCATATATTATGTAAACCAGACTGCTACTAACTAACTCTTGCAAAAGAAAGTATTTATGAAGATGAATCATGGCCGCTAAAATATCTCAGAATCTAAAATACGACCTATCAGCGATGTTCCACAGTAGAACTATCAGCATTGAATACACAGTTTACACCCTGAGCCATCTAATAATGCTAACATTTAAAACATTTCAATATAAATGAGTTTTTAAGTGAACAAAAAACTGTACATACACATCCTTAGTTTACAACCTGTTGGTCAGCCTGAACTATTCAATTTGGTTACTCTAAATAGTAACTATGAATATTGTGTTTGTTAAAAATTGAAGCCACTCAGGTACAATTCAGTAACAAATTTTTAAAACGACGTATAATCAATGCTACACCTACTGAATTATACGATATTTTTTCCAGATTTCGAGGCTTTAACAAAAAAAACTTATATACAAAGGTAGATGACAATGAAACTGTTCCTGCACTTTCAGGACTTTGATAATCTTTTTCGGTGATGTTTAACAAATATTACAGTCACTGTTTACAATTAATAAACTTTTATCTTTCTTTGAATTATAAGAACTTTTTCCCTTAAATTCCTTAACACCCCATTTTCATATTTTCCAAAAAAAAATCGCACATTTTGTTAAATATCTTCAATTTCTCCAAAAAATCGTCAAATTTTGTAACCTATACGCGTAGCAGTTAGCAAGACAATGATCGGATTGCTTTTCCTGAAACTTTTAAGAAATAGAACCCATGAATTAATGAGGACGAACAATTTTTCCATCCCTTAACACCCCATTTTACGGTATGTACTGTATTTCAATAGACAGAAAACTCGCAACAACAGTATTCACGTGTTCCTACAATCAATCAGTGCATAAAACCTTGGGAATATTTCTTGGGCTCATTCTACGTTGAAATTCAGTTATTCTGTTAACATATTCTCATGCAGTGATCACACAGAGTCTAGTACAACAATTGTAACCTAAGATCTACTTACACCTAGAACCTTCATGCAAAGCTTGATAGTGAATTAATAAGTATATGACTGAGTGAACTAGTGAGTTAGTGAATCAGTGAGTAATTGAACTTGTTGGTGAGTGGATGTGTGAGTAAATGAGTGAATTAGGAAGCAATTGAGAAAGTGAGTGAGTCTGTTAATGAGCGAGGCTGCTAGTGAGGGACGTTATGATATAGTAGGTGATGTGGTGAGTTAAAATATGGATTAGTGACTGAATTGATAAAATAGTGAGCAGATGGGCAAAAGAGTGAGCTAGTGAGTGAGGGAAGTAGTGACTGAGTAAACCTATAAATGAAGGTGTGAGTAAATGAGCGAATGAGTGAGTTAGTGAATTATGTATAGAGTTACTATTTAATTTAATGAGTGAGTGAGTTGGTAAGTGAGTGAACGAGTGAGTGAGTTGGTAAGTGAGTGAACGAGTGAGTGAGTTGGTAAGTGAGTGAACGGGTGAGCGAATGAGTTACTGAGTGAGCCGATTAGTGAGTAAGTGACTGAATGTATGAGTAAAAACGTGAGTCACTGAGTGAATTCGTGAGTAAGCGTATGCGCGTGAATGATTGTGATGGCCACGAATGATGATTAATGAGGAAGGCATCTGTCATTAAAAAAATGTTTGTGAATACAATTTATAGGTGAGAGATACCGTAACAGGGTAATAAAACCCATGCCCCCTTCAATGTTGCGGTTCATTTTAAATTTATTTATTACAGTGACCCCACACCGATGAATCACCTTAATTTTGTACACTATTTATGAATCACCATGTTGATCGAATGAGTGATCCATAAACCGTGGGCATTTTTGCCGATTCATAAACTGCGGGGTCACTGTACATCGAATCTATATATATATAAATGAGTTTGAAGTTCCTTTGAGGCAACAAAAGTCACGAACGGCTGAACCGATCAGCATGACTCTTGCACGGTTCGGTTCGTATTCGTGATGGCTGTATTTATATGTACAAAAAGTTACGAAAATCAACTAGAAAAGTAAGAAAATTGATAAAGTACTGATTTTTTATGACTTGGGTAGAAAAACAACACGATCGAAATGAAACTAATCTAGAGTGCCATGCTGCAATGACCTCACCAATTGTCAAACCACCCCAACTTGCCAAGACAAAGTTTGCCGGGACAGCTACTTCAAAATAAAACTGAATCAACAATATTTCTCCATAATACACGGTTCGTGGCTGCCGTTCTCCATCCTCGGTTACGCCCGATGCCCGCCAAATCATGCTCCACCTGATCCGTCCATCGTGCTCTCTGCGCTCCACGCCTTCTTGTGCCAACCGGATCTGTCGCGAACACCAACTTTGTAGGGTTGTTTCCCGACATTCTTTCAACATGCCCTGCCCATCGTATCTTTGCGGCTTTGGTCACCTTCTGGATGATGGGTTCGCCGTAAAGTGCAGCGAGCTTGTGGTTCATCCTTCTCCTGCACACCACCGAAGATCGTCCTTAGCACGCATGGCTCTAAATTTCCGAGTGCTGGCAGGACCTCTTCGAGCATAGTCCATGTCTCATGTCCATTTGGTGCGTGGGTGAATCTTTTTAGACTGCAGCTTCTTCTGGAGCCCGTAGTAAGCCCGACTTCCGCTGATGATGCACCTTCAAAATTCACGAATAACGTTGTTGTCAGCCGTCAGTAAGGATCCGAGGTAGACGAATTCCTCCACCACCTCGAAGGCATCCCTACCTTCTAACACATACTAACACCCCAGACGAATCCAGTCGTGTTCGGTTCCGCCTACCAGCATGTATTTTGTTTTTAAAGCAATCATCACCAGTCCGACCTTTTGCTGCTTCGCTTTGCAGGCGGGTGTACAGCTCTGACACCGTTCGAAATGTTCTGGCGATAAAGTCCATGTTGTCCGCAAAGCACACAAATTGACCGGATTTTGTGAAAATCGTTCCCCAGCTGTTGAGTCCGGTTCGTCGTGTCACATCTTCCAGAGCGATGTTGAAGAGTAGTCCATCACCTTGTCGCAGTCCCCGGCGAGATTCGAATGAATTGGATAGTTCATCCGAAACCCTTACGCAGTTTTGCACACCGTCCATCGTTGCTTTAATCAGTCTAGTCAGCTTTCCTGTTTTCGTCCATGATTCTCCATAACTCTGCGCGGTCGATACTGCCGTATGTCGCCTTGAAGTCGATGAGCAGGTGATGCGTTGGGACCTGGTATCCACGGCAGTTTTGGAGGATTTGCCGTACGGAGAAATTATGGTCCATTGACGACCGGCCGTCGGTGAAGCCAGCTTGCTCATTTTTCTGAGTACAACGTGATCTTATTGCGTTCCAATTCCTTTGTCTTGGTGGTTAACTAAAAAGGACACTACACCATCTTCAACCAGAGGTTGCACAGACTGAACAATCACTAACATTAAGCGAAGACGACTAATAACAAGACAGCCAGCTCCCACCCTGTCGTAGGCGACATGGTTGAAACGCCCTCAACGATTCACAGGAACATTAAAACATGATTGTGTGCGTGTGCATGCTAATACGTACACGGAAATTGTAGCATCGCACGCACACTCATTTATGATGTTGTTCCCTGAAGTCGTTCGCGGCGCTAGTGTGCTTGTAGCTCCCAAAGTATATGGAGCAAGAAGGTAGATGTCTGTCTTGTTATTAGCCGTCTTCGCATTAAGGCAACGGACAACACGGAACACCCAGTGGACCAGTGGAGGATTTTTCGTTTGACGAAAAGTTTCCTCCGGCTGGAGCGGGAATCGAACCCTCACTCCGTGGCACTCACAATACGCCTAAACGACTGACGCCGCAGACCGCACGGTCACGAAGCCCACACTAAACAAAAACAGTTGAAATTTCCGTGGATAAAATGACAGTTCAGTCGTTAAAATGACAGTTTGCACCTCGTCTAACTTTCTCGGCTTTATAAAGGGTTAATGGCTCACACGACTGAGCTGAAGCAAATCTTAGATTGGATTCGAGCACTAAACATAATAACCATTATCTTTTGCTGTATTAATTGAATAACACTTATAAAATCAGATTATTATGTTAATTGACTCATTATGATTGCCCCCTGATTTCTTTCCTCCGTTTGCTCCCATGGTCTGCCCAACGACGCGAACAGTGAAAGCAGCAAAAAATAATCATTTATAATTATCATGATATTACTCTTTGCACCATCACCATCAAGTTATAAAAGAATAACCTCCTTTTTTATTTTGCACTCCATGTAGTTAGTCGTACATCCTTTAATTTTCTCTTTGCTCCCTTTCCTTTCAATCTCTCTTGTCATCTGCTTGTTCGCTTGGATTGACTTCATTTATCCTTTGATTGCAGGGTGATTACTGCGGTGATTGGAATCAGATGATAAACCCGAGATCAATGAGGGTTTTATGTTCCATTCGCATTATTTACTACTGTGGTTGACTATTTTTTTTAACTTGTCCGCCAATAATAAATCATAACCTTTTCGTCGGGATATCACTGGGTCTGAACTGTTACAAGTGAAATTAGGAGAAGGCTAAATTTATTTATTGTATATTCGTTATACACCTTTGGGTGACTTAGGGTATAATCAATAACTTGCTTTAGATAGAGCATGAAAAACATATCTACCCTTAGAGCACAAAATACCGAAATCGCAGAATAAACAATCATAAACATAATACCTAGTAGAATTCCACAGGTAGACCAAATCACTTAATTTCGTGAAAAAATAGCTCACGTGACTTGTCCAGCATCAATCCACAACATTTACTCGTCCAAATGGGATGACAACCCGCTTCAATCTGATCAGTAAATCAGTAAACCGATTATATTGCCATTTCGCGATGTAACGACATTTCGTTGATACGGTGCCAGCCAGCCAACCAACAACGAAAAGCGGGACTGTCGTCGATATGTAGTGACCATTGCAGCATTTGGCTGGCGTCTTGTAGGGCCATTTAATTGCGTCGTAATTGATGCCAAACAACGACACGCATCGAAAAACAAACAAGATTTGTCGCAGCAGCAGCGCAGCTTCATCGGCTGGCTGGTGTTCAGTGCGGATGGTTGGCCAATATAGCGAGTGCGCGAGGTTGTGTCCTCGCAGCCGCGCCAAAGTGAAGGCCGAAGACGCCTTGTAATTGGGCCGCAACACGCGGACAGTGTGCATGTTGTTACCGTAACAGTGGGTGATCGATTTTAGATTGAGCAGATTTTTTCATTTCCCATGTGGCGGATGCCCCATTAAATCAACTAACAGACTAAATAAATCAACTCACCATATTGACTTGATCGGGAAGCGGCTCGTACACGATGTAATCCGCCACAAACGACGCGATGTCCTCCCACGATCCGATCATATCGGGAAACAGGAAAATCGAGGGTTTCAACGTGGTGCACACAAACTTTTGCACGTTGCATTCGTTTGGCAGCGCAAGGATAGGTGGCTTACGGTGCGGAAACCGTTCCTTGTACTGCCGACGAAAGTTTTCCGCAAACAACAGCACTAGTTTCTCCTTGGTGCCAATCCGTTTGTAGGATTCGGGGAAACATACAATTTCTTCGAACGCGGGGGTAGCATTTTCCGGAAAGCAGGTGTCGATTAGCCCCAGCTTGGCCTTCACCCCGGCAATGGTATCACTCGCGATTGGGACGTAATTTTCCGGCGTGTCGGACGGCTCCGGTGGGTTGGTTGGCGTTGATGGCGGAAGACGCATCTCGCGGGCTAGTGCACGTTGAGATCGCAGCCTTCGCCGAAGCGCGTCGGCTACTTTTTGCGATACGGATTCTCGGGACATTTATGCAATAAAGGTTCAAGATTCAACGGAACTAATAAAATTGACCGAAACGTAACCGCACGTAGGATAAATAATATTTGACTGCATAGTAAACACTAAACATAAACCATAACAACGCGCGAAAAGTAACCATTGGAAACTGATATAAATACATACATGAAAGGGTGCCCGGTGCACCCTAGGATGTCGCACCCGATCCGATTCAAGGGACGTGATATAGGTAGGTAAGTTTCTATGTAGGTATTTATGGTTATGGATGAATAATTACAGGTTTGCATGGTATGCCCGCCCCAGCTAATTGATTCGATCGGTAGTAAATATCGTGCAATTAACCCTCGAGCGATCGCGCTTTCGTATTTTGTACAACACGTTGTTAAAATCTCGCTTTTTGTACTCAGCGTTAGCGTGGTGCTGGCGGTGGTGGCCTAGGTGGTGGCCAACCGCGCGAATTACGCAAGGTTAACATGAATGATCCTAGCCGGCTAAACTAACTATTTCGGTGTTTGTAGAATAGTCAACTGTACACACTAAGATCAGCTCGGTATTTTTCCCATCTTTTTACTGAGTTCTCAACAGCATATTTAACTCGGTACGCTCGGTTATTTATTTTGCGGATATTCTGTAAATGAGTTACCGAGCTCAGCTCACAAACTGTCAAAAGTTACTGAAGCACGGTAAATATCGTTACTGGTGAACGGTAAATACGATTACCGAGTGTACCGAAATGGTGGTTTACAATTTGTTTGGAGCTTAAAAACAACTATAGACCCAATTAGACGTGCAAATATATTTGTCATTGTAGTCCGACATTTATCAAAGGTTGCCATGATTCACGTTGTGTTGGTCTTTTGTTGGGCTTGTTTGGCCAAATATTTGTCATCACAACAAACAGTCTAATGGTCCACTGCACGAATTCATGCTGTCCTGCTTATTCACACGCGAAATTTGACGTTTGAGCGGTACCGACACCGCCCAAACGTCAAATTTCGCGCGAGAGTAAGCAGGCCAGCATATATTCGTGCACCATGGCACCTTAAACCTGTGACTAGATTGCATCTATACTTTTCATGGCTCACTTGGCATCTTACAACGCAGTAATTTATCAGCACCAATTTTGGACTTATTTACCAAAATCAGTATAGGGTTCAATATTTTAAAAAAATCATCAAAAATCTGTCTGTGATATTTTATTTACATGAAAGCTAATGTATTTTTGAGGTGATTGTCGATGAAAAAACTTGCTCGAACTTGCCGGACTACAAGAACGTCCTGCAGTAAAACCTCCATGAGTCGATGTGGAGTTTGCGATTTCTCTGGGAAGGAATCACCCCTCACGTGCAGCACACACAACTTACCCAGGCTGACGTTGGTTCGCAAGTGGCAAGAGTTGTTGCTGCGCAAGCGGGGATGCTAACATTGTCTGCTTGACAGTTCGCATCACATTCAAATGCGCTATATCGCCTGCTGTGATCATTCTCTTTATAACAGCTTTATTCAGTACATCTTATATCTCACAGTCGATATTGAAGGGACCATCGACTCAAGGAAATATCGAGTAGTGGAACAAAAATCCTTTGGGAAGCTTTTTGGGGGGACCATCACAGTAGGCCAGAAATTATTTTTCAGTTTGGAAAAAAATACCTCCATATGATGATATCGAGTCAAGGAACATCGACTCATGGAGGTTCGACTGTAAGGTATGCACACAGCAAAATCTAGCCACCGCATTTTGGATAGAAATTTCTCTATTTCTGGCAATCTCTGGCGCAAATGAAAGCTTATTGTGTAAGGAATCGAAAAATATTTACTTCGGGATATATTTTGACATTGTGTTTAAAATAGAGTCAAGGGAACAAGAAGTCCTCGAAAAGTTTTTGCACAAACGTGCTGAAAATCCGACAATGTACATTAAAGTGACCGTCCCCGCAGACCTAAGTTAGCTTTCAAGTATTCGGTTCTATACATCATTACAACCTGGAAAGGTTGCAGATCAACTTAAGAGCAAGAAAAAATCGAAGTTTGGCAAGAAATACATAGTTTGGTTAACAATATGAATTTGTGGTTTGAAAAACTGAACTTTTAGAAATACATGTACAGCAAATCATCTTTTTAACTACTTATTCAAAAGCTTAGATATTGTGTATTGGTTTGAATTGATTTTTGTCCCCTGTTTTTGGCGGAGAATGATTGCGTTTGTATGCAGAAAACTATGTAGAAATTGTACTGCATTTTTCCAAAAAACGTAAAATCTCATACACTTCAAAACTCAACCCAATTGAAAAATATTGAGTAACCGTGAATTGGAACCTTCAAAAAATCTCAAGAACGACAGCTTTCATCGAAAAATAAGATTGATTTTGACACAAAGGTGGTAAAAATTTCTTGGCATGTGGTCGAAGGTACTGTGCAAAACTTTACGGAAGGACTCAAGCTCAAAACTCGAGATGACGAATATAACAAGTCAAATCAGCAATGTCTTGATGTTGATTTAAAGTAAATTAATGCTTTTTTACGATGAATTGCTTTTGGTTTGGGAACAAGTTGGAATGAATTATTACTGCTTGATTTTCTTTGGCCAGATTTTGCTGTGCGCATAACTTATATATATTTTGCGTGATTTTCTGGAACGTTCTATAAGGTTCTATATAAAATCAATGCATATTATGTTTTTTTTTTCCAACATTTCCTTGATATATGTTTTATTTTAGTATTTATCATTATTATAACTCAAAAACGAACATTGAATTTCTTTATAAACGCATTTTATTGAAAAATTTCTATTTGAGGTAGGTATTTTATAAATCGGCTAATATTTCAAGAATAGTAGGCTTTGTAAATTTAACGTCTTAAGCAAACTTTTTCAGCATAAATAGCCGAACAACTTTACCGAAGACACAATATTGCTAAAATCTAATTTAGCCAAAATGGCTTATGGAACTTTTATGCGAATAACGTAAGAAAAATTGACTACCGCTCAGAATATCGACCTTGTTCAAGGCAATATTTTCTCTCAAGACACCAAATGAGGATCTCGACATCTCGATGAGCCAGAGTTTTTTTTCCGTGTATTTTCAGTTCTGCATCAGTGTGCAATCTCGGGAACGTACAGCCAGGGGTGTAAGTTGACTGTGAACTGGGAACAAATTTCGCCTACCCTCTATCATGTTTTAGAACCAGTAAAAAGACGTGACTACCAAACAAGAAAAGTTCAATTTTCGATTGCAAAACTGAATTTAATACCGTTTCATCATGCTTAAAGCAAGTCAGTATGTGATTTAAACATAAAGGATGTTATATTCAGCATATTAGATTGAAAAAAAAAAAATCATTCCGAAAAAAACAGTGTTCTGTTTTCACCATTATGAAATATTAGCCCCTACTCTCGCTTGTTTTTGTTGTGCGAAATTCGGCTATAAATTGAAAACTCCCTGGGCGATTGTTTTTCTCAAATGAGAGGATAATTTAATACTATAACTGAAGAAATTTCGATAATTACCGAAAACACTGATCATAAGCATCTAAATCGAGAGAAAAACACTGATGTTTGTGCTATTGTTAATGTTTATAAAACCATTAAACAAAAGATGTTTACACATTAGAACCAACAGTAGATGACGCGCAGGTGGGCATGTTTGGGTGGGCGTAGAGGGTAGGACCTTACACCCCTGCGTACATCACTCTGAAATTCACTCGCACCCTGGTCAGCTCAGCATGTTCTCCACGTTATCTAGTACCTTTCGAATTTCTTGCGTAATCGTAACACGATTGTTATCTGACATTCTTGCAACATGCATTGTCCACATTATCCTTCCGGTTTTGGCAATATTCAGGATGCTGAATTCGCCGTCTCAGTAACAAAAAATCCTGTAAGATGTTGCAGAATGTGTGGTGGTGAATCTGCTTTGTTATTCGACTAGCCTTCCAATGAACGCTGGTACAACGAAAAAAAAATATCCTTATTAAATGTATAAGAAAATGTTATACATTTTTGCCATTCGTTTACCCAATGAAAAGTATGCAGAATGCTATTGAAAAATATTAGAAAATCGTTATGAACAATATAAGTTTGCCTTATACAGGGGATAGACAAAATGATCGGGACAGGCAAAATTTTCACTTCTCAGAAAATGTTCAACTAGCTGTAACTTTTCGAAAAAAGCATCGAATATTCTCAAATTTTTAATGTAAGTTCATCAAATAGTTTTGTATCAGTGGTATAAATTTGGGAAAGATCGGGAAATTTTCCACGAAGTTATATAGATTCTTGAAAAAGGTAAAATTATCCGATAGCCAACTTTGAGCTGTATCTCCGGATTTAATAAACCGATTGCAATAAAATTTTGACCATTTATGACTTGTATAATTAACTCTGGAAAACAATTTACTTAACTTGGAATTTTCAACAAGAGAAAAAGTTATAGCGATTTCATTTTTTTCACGATTTTCTAGCAAATTGGCCTTTTTTTAATATGTATTCCATTACTTTTTTTAATTTTTTGGCGGCTATGTTGTTACTTTCTTTCAAAACACATTCATATATATGTCAATTAGAGGGAAGTTAAATGAACTATATTTGCATCTTGAATTTTGAAACGATGTTGAAGTTTTGGATAATTTGGTGTTTTATTAGAAAAATAATCTAATCGTTGTAATTTTCTTCCGTGTTAAGAATTTTAAGTTAAGTCAATGGTTTTTCATAGCTCATTATATAAGTCAGAAATGGTCCAAATTTCATTGCATTCGGTTCATTGAATCCGGAGATATAACAGCTCAAAGTTGGCTGTCAAATAATTTCACCTTTTCAAGAAACTTTTATAACTTCGTGAAGAATGGCCTGATCTTTCCCAAAATTGGACCACTGATACACAACTGGTTGATGAACTTACAGTAAAAATTTGAGAATACATATTTGCTGCACTTTTCGAAAAATTACAGCCAGTTGAACATTTTTTGAAAAGTGATAATTTTACCTGTCCCGATCATTTTGTCTATCCCCTGTACCATAAACTCCACATAATAATAATATCCCCTGTACCTTTCGTGTTGTTTTTCTAATAAAGATTATTACACACCTTATATAAGTTATGCGAGAAAACTTATACAGTTTAATATGTTTTGTTTTAAATAATTACACTGCTCGACAAAATTTTACAAAATTTGGTGTTATGGGATGAGAAAATGTCATAGTGAAAGAATTTTTGAAATATATTGGGCCGTGCTTTCACAGTTTATGACCGAAGTTTGTCTGGTAAACTTGAGGTGTTCAATTGATATGCACATTGGAGCGTGCCCTGCATATAAAGGGGATAGACAAAATGATCGAGACAGGCAAAATTTCCACTTTCCAAAATATGTTCAAGTAGCTGTAATTTTTCGAAAAGTGCATCAAATATTCTCAAATTTTTACTGTAAGTTCTTCAACTAGTTGTGTATCAGTGGACAAAATTTGGAAAAGATCGGACAATTCTTCACGAAGTTATAAAGATTTTTGAAAATGGTAAAATTATCCGATAGCCAACTTTGAGCTGTTATATCTCCGGATTCAATTAACCGAATGTAATGAAATTTTGACCATTAATTACTTATATAATGAGCTATGAAAAACCATTGACTTAACTTAATATTCTTAACACGGAAGAAAATTATAACGATTAGATTATTTTTCTAATAAACCATCAAATTATCCAAAACATCAACATCGTTTCAAAATTCAAGATGCAAATTATAGTTCATTTAGTTTCCCTTTAATTGACTTATATATAAATGCGTTTTGAAGGAAAGTAACAACATAGCCGCCAATAAATTGAAAAAGCAATGGGATGCATATTAAAAATAGACCAATTTACTAAAAAATCGTGAAAAAAATAAAATCGCTATAACTTTTTCGCTTGTTAAAAATTTCAAGTTAAGTCAAATGTTTTTCAGAGTTTATTATATAAGTCATGAATGGTTAAAATTTCATTGCAATCGGTTCATTGAATCCGGAGGTATAACAACTCAAAGTTGGCTATCGGATAATTTTATCTTTTCCAAAAATCTTTTTAACTTCGTGAAGAATTGTCCGATCTTTTCCAAATTTTGTCCACTGATACACAACTAGTTGAAGAACTTACAGTAAAAATTTGAGAATATTGGATGCACTTTTCGAAAAGTTACAGCTACTTGAACATATTTTGGAAAGTGAAAATTTTGCCTGTCCTGATCATTTTGTCTATCCCCTGTATTTAGGCGTTTTCGCATTTACGTTTGTTGCGTTATTGTCTGACGCATAAATATATGCACAGCACGTTCTAATGCACATATCAGTTGAACACCTCAAGTTCTTTATACAAACTTCGGTCATAAACTGTGAAAGCAGCCGGGGCCCGTGGCGTAGTTGGTCACACATTCGCTTCATATGCGGATGGTCATGGGTTTGATTCCCAGCCCCGGCACTTGCAATTTTTCGTCAGTTGCTCTTCCCCCGAGAGCGGCTGACACTGACCCTCTTCTGAGCCCCCGTGGCTCAAACGGACCCGGATACCTGGACATCGGCGAACCGTTACTCATAATGGACCCCCAATCGGACTGGAAAGGAACAACGGCCATCCATCACCCTTGTGCTCATCCTTCTACCATGTATAGAGTAGAAAAGTGAAAGCAGCAGAGAAAGGCAACCAGTTCGATAAAGTAGAATAAAAAATATACATCTAGGCACTGTATAAAAATTGTAAGTGCAGCTGTCAATTGAAATCGCTCACGTAGTGCCCTAGTGGACAATAGAGCTGTAATGAGGTTAAGTGATTAAGAATAAAAAAAAAACTGTGAAAGCCCGGCCCAATATTTTTCAAAAATTCTTTCACTATGACACTTCTAGGGCCCCAAACCCCTGTTTTTTTTTTCTTATCCCATAACAAAATTTAGTGTTAAACGGCGTTAACCACACTTTTCACTAAAATTTTAATTTAAGTCAAATGTAATTGTAGGATAAACATAAAAAAGACTAAAATGTTTATTTCCGAATGGTTTTCTATAAATCATATTATTTCGCCATGAATATTGAACACACGGATGCTAGATATGCTATAGAGCACCATCCCAAAGGCACCCAGAATCGTTCAACTGCCAGGAGGCTTAGTTGCAGCGACGGTAGCTCAGCACCGACAGGTTGACGACCAGAATGACGATGTTGTTGGAGTTCAGCTGTTCACTTTTGGCTCCGGATCGACCCCGAAAATATCCTGCTCAGGATTGACACCTCCGGCTCACGTTCCTCCTCCCCTCCTCTTGCAGCTCGCTGAAGAAACGTTGAACTTGATTGGGATTCTGCGATGTGGGAATGATGGCCACTTCCACGATGGTGCGCTTGTACTCGAGATCCTCCAGGAAACATCGATGAACGGCACCATTATGCGCAAGCGCAGCTGACCACCGGGAATATGCAGCGGACAGATTTGCCGCACGCATGAATGCAAAATCCCGAGCAGAATCCAACGAAAATATATATATACCTGGAATCACAAAACAAATGGAATCACATTAACAAATCTATCTTGTCACTCAAAGTGCAAATTTTCGGTAATACCAATCCGTGTATGAATTTCCAATAACTCAACGTACATATGTACAGATGAGTAAATTATTGGTTAAATTGGGAAAAAATCCACAGCTCAGGTGAGATTTGAAGGACTAACGCAAGAGGCTGGGCCCTACTCGGAGTTATGGCTAAACTGAACGTGGATGTCGCAAACGTAGGCGACAAAACAAAATATAGTAGAAATGGTGCAGACTCCACCATCGATGTGACCTTCTGGATCCTGAGTCTAAACCCTAGCTCAGACTGCAGGGTCAACGATGGATAAACATACACACTTGGCGATTCCATACAGGGTGGAACACTGGAGAAAACGGCCGCAGCCGAGGGTCATTGATAGCTATCGAAATGGACGCAAATCGGTATACTGGTGGTGTCCAGAAATCGCAGAACTTTGTGCATTCTGCCTCAGAGCTAGGAGAAAACTGCAAAGAGCTCGCACCGATGATAGTAGAAATCTCAGGCCTGCAGAGTGGTTAAACTGGCACTAAACAAAGATATTAAGAGGCGTAAGCGAACGTGCTACGATAATCTCCGCCAGGCAGCCGTCATGACCCTATGCTGGCTCACCCGCATGTCCGGAATGCGCAGACTGCGACGAAACCGCAGAGCATGTGCTCTTTGAATACCCACGCTTCGTGGTGCGAAGGTCGAGTATGCAGGAGATATGCGGTAGAGATATGACTCCGGACAACATAACTGAAAGAATGTGTACATGAGCGGATAATTGGGATTCCGCTACTTCCACGATCTCCCGAATCGTACTTGAACTACAGAGAAAATGTCGGGCCGACCACCAGCAAGATGAGTTGCCCCCTTTTCGCATCCGGGAGTCCAACGGGTAGTCTACAGTTCTAGCCAGGATCCAAGCATCCAGGGGAGAGAGGGCAATTTAAGGCGGTAGCTGGTGGAACGCTTACCAATGGTCCACTACACGAATTTATTCTGGCCTGCTTACTCTCGTAGAAAATTTGACGTTTGAGAGGTGTCGACACCGCTCAAACGTCAAATTTCGTGTGAGAGTAAGCAGGACAGCATAAATTCGTGCAGTAATCCATAGAGAGTACTCATGTGCGGTCCCTCTTCTTCTCCAAGCTATCCCTAATGAGTTTTTAGTGAGGGAACATAACCCGAAGAACCACTTCTAGGGTATCTGATCAGCAAGTTTTCTAATTCTATAAAAAAAATATATATTTTACGTTAACTACAAAGTTAATTCTTCGAATGGGTCAGATACACCCAACCGCTCAGTGGCTGCTTTTTCCAAGAGTGTGGTCGATGAAAGCAAACACAACTTACTTTCGGTTCCTCGCATACAATACCACTACTGCCCCTAATATGAGGAACTGTTGTGAGTCACTCCTAACCCCGAGGAGAGGAATATGAGTTGCTGGAAATAGACTATAAGCCTTTGCCAGCTTTTGCTGTGTCACTGACTAATCTATTTCAGTAAAATGGTTGCTTTTCTTTCTATATATATTAATATTCATTAAGCTAAAATTGTTGGCAATCGCATTTACAACCCACGAGACGCGACAACGAGAACGGACACAACACGTTTTGTTCTTACTAACGATTAAAAAGGATAATTACCTTTTTTGCCGACCGGTTTCGGGCTCGACGCAGCCCATTGACGGGACGATGTCCGACGCATTTACAATCTTCTCTTCTGATGAATTCCATCGTGGTACTTACACAGCGCAACATTTTTTTGTCTCAAGAGCAAACATAAGTGTCTCCGAAGGATTTTGGGCCACTAAATCCGAATCCGGGCTGAGATTTGCTCCAACACGTCACAATTTTGAGCTATACCTCAATTTACAGGGCAAAATATGCGATTTTGGGCTTTTTTGACTGCAAGCCATTAAGCATGGAAATATTTTTTTAAGCAATCAAAAGGTTAATTGGTCAATTAACATCTAAATTAACGACTCATGCAAAATATTTTGTTGTACCTAATGAAATTTGATAGATTTAACTATTTTATGTTAGTATGGAAACTTGCATGCAACTTTTGGAGGGTGACTTGTATGGGCAATACTATCAAATTCGATTTGGTAGAACGAAATATTTGGGGCCCATATAGCCACAGCTGTAAAGGCGTGGGTATCCAGCATGACCATGCTGGGGATGACGGGTTCGATTCCCGGTCGGTCCAGGAACTTTTCGTAAAGGAAATTTCCTTGACTTCCTTGGGCGCATAGAGTATCTTCGTGCCTGCCACACGATATACACATGCAAAATGGTCATTGGCAGAGGAAGCTCTCAGTTAATAACTGTGGAAGTGCTCATAGAACACTAAGCTGAGTAGCAGGCTTTGTCCCAGTGAGGACGTCATGCCAAGAAGAAGAAGAAGAACGAAATATTTTGCATGAGTCGTTAATTTAGATGTTAATTGACCAATTAACCTTTTGATTGCTTAAAAAAAATTCCATGCTTAATGGCTTGCAGTCAAAAATGCCCAAAATCGCATATTTTGCCCTATAAATTGAGGTATAGCTCAAAATTGTGACATGTTGGAGCAAATCTGAGCCCGGATTCGGATTCAGCGGCCCAAAATCCTTCGGAGACACATAAGTTTGCTCTTGAGACAGACCAAAAGTTAATTTTTGTTACGCTGTGCTATTTGTCAGAATTGTTTTTAACAATACATATCAAAATTTTGGAAACAAAACCTGAGAAAAGTGGACTGTTTAACCCACAATGACGGTAGACAGAAAATCAGATCTCCGCTGTACGAATACTCTGATGCAATCCATGAAAGCTTGGAAAAACGCAATAGAGGAATCGCCATTGATAACGTTGTTTTACAGAACTGCTTTCCCATTCGTTCTTATCCTTCTATCAGAATACGAAGCGAATAGGCCGTTTGATCTTGCGTTTACTACTCTGTACGCAACGCAATTACGCTTATTTTAATTTATAATTTAAAACATCCACCAAACCGCAGCGCTTCTCACAGCAAATCCAGCTGTTGCTGGCGACAAGACGAAAGATCCTTGAAAAATAAACATCGCGATTAGTTAGATAAATCGTGAGTTGTTATCATGTTGCCGCCACCACCACCGTCGTCGCTGTCTTCGTCATCAATGTTGTCGCCATCGTTGTCTGCGCGCCCAAGTGGTGGACATCGTTTATCGGGAGGACACGCATGTTCCACATCCACTGACTGCGATAACGTGTGGTGTTGTTGTTGGTGTTCTCGGGAATTGAAGACGCAAATCGAGAAAAGAAAACGGTTCGCCTTGCCGGCCGCGCGTCAGGATGGTTGACGCCCTCCACCACCGCCGTGAGAGACATTGCATCGCAACGGCAGCTGCTGTTGGATTGGATCTTGGCGATTTATCTGCGGAGACGTGTTCTTCAGCACGTTCGCATTTGCACTCTGCTGTTGGACTGCCGCGTCGGCGACGCACTTTTCGATGCGCGGGGGTGCATCCTATGGACGACGTGCCATCGTCACTGGACATGATGCATTTTGTTGATATCAGCATTGTTCAACTGATAGTGCTGTCTGTAATTGAGCTGCTGTACGTGATTGGAGTGGCCTCGTTCGGGTGAGGAATAGGGTTTGAATAGGGAAAATATAAATGTTAATGCTTTTTCTTGGACCTCAAGACCAGAGTCGCGACTATGTTCAATGGCGTGGGTAGAAAAAAGAAATGATAAATACATGTAATTTTTTACAGGAAATTTGTAGAAATGTGTACTGACAATCCGAGAGGATTTTTTTTAGGAAATCACGATGAAAACTAGATGTGGAATTCCTGGAACGTTTTCCTGGAAAATCCGTTAAGAAATATTTTCTTGATGGTTAGAATAAGTCTAAGCAGGGTTCTGATGTCACGGAAGCGCTCAGGTTCCAATGCCTTAGTGAACACATCCGCCAGTTGATTTGCCATTCCAATTGCTTGAATCGTTAACTTTTCTTGTGCCACATCATTCAATCACTTAACCTAATAAACAGCTCTTTTGTCCACTAGGGCACTGCGTGAGCGATTCCAATTGAAAGCTGTACCTATACACTTTGTACAGCGCCTAAATGTATACTATTCTAATTGTACTATAACGAACTGGTTGCCGTTGCGCTGCTTTCACTTTCTACCCTATCATGGTAGAATGATGAGCACGAGGATTTTGATATATGGCTGTTGGTTGTTCCTTTTCCCAGTTTGGGGGTCCATTATGAGTTGCCGTTCGCTGATGTCCAAGTATCCTGATCCATTTGAGCCATGGGCTCAGAATAGAGTCAGTGTCAGCTGCTCTCAGGGAGGAAGAGCAACTGACGAAAGTGCCGGGGCTGGGATCGAACCCATGACCATCTACTGATGCCGTGAACGTGTAGCCACTACGCCACGGGCCCCGGCGTAGCTCTCAATACTAGATTGAGAAAAGTTCTCACAACCAACATGAAAATTCCTTAAGCTTAAGACTCGCGATGTTGGTGCACATCACATTAGCATTGCGAGTCCCAATGAGACATCTCAATTAGACCGAAGGATTGATTGATTGATTTGTCTTTATTTAACATAATTTCAGCCCTTGTCTGGTTCGTCTCTGTCCACAGTAGACCAAATGATACGAAGTTCCATAATCGGATTCACAGCTATCACATGTAAATGAATCAGCTGAATATTCGCCATGTGATAGCTTAGTCGGCAGTGACCTGTAACTAGTCTCTGTTACGCCCGCTCAGCCCATAAAACCCTTACCCAATTCTCAGGGTCGGCTCATCCACGCTGAGGCAATTCGAGGAAAGAGGAAATAATCAAAAGAAGATAGAATTTACTTTTTACGGCGGTTTATTAAAAAAGGCCCTATCGTCCCTAACTGCCCTATCGGAATTCCTACCAAATACACTCTACTCACGATTTGTGTGGGTGTCAGTGTTGGGCCCGTCGCTGGAAGCTGGCTGGTGGAGTCCTGGGGTAGCGGATCGTAGCCACGCGATCTACACGTGGCCCGCTGGGTCACTGCGGTCCGTAAAGCCGGCTCGCTCCTTTCGGTCCTCACGATGCCGGCTGCTGCACGGTCCTCTATGCCGGATCGCTTCTGTATGTCCTGCTGTCCTCCGGTTCCCGTAAAAGGGGGGGGAGGGGGAGGGGGGTGTCCGTTTCGTTGGATCGCGCCCAAGCGATCTGGTCGTCCTTTCAGCGGCTTGGTATTTTCGTTGCTTCAGCCGCCGGTAGCCTGACCTCCGACTTCGACGGCGGGTATCTTGCCAAGCCCTCACAACTTGGAGTGCTCTTTTCTCGTAGTCCTGAGTTAACAGACCGGTGGTACCGATCGATCTTCGAAAATATTCGCAGTAGAGGCGTTGCTGTGCCACCGGGCAGGAAAAATACACTTGATAGTGGGAAAATTTGATGATTCACCACTCAAGAATAATGCCCAAATTCTAGGCTATGACACACTACGTTGCACTGTACTTTATATTAAAAACTTTGGAGAACTTGAGTATCAGATGTGGATGGTTGTCTGGTCACAATCCAAGTGAACGAGCGGTGGCTCGTTGGTCTCCCAGGAACCGGTGAAAAGGCCTTTTTCCGGGGCTCCATGGCCCCGTAGGTTGCCCGATATGCGGTCGCCAGGGCTGCTATCAAACTTCGCCAGCGTTGTGTTATTGTGAGTGTCGTGTTTGGGGGGGTACTGTATATAAATCCTAAGTGTGTTTTGAATTAACCGTTTGCCGCCTTTTGCCTCCTAGCTGGTTATTCTCATTAAATTAAGTTATTTGCATGGACCTTTAGCTTAAGTTATATTATATTTTTAAGGATATTTAATTATTTTTATTTAAATAATTGTTTGTAATTGTCCCTACTAGCTTTCTAAGTGTTCTTCTTTCAACATTTCCTCATATTTATTTAATTTTAATGCTGAGAAAGGGTTCGAGCTCTATGATCAGAGTGGACAAACAAAGTGGTTGGTCACAGACCAGTCAATGCTTTGACCAGAATGCTGCAATTCTGCTTTGATAGATTTGTAAGATACTTCGCCACCCTTGGACATGGCTCAGCACTATACAATTTGGTTTGACGACATGACTCCAAACTAAGTGTCAATCTGAAGTTTCACCCAACACTTGGATACCGGAATAGCTGGCTCAGGGCCAATGAAGTCATGTGATGCTCCAGTGCGAGCTAACTCATCAGCCAATTCATTTCCAGCGATGGAAGAATGGCCAGGCACCCATACAAGGTGAACAGCGTTTGCTGAATTCAGCTCCTCGATTTGAGTTCGACAAGCGATAACTATCTTCGACCTGGAGTTGGCCGAAGCAAGTGCTTTAATAGCAGCCTGGCTATCTGAACAGAAGTATATTACTTTGCCCATTACGTGCTGCTGAAGTGCTGATTGCACTCCACACACAAGAGCAAAGATTTCGGCCTGAAAAACGGTGCAGTGTCTACCAAGTGAATAAGACTGATACAGCCTTAGCTCACGAGAATAAACACCAGCACCTGCTCGACCTTCGAGAAGGGAGCCATCAGTGTAACATACGATGCCGTCTGAAATACTTCTTTCCAGATATCCAGATATCCACTCTTCCCGGGAAGGGAATTTCGTGGAAAATGTCCTATATGGAAAATTACTAGCAATTGTAAGATCACTTGGAGCAAGGACAATTTTGTCCTAATTCACCAAAAGTGGAAACAACGAGGTGTGTGTTGATGTGTGGTTCACAGGTTCCTCTAGTAGACCGAGTATCTGTAGACGGTAAGTGCAAGAAAGTGCTTCTTGTCTGAGATGAATGGGTAGTGGAGCAACGGTAAAGAGAACTTCGAGCGCTGCCGTGGGGGCTAAAGAGAACGCTCCAGACATCGCCTAACTTTGATTGGATCGTTCTCATTTCGACCTTTTGCCACCACACAAGACATCCATAGGCCAATATTGGCCGAACAACAGTTGTGTAGATCTATTTGATATACTTGGGTTTAATACCCCAAGTTGTACCAAACGTTCGCCGGCAGCCGGCATTGCCCGAAGGCCATACAAGCTTTCTTGATTCTGAATTCAATGTGAGGTGTCCAGGAAAGCTTGTAATCAAGAATGACTTCAACGTACTTTACCTGTTCAGTCACATCGATTTCAGAATCAAAGAGACGCAAAGGTTAAACGCCATTACGGCTTCGCCTTTCCGTAAAAAGAACAATAAATGTTGTACTCGGATTAACCGAAAGGCCATATTGGCGACACCAACCCTCAACTACCTGAAGGGCGCTTTGCATCAGGTCGAAAAGGGTGGTGATACATATAGAGTAAGGTGGGGCAAAAGTTCGACCCTAGTTGAAAACTCAATTTTTTTGAAAAAGTCGAAGCAGATATAAATAAATGAATACCATATAATGATTCTACCATCCATGAGCTAAAATTATGCTGAACAAAGTTACGCCAAATGTCTTTTCAATTTTGAGTTACAACACCTTTTGTATGTGTGCATCTTTTTCGAACTCTTGCCCCACCACTGGGGCAAAAGTTCGAATCTAGTGTTTGTGGGATTTCGCTAACTGTAGCACACTATTTTGACATTTTGGTAATAGAAATAATTGAAATCAATTATTATTTGATGTTGGAACTGGAATACACTTTAAAGTTCGATCTGGATTTTACCCAAATCAGGGTTAAATTTATTACACCAAAAATTAGTAGTTTTCCGCCAAATTTAGATAAAACAACATTTTTTTCAACTTTGATCGCATTTTCTCACTAATTCCATCATTTATAGAGATAATATGTACATTTTACACAATTTTAGGTTTTTACCTGAAGTTGGCACATGACCCGAACTTTTGCCCCACAATTCGAACTTTTGCCCCACTATGGGTAAATATGATTTCCAAATCTTTTTTGCAAAAAGTTATAGATGATAAAGCATCTTCAAAATATACCTAGTTACGCCCCAAAATAAAAGACCGAGTTCAATTTCATTACAATTGCAATCCATGCGTTGGAAGGACCATCGCAAATTACATGTTTTTGATCAAAAATCAACATTTTGTCATAACTTTTCGAAACATTGATCAATTTTCAGAATTTTTGGAGTGAAAGACTCTTTTTCAAAAAGGTTTCGAACAACCTTGACTTCCGAAAGAAATAATTTGAATTGCGCTCAAAAACTTCAAAAGAAACTCTTGCCCCACTCGAACTTTTGCCCCACTTTACTCTACCAACTAACAATGCTAGGTAGTCGTCGGCAAAACCATAAGTAGGAAAACCGCTATTATTGAGTTGCTTCAATAGCGTATCTGCTACGAGATTCCACAAAAGCGGTGACAAGACTCCCCCTTGGCGGCATCCACAAACACTCAATTTCCTAATCCCTGCTAGACGCAATGTCGAGAAGAGATATCGGTTTTTGAGCATTTGATGAATCCAATTAGAAATCATTGGAGATATACCATGACTCCGTGCGGCTTCCAATATGGCATCGAAAGGCACATTGTCAAATGCACCCTCGATATCTAAGAGAACACCCAAACAAGATTGTTTTTGAGCGAATGCTTTCTCGATATCGTAAACAACCTTGTGTAAAAAAGTCACAGTGGAATTACCAGATTGGTAGGCATGTTGGTTCACATGAAGAGGCACGTCGGCCAGATGAACATCACGGATGTGATGATCCACAAAAGAGGTCAAATTGATAGGTCTGAAACTCTTTGCTTCTTCATACGACGCACGACCCACTTTCGGAATAAACTTTACAGTAATATCCCGCCAGGATTTGGGAATATACCCTGTAGCAAAACTGCAAACAAGTAGTTTTTTCAAAACATGTTTGAAACAATCAAATCCCTTCTGAAGCAAAATAGGATGAATCCCATCTGCCCCAGGAGATTTGAAAGGAGCAAAGCTATTAAGAGCCCACTCAATCGATTCTATAGTTACAATACTCCGAGCCAAAGCTAAAGAATCATAACTACAAGAAAAGACATCAGGTTCATCCGAAGATGTAATATCCACACATTCAGGGAAGTGTGTGCTGAATAAGCATTCCAGAACTTCCTCATCAGAGGAAGTCAGATCGCCATTTGGCAAACGAAGTTCGTTCACCCGGAAATCTTTAGATTTCGCAAGGATTTTGTTTAACCGACTGACTTCACTCAAGCTGGAAACATTTGTACAAAGGTTTTTCCAGCCGGATCGTTCAGCAGACCGGAGAGCTTCCCTGTAGGCCTTGCGAGCAAACCTGAAAGCCTTCGAACCAGCCGAGCGTCGTCTGTTCCAACTTTTTCTACATTGTTTCCTGAGTTTCGCCAGATCAGAGTTCCACCAAGGGGTTCCTCTTGTGATCTTCACAGACCGTAGAGGGCATGCTTCTTCAAAAGCTTCAATGATGAAGGTCGTTGTAGTATCAACGGCATCATCTTAATCACTTGGAGTGTCAATGGATGGTGAGTATCCATGAAATTTGGCCGCAACCAAATCAGTAAAAAGATCCCAGTTTGTTGACCGAGGATTCCTGAAACGCAATGTTTGCGAAGTAACATTTAAATGTTCAAGAAAGATATAGCGATGGTCAGACAAAGATTCTTCATCTGACACATGCCAATTGGTCAGCTCGTGACTAATTCTGCTAGAGCAAAGCGTAATATCTAACACTTCCTCTCTAGCAGTTACCATGAAGGTTGGGCGGTTGCCTATGTTAAGTAATGCAAGATCTGTACTACTTAAGGACTCCATCAAACTGGAGCCTCTCAAGTTAATGTCTGAGCTGCCTTAGATGATATGGTGAGCATTAGCATCACTGCCAACAAGGAAGGTCTTTTGAAGTACAGTATGCGATGACTTGTTTGAAAGCATCCGTAGGGGATGGTTCGTCATGCGGTAAATAAACCGAACAATCTACGTATTTCCTGTTGAGGTTTCCAACAGATACATCAATTGTGATAGCACATACATCTCTGGTGGTTAGTTCAGAGATGTGTGTAGCAACTATTGCGTTGTTGACAAGCATACAGGCTCGAGGCATGACACGTGAGTTTGACATTTCATGTTTACTGAAAGTAGCAAACACCGGGTTCACAAGGTTTCCTAGATAGAAATTCCCCTTACGGAAGTAAGGTTCTTGGACCAAGGCCACTTGGGCTGAACCATTTTGCATAAGTCGGCAAAGATTGATTGTTGCTGTTCTTTTATGCTGAAGATTGATCTGAGCTATCCTAACCGTAGCCACTGCCCAAACTAGGCAAGATTAAACTTTTCGCAACAACAGCACACCAAAGAACAGCAGCAACAAAACCAGATCGGTATCGATTGGAAAACGTCAAAGGCGAGGATACACAGAATACACTGTGTAAATAGCATAATGTGAAACCATATAGGTGAAAATTTAAGCTAATTAACAACATCTTCATAATCCCGCCCTTATTTAGCCTCAAGTGAGACTAAAGAAGGGCAGCCGATTGTCTCGGAGAAACACAAGGTCCACTGCACCATGCTCCGGTTAGCGCAGTAAGGGCAAGATACTGTGAAGGGCGGCCTGGTACTCCACAGGCTCCGTTTGCGGTTAGGTTTTTATTAGACCCCCCTAGCCATTCATTCCTAGGCACGATAAGCATGAAGCCGCATCACACCATGAATTAGGGGTTACCCGTTGGTGGACTCTTACCACCGGAACAGGCGGTCCGTAGTGTTATTCTTAGCCAATTGAGACAGTCGCCACCGACACTACACAGCTATCTAGGCTGATCGAGAAAAGAAGTTAATATTGATGATCAACTTCATACGGGCCCGAACAGCCGTACACACTAGGTTCGCTCCACATTAGTCATTAGGCTCAATGACAGGCAGTCGTCCAGGATCGAGATCTTTCCATTCTGCTCTTTGCACCAATATGGGTGCTCAGGACTGAAAGTAAGAAGTAAGTTTGAAAGCCTGATTGAAAAAACGATGTCGTGAAAATGCCAGAAACCAGCACTACTAGAGCTAGATTCGCATGACATGGATTTGAAGCCAGCACTGTCAGTATGGTTTTGCCACATGTAAACCTCTACGATCAAATCGACTTCAAAATCTTTCATTTGAAACAACTGTTCAAGAGATCACCTAATGAAAAGCAAAAAACATATCGCGGTGAGTATGCAATAACAAACAAATTCAATTTGGAAAAATCGCTAAACTTTAGCAGTATTTACGGTATCCGCAACGACCAGACCGCGACGGTTGCGTGTTGTTTACCCCGAAGGACCTCTGCGGACCAACCATGCTGTGTGTATCCCTGTCTGCTGTCGTACACACATCTGCAGTGGTCAACATCGACGTGGCCTGGCAGAAACACAGCGGAACCAAGGCAAGTGATAATAAAAAACCACACAAATCAAATTTATTTTCTGCAATTCGTCGATATCTTTGCTGGACCAACTCAACGGCAACCGGGAAAGGACGAAGGCTGTGGTGGGTGGTCATGGCGGCGATGGCGAATTTTATGACACAGAGGCACGCGAATCTCTGAACTACTTTCGCCATCGCCACCACCACGAGCCGCAGCAGAAAACAGCAGAATTTAGTTGGCGCTGCCGCGAGGTCAGAAGATGTGCCAAGAAGAGTGCTTCTCCACTTCTGATTCTGGGATTGGGAAAGTGGCTCCGGTCTTTAGTGGTCGGCCGATTTTTATGCCCGATGGATATTTGTTGTCAGATGTCGTTCGATGGTCGCGGCTGTCCGTCGTTCCATTTCGCTCGGTTTATGTCGTATTTGCGCCGTCGTCCGATGAAAGTTTGAGAAAATGCGAAAAACAATAAAACCGAAATTATTTATTTCTCTCTCCCGGCTTTATGGCGCGTTACGGGAGGAGGAAGATCAGCGGCGGCGACAGCGGCGAGACCACGAAGAAGCGAAGTTGACGACCGCCGTCAGTTGCAATGTATAATATATGGTTTTCGTTGAGAATGCCAAAATTTTATGCCGCAAATTTCCTACTGAATGGATGTGGCTATTAGACTGAATGGTCTCATCGGTTGGTTGAGAAGAAAATAGCCCCCCAAGAATGCTGAGACATGCGGTTTTGCTCGAAATCGCGAATGAGTTCAAACCATCGCAATCGTAAAAAGTTTGCATGAATTTGCTAGGGATAAGAAAGTTCGCCTGAAATGCGCTGAGGTGAGAAGAAGTAGTGAAAGAATACTAAAGAATGATGAAATCAGTAACTATTTCCTTAATTTGTTCACAATATTTCTTAAATTTTGGTATTGGCTTATTTGACATTACTCGTACCGTCTGAAAATGTATTTCTTGTCGTTCATCAAAACTGCTGTATTTGGAATATCAACAAACTGATTTTTCAAATGCTTGCTCGTTTGCATATGAACATATATTTGACGGTGTTGGTCGACAATGCTCGTACTCGAAAATTTTATTAATTTATTCTGCTTGTAGAAAAAACAAATTATAAAATTCCTGCGGAATAAATAGATGGTTTGATATACAATTTTAGAGCAATGATGTGTGACTTACTTTTAGTGATTACGAGCTACGTTTCGTCGACCGTAATTCTCTAACCATATAGCTCGACGTATTCGTCGTTAAATTTAAGAACCTGTTAATTGACAATTTCAATATTGTTTGATAGGTTTAACTAAATCTTATCATTTTACCTCTCTGCAGATAGATATTGTAGGTTAATACTGGGGATAATACACTTCAATGTTTATCAATTCCTGTTCCTTCAAAAACTAAACTAGTTATCATCTATTAGTCGCGTATAAGCACAGAAAAAATAAAATAGGAATTTAACAAATTTTAGCAGTTTATAACTTTTAGCTCGCGAAAAGGATTTCTAGATTATTCTTTTTTAACAATGATTTTAGAATGACAATCTGACATTTCGACCTGCCCTCTACCCGATCAGAAAGGCATAACAAAAACATAACCAAATTATATCAACGGTTGATATCTATATCAAGGTTTGTTATATTTAGATATATTTGTTGGAATCGGTACGAAAACTAGTTTGTATTATTTCAAGGTTCTAATAAAGTCAGTTACAATAAATTAATATGTGATTTGATCATCATTACATCAACATTATAACAAACTCTGTAATATTTTTTAAAATACAATGTGTAACTAATCAATATTTTTGGTAGTGTTTAGTGCGTAAATTAACCGCTGTATGGCGCCACTGTGTTTAGAGAATACAAAATTGTTTATATCCTTTATTGTATTAACTACCAAAACAACTCATGTCTTCATCAAATTTGTACAGAAATCTTATGTCTTTGGAAGGTGGAAAATAAGGTAAGCAACTCCACCATTACGTGATGATATTGGGTAATTTTAAATATTTCTTATCATGATCCAGATCACCTGCACAGTTCGTATGTTCAGCAAAGTTGTTCATGATTCTTGAAATTCTCGAATGGTGTAACATTTTTTGCCCAATTTCACTATTACGAGCTATTTGATATGTTAAATCTCATTATTCTGCTGTCCTAGGAAGGTCGGATCATCACTCATCAGCAAAGTTGTCGAGAAGTCCTTGGCTCTCAAGTGGAAAATGTTATATGTAATTGAACCGCGGCGTTTACATTTTATACAGGATTTTATACATGTCTTACAGGTTGTCTGATTATTATGGATGGCCACGGAGTACTTTCAGGGAATATTTCTAGAGATATTAAAAGTATTTCTCTTGTAGGTCTTCTAGGGAGCTCACTAGAAGTTCTTCCACTATTCCTACGTGAATTCTTAATGACGATTCTCCAGGCAAATATTCAAATATTCTTCCAAAAGTGCTTAAAGAGATTTCCCCTAGAGTTCCTCTAGAAATTGTGGTTGGAGAATTCTTCAGCAATTTCTCCAAGGATTTCTTAAGAAAGGCTTCCAATGATTCCTTCAAAAAATTACTCTAAAGATTCCTACGGTAATTCCTCCAAGGAATTCCTCTAAAGATTCTTTCCAATTATTTTCAAAGGATTCCTCCAGGAATTTCTGCAAAAAATCCTAAAGAAATTCCTCCACGTATTCATCCGGGTAATCCTCTTAGAAATTCTTCAACAATTCCTCCATGATTTTTTCCATGGCCTCCTCTTTGAATTCTTCAAAGAATTTTGCCCCAAGGATTTGTTGAAAGTTTATTCCATACATGTTGGGATCCCAAGTAAACCACTCCTATGAGCCATCATCTATGATCATAGAACACGAAAACACATTCCAATTCACCAATTATATTTCACTGACCAGATCATGTCGCCTTTGATCTGTCGGAGCGCTCAACTCAAATTACTAATATGTATACAATTGTACAGTATACAGATCATTCGTGATAGGGATTTGCCGCAAGTTTTAACTTAAGTTTAAAACCCCACATGCATTTCCTCCCTTGAGAATTTCTTCAGAGATTCCAAAAAGAAAATCTTTAAGACGTTCTTAACAAATTACTTCAGCCTATGCATCACAAATTACTCAAAGGATTCTCCATCAGGAAAAATCCATCAGAAATTCTGAAGGATCTTAGTAACTATTTAAGTTCTAGTTTTAAAGTTAAACTTTTCAATCCAATTCCAATTTCTTAGTAGGTATGTGGTCACTCAGTCTCTGTTGTGAATATCACTACAATTAACTACAGCTTATTTCCGCATGGATAATCTGTGTATGCATATCTGCCGATCGAAGTAGTTATGTACTACCAAAATGAAGTGTAGTTGTTTTGTTAGAGTTAATAAGATATTTAGTTCAACAGCGAAACGAAGTGTTTTGATATTCCTTTGGATTTCCTGACCGCTCTGTGTTCGAAAACAAATTACTTCAAGTATTTATCAAAAGGTTTCTTTACAAATTTTATCGACAATTACACCAATGACTCATTATGGAAATGTTTTTTATCCTTTTAAAAATTCATTCATAAATTTCTCCAAGGGAACATTCCTGCAAGAATTTGCGGTGGATATTCCTACCGAAACATTCACCACTTAAGCGCCATAATACTACTGAACAACTTTGCAGAAGGAATATCATTAAATAATAATGAAATAAAACATGCCAAAAAAAACGCTTTAAACATTCAAACAAACGCTGGTGCAACTAGTGCTTAGTTCCACGCTTTTCACTATTTGAAAGTTATTAGCTAAATGTTCAACTTAGTTAATAACACGAAGATATAATTGCTATCAACTGTATTAAAAACAGTTTCTTGTGACGTCTATTCGCGTAGGTACAGCGATGTGGGCTCCAGCTCCGAAGTACAGTACGGACCCGATTTTGTCAGCCCCATTTTGCGACGAACTTTTTGCTCTCATTATCTAACGGTCAAATATTGTTCAATTCATTTAAGATCATCATCAAACTACTGCTGAAAGGCAGAACATAGAGGGATAATAAGTATGAATATCTGTTTAAATTTTTGAGGGGAGCAAAAAATGTGTTCCGGAAAGGGGCTGACAAAATCGGGTCACTTATGTAGTGAACGCTGGCTCTAGTGCACAACGAGCACACACGACATTGAAGCTGAGGGACTAAATGGGCTGTAGTAACGTGCATGGTGACGTCATAACTGGGTATGGTGACGTCATACTTTCCCTCTCCGGTATGTTGGATCAGCGAATCTATTTATAGAGGAGCTACCAATATGAAGAACCATTTCAGCATATATCGCCCCTCACTTCAAGTGCTGTGATGGCCACACTGGTAAAAACGACGAGCTCCTGTTCTAGGTTCTAGCCGTCGTAGGTTCGAATCCCTGGGTTTTATGTATACTATGTGGAGAAGTTTTTTGATGCCAGTAACTTTTTACTAAAAATAAAATTTCACTCTAAAAATTGATTACCCAAAAATGAGTTAATTTTTACACTACTTAATTTTACCCAATATATTTATAACTGCTTTATAACAACATGTGATATAATTTGATTGATTTTTTATATCTCATTTTGTTATAAGCTTGTTATAATTGTATCAAGACCTGTTATAATTATGTTATGACTAGAGCAATTTTAGTTATAATTTTTGTTATTTTAACACCTAACCGGCGAATTTTATAACTCATTCTGTTATGAAAAATCTTTGAAATAAATAACTTAATCGGTTATAATTTTGTTATGCCTTTCTGATCGGGTAGCTACCCTTTTTAAATGGTGTCAATCCTTCGGCTATACTATCGGAGCGGCCGTCGTTGTTGGATCCGGTGTTGTCGTAACTATTCGTCGGTTGGGGGTCGCAGGGCTCGTTGGTCGACTTGGCGCAATCAACACTCCCCTCCGAAATACGCGGAGGTATCATTCGAAGCGTGTTTGCTCCTACGCCAACGTCGAGCACCGCTATATTCACGGCTGGTCTCTCGTAGATCCCACCACTAGGTGTTTGGACGGTCGCTGATCGTACCTGTCCGTCTGAGGAAGTTCTCGTTGCTATGACCCTTCCTTTGGGCCAACAGTTGCGTGGGAGCCTAGGATCAACTACGATGACCACGTCAATAACTTCGATGGGTTTCGTTGCTTTAAACCATTTCGAGCGTCTAGTAATTGTCGGCAGGTAATCTCGCAGCCACTGTTTCCAGAAGCTGTTAGCTAAGATCTGTGAGAGCGCGTAGTTGTTCTTTAAGGCCCGGGAGCTATCGTCGAACGAAACGTATGGTTTCAGTCCATTGGATGACTGGACAAGAAAATGATTTGGTGTAAGCACCGGAGAAAGGTCACCATCTACCGGGATAGTTGTTAATGGGCGGGAATTGACGACGTTTTCAACTTCATTCAGTGCGTTCTCGAGTACCTCGGGTGTCACCGTTCTTGACATCAACAACTTGCTCAGGTTCTGCTTTACGGTTCGAATCAAGCGCTCCCCCCATGTGTGGAGACGCTGGTGGGTTGAACCTCCATTCGGTGTGTCTGGTGGTGAATTCAGCGACCAGTTTGTCTTGATCGATTTCCCGAACTGCTTCTTCAAGTTCTTTCGCGGTGCCTTGAAAATTGGTGCCTCGATCACTATAAATTATCGCCGGAGTTCCTCTTCTATTGAAAATGTTCCTCAAGGCCATAATGCAGGAGCTTGTGGACAATGAATATGCAACTTGTAGGTGAATGGTACGAGTTGTGAGGCATGTTGCAAGGACGCCCCAACGTTTCTCCGTTCGACGACCAATAGATACCGGCCCGAAGTAATCCACTCCAGTATGCGTAAATGGACGTGTGTAGGCCTCTAGACGTGCCAGCGGCAAATCAGCCATTACCGGTGGACAGATAGCTGCACGGTAATTTTTGCATCCTTTCTGTAGACTGCTTTCAATCGTGGAATATAGTAGTGTTGACGGAGTTCATTCGCCACGGTTTCGTGATTTTGATGATGAAACCTTCTATGAAAGTGTGCCACCACAAGATTCGTGATAGCGTGTTCTCGAGGGAGTATAATCGGATTGATAGCATCCGCATCGACGTACTTGCATGCCCCTGTTCGGCCTTGAACGCGAAGTACGTTTGCTTCATCCAGGACAGGGCACACATGATGTATACTGCTACATTTCGGCACCCGCTTCTGTATCTCAGAGTTGGCGTTTGCCTTCAGAATAGCCACTTCATCTGCAAATGCATCTCCTTGGGCAATGCGATATAAATAGTTTTCAGCATACACAAGTTCCTCGCGAGTCAGTGGCCCACGGAGCAGCAGTTCTTTTCTAACTCGTCGCCTCCAGTTCAAAGCGTGTCTAGTGAAGATCGCAGCTCGACGTACCAGCGTTGCCCAATTCGAAAAATTTTCCGGACAAAACAGTGGTTCTGTTTCGATGATGTGCATTAGCACATGAGGTCGAAGTTCTTCGTCAGTTGTTCCGTAACCTCGAGATGTTTCAGGCCATTGTTGCTCTGGTAGCCACAAGAAAGGCGGTCCACGAAACCAGGTGCACTGTGGTTTAAGCTCTGGTAAACCCTTCCACTTAGTGCCTAAGTCCGCAACGTTATGTCTGGTCGGTATCCAATACCACTCAGATACTTCGGTGCTTTCGGCAATTTCGCTTACCCGAAAGGCAACAAATTGGCTGTATTTGCGGTGGTCCGAATTAAGCCAACAACACACATCTCTGGAGTCAGTATGGAAAAACCGTCGATTAATTCTAATATTCAGGGAACGTTGCACAGTGTTCGCTAACCGCACTCCAAGAAGAGCGGCTTGGAGCTCAGATCGAGGAATCGACAAAAACCGCAGTGGAGCCACTCTAGTTTTGGCAGACACAAATGCACATTCAATTTTAGACTCCTCCCGGAAACGTAAGTAGACCACGGCTGCGAATCCATTCTCACTAGCGTCGACGAATGTATGCAGCTGGACGTCGGCACTGGTGGAAGTGTGGGTGCGGTAGCAGCGAGGAATCTCCACGTCCTGACTTTCACCCAAAGCAGCCATTTCTGAAACTGCTTATCTCCAATTTTATCATCCCAGTCGATGCCCGACCGCCAAATCTCTTGCAGAAGAACCTTGAGATTCTCTTTTAGTCGGCCGTCGTCGTCCGGCCAGCAGGTCTTCCTCACATCTGGTGGGATCTTTCTTTGTGTTCCACCACATTCCTAAAATCTTTTCGGTTGTCACGCCGTCGCTAACGTTTAAGCTCTTTTCGGTCTCCTGGATTCCCTCCAAATTGGCCAACACCTTTTCAGAATTAGACAGCCAATTCCTCATCTCGAAGCCGGCCTGTCCATGGATCCACTTGACGTCCTCTGCAATAGAAGCTGCTTCTGCTTCCGTCTCAACGCTCTTAAGCATGTCATCGACATAGTGATGCTCGATGATTGCGCGTACAGCAGCCGGTCGCGATTCTTCGTACAGTTTAGCGTGCTTGTTTTTTACATATTGGGCTGTGCTAGGAGAACAGCAAGCTCCAAACGTTAAAACCTGCATTACGTAAACGTTTGGTTCAGATGAGCTATCCTTGTGCCCCCAGAAGAACCGTTGGCAATGCTGGTCCTCCTCGCGCATTAGTACTTGGTGGTACATTTCCCTCAGGTCTCCGCACACTGCAACACGGTATTCTCTAAACTGCATTAGCACACTCAGTAGCGACGTCAAATAGTCGGGTCCTTTGAGAAGAACGGAGTTCAATGAAACATCGTGAGCTTTGGCAGCTGCATCCCACACCAGTCTCGTTTTCGTAGGCTTATTCGGGTTTACCACAGGAAAGACTGGTAGATACCACACCCTGGGATGCTTCTCTGCAAGCTCGAGGTCGGTGAATTTTCGAATATATCCTTTGTCGATGTAGTCCGCAATCTTCGTGTTCAAGGTTTCCTTCAAGAGCGGGTCGTTCTGCATTCGACGTTCAAGGCACTCCCAACGCTTCAGTGCCATCGCTCTACTGTCTGGCAACCGTACTCCATCATATCTCCAGAGAAGACCGGATTCGTATCGATCTCCCTTCCGACGTGTTAGAGTATCTAGCAACTGTAACGATCTCTCATCTTCCGTGGACATGAGCAAACGTCCTGGTTGGACCACTCCCATACTGTCAAGTGAAAAGTATTCTTTTATGGCACTGTGTAAATACTCTTCATTTTCATGGTTACAGGGACAAATATCGAGAACGTGGTGGTTGACGATGCTATTTTTGGACGAGCTTGCTATCATGCATCCGTATACGCACCATCCTAGGCCCGTTTTGACAGCGATGGGCTCCTTGGGCTTACCTTCTCGACTCTTCTTCACATGACCAAGCGTGGCATGATCAACACCGATGAGAATTCGTGGTGCAATCTCACGATATGACTCAATGGGAAGTCCTTCCACATAACGAAATTGCTTTTGCAGGTCATCGATGATCATCGTTTGTGGTCGCAGCTTTAGTTTGTCTACGGTTCGCACGTTGGACATGGCAAACTTTTTTGATCCACTTGTTGTTCCAGAGATATGCAGTTCCACCTTTTGAGAGTTGCCCTCAATTCTCTTCGCGCCACCGGTCCACTTCAGGCACAATGGTGTTCTTTCTCCAGAAACCCCAAGTTCGTCAGCCAACCCTTGCTCCAGTAATGTCATCTCAGAACCGTCGTCAATAAATGCATAGGTGTGCACTTCGTTTGAAGGTCCATATAAAATGACAGGAACAAAACGGAACAATATGTCGCTTGTTTTTCCTTGATGAACATTCACATTTCCTTCTGGTGCATCGCCAGACGCTGCTCGACTGTTTGATGTTGCAGTTACTCCTTCCAGTTCGACCTTTTTCATACTGTGTAGCAGAGGATGATGCAAGTAGGTACATCCGTTAACACCACACGGCTTCTTCTGGTTGCAGGAACTGTTATGCCGCCGAAGACATTTACGACAAAACCTCATCTCTCTTACTGCGGCCCATCTGGAATCGTAGCTGAATTCCAAGAACCTGGTGCACTTGTCTAATGATGGATAACTCTCATTGCAAACGCCACATAACGTCGAAGACTCTCTTTTATCCTTGGGTTGGATGCTCCCGTGCTCATTATCTGATTCAACATGAACGTTTAGGAAGTTTTCTTTCCTTCCTCGAGCCCTCGGTTCGCTTCTTGTTACACTGTTTTGAATTCCCATCACCGAGCTTGCATCCTCTGCCATAGCGTATAACCAGGTGCTGAATTCAAGTAAGCTAGGGACAGGATTGCCCCTAGACGATTTTGCCCATTCCATTTTCAGCGCCGGTGGTAGGCGTTCCACCAGTTCATATCGGAGGGATGAACTGTACATGTAATCCGCTATCTCACATGCCTGTATGGTAGCACAGAGATTTTTCACGGATAACGCAAAATCCACTAGTGTATCTAACTTTTCGACCTTCGGAGCTGGTAGGTCTCTTACTTTTTGGATTACAGCTTGTATAATCCCTTCAGGCTTCCCGTACAACATTTTGAGCGTGGACATCACACTTGGTACGTTGTTGGGATGCAGCAATTCACATCTAACCCGGTTTAAGGCTTCTCCCTTCAAGCATTTGCGCAACCTCAACATGTTTTCTTCGTTAGAAAAACCGCACATCTGCGTTGAAGAGTTAAACATGGCCAAAAACAGTGGCCAGTCTTCCATGCGACCATTGAACTCCGGTAGGTCTTTGGGAACTGCATGGCGTGCCGCCAGTTGGCTTTGATTAAGCAGACAGATGGTTGATTGTGATTCCTGACCTCGGACAGTGAATTCTCCCGGCTGCAAGTTACACGGTGGCTGAGCATTTTCTGTTGCCAGAGGGAAATCCAGAATACCACCTGTTCGAGCAAAATTTGCTTCGTGGCCAATGGAACCAGCATCGTGGAAGCGACGTCTTGGAGCATTAGGCGAAGAGCGCTGCCCAGGGACGAAATCAGCGCCACTCAACGTTGCTCTTTGGTTGAATAAATTTGGTTGCCATGACGTTGGGCGAGAGTGTGAAACACCCTCGCATCGATTAGTCGCGTAGCGTACCGAGAATCCTTCGTGATTTGGCATAGTGGGAGCGAAATGCGTAGCCTGGCGCATAGTAGCTGATGGATTCCGATGACCATGAGCGGTGTGCTCAACAGGCTGCGAGTTACTCGGCGGCTGTCCAGCGGTCACTGAGGTTGGAAGTCCTGACTTCTTATTACCGAGGTTATCGGTGCGCTGAATCCACTGCTCCACTTTCGAAACTTTATCTATTATTGATCCGACGTCGTCTTCTTCATCATCACTATTATATGCTTGCAGAATGGCAAATTTAAGATCTAGGTACTGTTGTTGTAAGGCCCTATCCTCTTCTAGTTTGAGCAGTTGCAATTCCATCGCTCTTCTTGCTCGGCTTCTGTTAGAAGACGCCTTGGAACTGGTACCCACAGATCGCACGGATCGGACCGACATAAGGTCATCAGGACGTCCATGATGGGCTTGATTTCGTTGCTCTACTTCGTGTTGCTGAATGCTTGGGTGGAGTATATCACTGGCGTGTTCCAGAGAGCGGTTGTCTCCAGGGTGGAGGGTATTTGTCCGGTTGCTGACTCCGCAGGATGGGCAATTCCAGTCTACTTCTGCCACTGCTTCAGTCACCTTCGCACAGGTAAAATGGTACCAGTTGTCGCATGAGTCACACTGGACCATCCTACTGTTGTCCCGTTCGTCACAAAGTGAACAGTGATAGTACCGCTTCGACCGCCGCAACGGAATGTTCTCGGCGACGTTCAGATTCACAGCGTTAAGTGCATTAGATAGTCTCGAAACTACCGAACTGGGAGGCTTTCTTGTTTCTTTCGGCACCGCTCCAGTGGCCAGAGACGGGTTAACGTGTCCTACCTTATTCCCGAGTTGTTTTTCGCAAACATTTCCCGTTGTACCGACGAGTGTTGGAGTAGCAATATCTCGATGTGTTAGATCAACTTGAGTGCTTTCCGGAACATGGCCAGACGTGGCGGCCTGATCATCGCAATTAGTAGCGGCAACAGTTGCGGATTCGTCGGATTGTGCTGGCTTATTCTCCGCATTATTAGAAGGTGTGGGCGGCATCTCTCCGATAAAAGAATTTTATAAATGTTGGTCGACAATGCTCGTACTCGAAAATTTTATTAATTTATTCTGCTTGTAGAAAAAACAAATTATAAAATTCCTGCGGAATAAATAGATGGTTTGATATACAATTTTAGAGCAATGATGTGTGACTTACTTTTAGTGATTACGAGCTACGTTTCGTCGACCGTAATTCTCTAACCATATAGCTCGACGTATTCGTCGTTAAATTTAAGAACCTGTTAATTGACAATTTCAATATTGTTTGATAGGTTTAACTAAATCTTATTATTTTACCTCTCTGCAGATAGATATTGTAGGTTAATACTGGGGATAATACACTTCAATGTTTATCAATTCCTGTTCCTTCAAAAACTAAACTAGTTATCATCTATTAGTCGCGTATAAGCGCAGAAAAAATAAAATAGGAATTTAACAAATTTTAGCAGTTTATAACTTTTAGCTCGCGAAAAGGATTTCTAGATTATTCTTTATTAACAATGATTTTAGAATGACAATCTGACATTTCGACCTGCCCTCTAGCTCCCCATTTTAAATGGTGTCAATCCTTCGGAGTTCGGCTATACTATCGGAGCTGCCGTCGTTGTTGGATCCGGTGTTGTCGTAACTATTCGTCGGTTGGGGGTCGCAGGGCTCGTTGGTCGACTTGGCGCAATCAACAGACGGCGTACATCAATATTTTTGTAATGAAAAACACTTGTCGAAATGAAGGTATATTAAGCGTTGTAATGTCACTAAAAATAGTCAATTTTCGATTGTATTCAATGTTAGAAATAATAGTTACAGATCTGAAATTTAAAAACGTTACGATAGTGTTTGATTCATTTACATGCCAAATGTGGTCCACGGTTCATTTTTTTCCAAACCGCACCGAAATTACGCCTTTCAAACCAGCCAGAAACCTAATAGTTAACGGTTATAGGATGCATGTCCGCCACAGGAATCCAGCATTGGTTGGCAGGGAACCATGCACACAGAGCTCATCCACTGGGTGCGATGTGTAGACGACAACGCCGCCAGTTACGCTGTGCAAAGTCAACATATTCGTCGCGCGCGCGAAAGAGATATGCAGCTTTGCGGGTTCCAGTGTGTGAACATTGCTGTGTGATTGTACATCCTTCCTTATGGATTGAGTGCTGGTGCTGGAATCCAAATCTACAGACCGTTTGCCAACACTAGTGGCTGGCGGGTGGCGGCGACGATGGCGACTACGACGACGACGACGTCGCGGAGCCAAACAGTCAGTCGTACATGAAGGAGCTTACAACTCGCCCCAGCAAACAGCGCAGTTTGTACGCGCTCTGTCGCGTTCGTACTGTCCACCACACTCTGCGCACAGTAGCGATCAAAAGTGATTATACAAATCAAGATTTGGTCAGCTTAATTTTCGATTAGTTTAAGCTAAATTCCACAACAATTTCAAACAAAACCCCATAATTCACAATCTCACAAGCAACACCAAGTCTGACTCTATTTTAACCTACAATCATGTGTTTCGTCTTGGTCGAACTTATTGCCAAGCCTATCCTCGCTGTCTCCATCTTCGGAGAAGCAAAAGCTTCAGCCTCAAGCTTCCACAAACCTAAGAAGAATGTGCGGCCGTTCCTTCATTTAACTCATTTCGTATTACCGTCAAATGGGGTAACTTGCAACACTTTTTTACTTTAAAGCAATATCATTGAAAATTTAAACATTTGAAACATCCTGTAAAGCATCATTTATTCATTTATTTAGTATTACATCAAATTCAAGATATAACTGAATCAACAATATTTCTCCGACCATAAATACGTGGTTCGTGGCTGCCGTTCTCCATCCTCGGTCACGGCCGATGCTCGCCAAGTCACGTTCCACCTGATCAGCCCATGGTGCTATCTGCGCTCCACGCCTTCGTGTGCCAACCGGATCTATCGTGAACACCAACTTTGCAGGGTTGTTGTCTGGCATTCTTGCAACATGCCCTGCCCATCGTATTCTTCCGGCTATGGCCACCTTCTGGGGCTGGGTTCGCCGTAAAGTGTAGCGAGCTCGTGATTCATCCTTCTCCGACACACACCGTTCTCCTGCACGCCACCGAAGATCGTCCTTAGCACGCGTCGCTCGAAAACTCCGTGTGCTTGCAGGTCCTCCTCGAGCATGGTCCATGTCTCGTACCCGTAGAGGACCACCAGTCTTATTAGCGTTTTGTACATAGTGCATTTGGTGCGTGGATGAATCTTTTTAGACCGCAGCTTCTTCTGGAGCCCGTAGTAGGCTCGACTTCCGCTGATGATGCGCCTTCGAATTTCACGACTCACGTTGTTGTCAGCCGTCAGTAAGGATCCGAGGTAGACGAATTCCTCCACCACCTCGAAAGTATCCCCGTCTATCGTAACATTACTACCCAGACGGATCCGGTCGTGTTCGGTTCCGCCTACCAGCATGTACTTTGTTTTTGAGGCATTCACCACCAGTCCGACCTTTGCTGCTTCGCGTTTCAGGCGGGTGTACAGATCTGCCACCGTTCCAAATGTTCTAGCGATAATGTCCATGTCGTCCGCAAAGCACACAAATTGACCGGATTTTGTGAAAATCGTTCCCCGGCTGTCGAGCCCGGCTCGTCGCATCACACCTTCCAGAGCGATGTTGAAGAGTAAGCATGAGAGTCCGTCACCATGGCGTAGTCCCCGACGAGATTCGAATGAACTGGATAGTTCAACCGAAACCCTTACGCAGTTTTGCACACCGTCCATCGTTGCTTTAATCAGTCTAGTCAGCTTCCCAGGAAAGCCGTTTTCGTCCATGATTTTCCATAGCTCCCCGAGCAGAAGGGCATACCTTACAAATACCATGCGAAGAGCAACATGTGCTCTAATACCTGAAATTGTTATTGCTGCGTTATTCTACAAAATGTTTTGAGAACATCATAACAATTGGAAGTATTTGAGCACAATTTGGTATTGATCTAGCATTTGTTGGTTTAGCAGTGAAAATAACCGAAGAACAAGATTTGCTATTACATGCCATCGAACAAATGAAACATTTAATAACATGAAATGCTATTAGTTTGTTATTCAATAACTTAGGGATAACAAATACAGCAGTTGAAATTTTAGGTATGCATTCATTATTGAAATAACAAGACTTGCAATTTTCTAGGTCATTTATACAAAAAAATGGTATTCGTATTTGTTATTTTGCCTCTTATTACCACCTAATGAAGGGCATATCAAGGTTTGGTAGTATTTAAGATAAATACCTTGATATGTTATTCTCTTGCTATTTTCTTCTGCTAGGGTCTGCGCGGTCGATACTGCCGTATGCCGCTTTGAATTCGATGAACAGGTGATGCGTTGGGACCTGGTATTCACGGCATTTCTGGAAGATTTGCCATACGGTGAAGGTCTGGTCCGATGTCGACCGGCCGTCGATGAAGCCAGCTTGATAACTTCCCACGAACTCATTTGTTTTGGGTGACAGACGACGGAAGATGATCTGGGATAGCACTTTGCAGGCAGCATTCAAAATAGTGATAGTTCTGAAGTTCTCACATTCCAAATGGTCGCCTTTCTTGTGAATAAGGTAGATTACCCCTTCCTTCCACTCCTCCGGTGGCTGTTCGGTTTCCCAGATCCTGACTATCAGCCGGTGCAGACAAGTGGCCAACTTTTCTGGGCATATCTTGATGAGTTCAGCAGCGATACCATCCTTACCAGCTGCTTTGGTAGTTATGAGCTGATGAATGGCATCCTTAACTTCTCTCAGCGTGGGAGTTGCATTTCCATCCTTCACTGCACTGGTGTCGTCGTTTCCTCCGTTGCCGTGGCCTCTCGTACCTACGTTATCCTCGCCATTCAGGTGTTGCTTCCACCTTTCGATCACCTCACATCCGTCCTTCAAGAAGCTTCCGTCCTTATCCCTGCACATTTCGGCTCGCGGCACGAAGCTGTTGCGGGATGCGTTGAGCTTCTGATAGTACTTCCATGTTTATTGGAAACAGCACAGCAGTTCCATTTCTTCGCACTTCGCTTCTTCCAGGCGACGCTTTTTCTCCCGAAAGAGGCGGATCTGCTGTTTCCGCTTCTATTTGTAACGTTCCACGTTCTGTTGGGTTCCTTTGTTGCAGCATTACCGCCCGCGCTGCGTTCTTCTCCTCTAAAACCGTTCTGCACTCTTCGTCGAACCATTCGTTCCGTCGATTCCGTCCCACGTACCCGATGGTCCTCTTGGCTACGTCGTTGATGGCTGCTTTCACTGTTCTCCTGGAGTCCTCTAGAGGTGCGGCATCGAGCTCGCTCTCGTCTGGCAACGCTGCCTCGAGATTCTGTGCGTATGCAACATCTGGTTGCTTCAGTACCATATATTGTTGATGACGGAATGTTTTGGGCGCAATTTGACCATCACCAGATAGTGGTCGGAGTCGATTTTAGCACCACGATAGGTCCTGACGTCGATAATATCAGAGAAATGCCGTCCGTCAATCAGAACATGGTCGATTCCATTTGCTGTGGTGATCTCCAGGTGTGACGATAAGGGTGACTGTGTTGGAAAAAGGTGCTACGTATGGCCATGTTTTTGCAGGTGGCGAAATCAATGAGTCGTAGGCCGTATTCGTTCGTCAGCCGGTGGGCGCTGAACTTACCAATCGTGAATTCCTCCTCCTGGCCTACCTGAGCGTTTAGGTCTCCTATGATGATCTTGACGTCGTGGCTTGGGAATGTGTCCTTGTCATCATCAGCGCTTCCGGATTGAAGGCTGTGCACGTTTATTATGCTGATGTTGAAGAATCGACCCTTGATCCTCAACCAGCACTTTCTTTCAGCGATCGGGCACCAACCAATCACGAGGCTCTGCATGTCGCCTATCACTTCACTTCAAAAGCTTTTCTCAGTTCGTGTGTGTTGTCGCTGCGCTAGTGGATGGTATGATTACCTCTAAACGTTCGCACCATGCATCCTGTTCAACAAACCTCCTGCAGCAATACGGTGCCGAACCACGGTCCTTCAGTAGATTGACGAGTATCCGGGTGCTCCCAATGAAGTTGAGAGATCGGCAATTGCTTGCAATATGACAATTAGCTGCACTGTGCACATTTTCAGTACGGAATGCGATCCCTTATCTCTGGAAAAAAATATGGAGAGATTCTTGAAAAACATTTTAAACGAATCTCTGAAGAAACTTCGGAGGTATCGTGGAATTTCCCAAAATTGCACCGAGTTTCAGGGGTGTTCATAGCGGTTTCAGAATGATCAAGAGGCGTTTAAAAGCGTTTCCTGGAGTTTCGAGCGATTTCAGGGACTAGGAAATTTATAGGACTTTCAGGAAAGCTTAAGGGTTGGGGGAGGGGGAGGGTTTGTTCATCACGTGGTTTTCAAGGCGTTTCAAAGTTGTTCAAGGGTTTCGGGTGGCTATCCAGTAGTTTCAGGGTATTCAGGGGCTTTCAAGAGAGCTTCAAAGAGTCACAAGACATTACAATGTGTTTCTGGATATTTTAAGGATTTTTATATGGTTTCAGGGGAGTTTCAAGATAGTTTAAAATAAGTTTCCGGGGAGCCTCGAGGGTTTTCAAGCCGTTTTTTTAGGTCCTGGTGACTTCATGGAGCAAAATGGGCGTAAAAGGGGTTTCAAGGCATTTCAGGCGGTTTTACGGGGTTTTATGGGAATTCAGGAGAGCTTAAGGAGTGCTGCTGATGCTTTCCAAGTCGCTTCCTGTAAACCTTTCTGAAACCGCATGTCCCCGAACGACACTGAATACAGTGCCAATATTCCATTTAGGCCATTCTTGTGTTACCTTAATGGACGATCTACCTATGAATTTTATCATAAGGAATAGTTAGCAGCTCCAAAAGATTGATTATCGGAAGCTACGTCGGTATTTGACAGCTGACCAGCTGATATGTGAAAATGTTGTTTGTCAGATTGGTGAAAGTGGCGTTACATTTTCCCACATCTGTTCTTCTACGTTCTACGTTCCCAGTGGAAATAGACCTGGCTCTCTCATACTCATGTTCTTTGAGCATTATCAATAGTTTATATTGTTTGGCGAGCATAATCATACACAGGGCCGGATCTAAGGGGGGCCGGGGGGCCAGGGGCCCCCCAAAAACCTTTTTTGGTTGCTAACTATTTTTCATATTGCTCAAATACTGTTCGAAAATAAAGAAAAACATTGTTGCTCACCTCTCCGAGGGACCTCCACATCCACTTGGGCCCCGGGCCCGCACAACCCTTAATCCGGGCCTGATCATACATTGTGGCCAATAAATCGAGAGATCAAGTCCAAATCGAAACGGAACCCTCCCCGTCTCCGGGTTTGCGATCCAAATCCTAATCCTCAATGTCAACTTCCCTCCACCCCAGCATGTGTATTTTAAAATAGAGATAATGGTAGAATTGGTACGCGCTCAGAATACAACGCCGTCCCTTCTGCCTGCAAATCAAAACGTGAATAAATCTGATTGAAACCATTCCATCAAAAAACTTTTGAATACTACTGTATGCTTCCAGCAGCCACCACAGTCAGCAAATGTAACTACAACTTGAAACAAAAAAAAAGAGAACTAAATTGCGCGATGTTTGTCAAATGCAAAAAAGCTCCTTCAGCATGTCCTCTTGAAACCGAGGGGCAGCATAAACTACCGGATGGTATCGTCGCCGCCAGGATGCTTCCAAAGCCAGCGACCATTCGGCGGACCCTCGTCGTCGTCGTCGTACATCAACCAAATGAATTGGCGTTCTTAAGCGCCGCGTGTCTTGAATGCTGGGTATGTGGCAATTCCCCACATCATCCCCCCATCCATATCCTTTCGCCACAGCAGAACCCGGTGGTGGCGTCGCGGTTGCTTACGGATAACTTGATAAGCGAATGAGTCGAGAGAATGTGTCATGTTTGCTTCTGCATCAGACCGGCCGAAGTCTGGCTGGCACGTTGTGTTTGGGTTGGTTGGCGCTTGGCCGGGTGTCTATGGTTCGTTCGCATAGAACGGAGGTAGGTAGAGGTAGAGGTACGTGTTTGTTTTCACCACAGCTTTCGCTTCTTGAGGGCCAACACACATTGCATGCATGCTTCTCGCGTCTTGGCATTCTTCCGTTGATGAACGACGACCGTGCGTTGTTATGCTGTTAGTTTTAACGAGTTTCCAACATAATGCGCTCACGCCACCAGTCTATTGGCTGCTTCGGGGAGGTGTGGGAAAGTGAACAGAAAGGTGTTCAGAAGAACATATTTCAAAAATAGTTTTTTATCATATCCATAGGGACCTCATTTCGTATTTTGTTTTTCAGATATCCAACTTGGAGCTGACGGGCTCAAAGAACCGGGAAGACATATTTTATTTATGGAAAACCAATAGATGGGGTTTGAGATTAGCACACCTTCCTAAATGTACACAGGTCCTGTGAGCTCACACTTTATTGGTTCAATAACAATGTTAGTTTGACAACCTTTACCATTAGATGTTGTAAATGTATACTTTCACGGTTTATTTATTTATTTATTTATTTGTCTAATCAACAGGCTATATGTAAGCCCCAATGATGTTACTTAATTCTAAGATTTAAAGTAGGTACAAAACTTACAGTCACATATAAAACTTACATACTACAGTGGCGTAGCAAGGGGGGGTGCGGAGATGCGGTCCGCACCGGGCCCCCGAATTCAAGGGGCCTCCAAATCAGTGAAGGTTTCTTACACTAGTTTGAATAAAGTTTTTTAAATAGCGAAAGTTTACTGCAAGTTCAATACTTGCAGATCTGCTGAAGGGTTTGTAGGGGCCCCTTCGTGAGATTTTGAATTTTTTTTCGATGATTGCTCTTTGAACCTACAGGGGTCCCAAAATACAAGAAAAAATGTGCTAGAAATCAAAATATAATTTTACGAAATTCAGTACCGATATGAATGTAAAATTCATGAGCATAATGAAAATGTCCCTGATACTTATCCCAACCACAGGACCAAACATAGCTGTTTACTTAGCTTAGGATAGCAGTTGAAATTCAGAGGTCTTATTTATTAAAGTTAAGATCTGAACATATGTCACATCAAAACTGTAATAACAAAAGTTTGTAGATATGTTTTACTCTCGTATAAAAAATGCAATCAACTTATTCCAACTATTTCATCAAGTATTTCTTTCTACATATTACTTGAAGGGTTTCTGTGGGAATTCCTTCAGTTAAGGTCCTTGTCTCTGGGGATATCTTTTACGATTTATCAGGAGTTACATCAGGAGTTCTACAAAAATTCCTCTAAGATTAACTTCAGAACTTTTTTCAGGGATTACTGCAGAAATTCCTCTAAGCATTGATTTAGGAAAGCTTACAATGATGCATTCCTTCAGGAACTTCTCCAAGCATTTCTACAGGAACTTCTCAAGAAATCCTTCAGGAATTCCTTCAAGGATTTTTTCAGGAATTTCTTCAATCATTCGTTCAGGAATACCTCTTCGAATTCCTTCATAAAATCCCACAAGTATTATGTCATGAAGTCCTTCAAGGAATCCCTCAGATGAGCCTTAAGAAATAATCTTGTAGGAGTTCCTCATGGAAAATATTTTTCATGAATTTCGGAGATCACGCTTGGAGCCATACCTGAATGAATCCTTGGAAGATTTTCTAAAGAAATTGTGGAGGTATTCCCGAAGGAATTCTTGTAGAAATGTTTTCATGAATTTTTGGAGGAATTTCTAATAGAATCTTTGTCTTGAGGAATTCCAAGACGTATTCGAAAAAAAAATCATTGGGTTGATTTTGCAGGTATCTTTGATGACATTCTTGAAGGATAACTACTGTACAAGGAGTAGCTTGAGGATTTAGGTAAAGAATTCCTGAAGAAATTTTGAAGACAAAGAGATTTTTGGAAGAACTAATGATGACATGACTATTATTTCTCAAAGAAATCAATGGCGGAAACCTCAATGAGTTCCTCTCAAATTCTTTGGAGCAAATCGAAAAATAAAAGAGATCCTGTATATTTGGAGGAAATTCTGTATAAATCCTTTGAGGATGAATGTGTTCATACTTGTAGGATTATCTGAAGGAAAACTTTAAAAAATCCTTGAACGAGTCTTTGTATTGTAGCTTGAAAAAAAAAAATCCTTGGAGAAAAAGATTAAATCTTCACTGAACTTCCATAAAAGATTATTGAACGAATTGTAAAAAAAGGACTTGAAAAATTCGCATAAGGAATATTTGGTCGATTTTCTACAGCAATTTTTGGAGGAATTCTTACGAAATCCCTGCAGGTAGAACTAAAGAAATGCTTGAACAAATTCTTAAGAAATCCTTTGAAGGACTTCAAGAAAAACCATTTGAGGCATTGCAAAAAGAAATTCTTGGAGAAATTTCTTAAAAAAAGAATTCCTAACGGATTCTTCTCCAAAAATGCTGAAGTGAATATGTGAGGTAGCCCCAAAAGAATCATTTGTGGAATTCTTAAAAAACTTTTTATTGAATTCATGGGAATACATTTATTTGAAGAATTTGCTTCAGAAACGCAAGGAGCAGTTTGTAGCAACTTTCGAAAGAAATCTTAAAGAAATTTGTAAAGAAGTCCATGAAGTAATTCCTAGATAAATCGTAAAATATATTCAAGAAAAAGTTCTTCGAGTTCCTCACTTGGAACAAATGCATCATGAAATCGTAAGAATCAATTTTAAAAGTTTTGTGAAGGGAATCTGGACGAAACTGGTGTTCCTGATGGAAACCTTGTAAGAATACCTGAAGGATTCATTGAAAGAATCACAGTAGAATTTTCTGGAGGAATTTCTGTGAGAATTCTGGAAGGATTTTTTTTTATTACAGTTTCTGATGCATTTCTTCGGAAATTTCTTTTGGATTTTTTTTTCACCAATTACTTTGAAAATCCGTGCAGCAATTCGTTAAGGAATATCTTAATCTCTTCAGCAAATACTCTAAAAATTTTCTTCGGAAATTCCTTTGGGAATTCCCTAAGGATTTTTTTTTCTGATTTCATTCTGCATTATTTCTATAAAATTTCTGTGGCTATTATTTTGGAAACTGTTTCAGCTATTGTGTCGAAAATTGAGTGCGCTATCCCTTTGGTAAAAATTCTCAAGCTTTTTTAGGATCTCTGTTAGAAGTATCATTGAAAATTTCAGCGGCAAATCTATTGAGAAATTGTTAAGCAATTCCTTTGAAAACTTCTTTAATGAACTCTCGGCAATGCTTCAGCAATGACTTTACGAACTTCAGATTCTTATTTCCACGGAAATTTCTTTAAAAATTGTGTCTGCAACCTTGTGCTGTTTTTTTTACTATTTATTTGAAAAATTATCTGATAATTACTTTGGGAATAACTTTAACACTCTTTTGGAAACTTCTTCGCCAATTCATATGGAAACTGATTGAACTGACTGAATTTATTTTGGTAGTTCTTTTGATATTTTTTCCGCAATTATATTCGAAATTGATTTTAGTTATGTTTTTTGAAGTTTCAATATTCTTTGGGCAATTGCTTTGGAAATTTATCAAGAAACTCCTGCGGGATTTCAGCAATTTCATTGAGAGTTTCACTGGCAGTCCCTTTGCTAATATGCCTGAAATTTAAGTTTGTTTTTATTTCAATAGTTCCTTAAGAAATTCATTCGACAGGTACTTTGAAAATTCCTTAGTCAATTCGTTTGACTGACTCCGGTAATTCCTCAAAAATTTCCTTTGGTAATTCGTCTAGATTTTTTTGTTTCATATTTCTTTACGGAATTACATCTGTTATGCAGCTGGTTTTGCATTTCTATGAGATACACTCTTGCGAATTAAAAAAAAATTCAAGAATTTAAAACGGAACGGTCAAAGAAAATCGCATGGAATAACCTAAGGAATTTCAAAAAAAAAAAAATAACCGGAGAAGTTTACAAACAATTTCCTAAGAAAATCACAAAGCAATTTCTAAAAATGTTTTTTTTAATTTTATTTCTTGAAAAAAAATCTAATGTTTTTTTTTTAATATCTAATGGGGAGTTCTTGAATCCTTGAATAAATTATTGGAGAAATTTCTTAAAAATCTTCGAAAAAATCTTGCTGAAGTTATTACATAAATATATGAAGAAATCCTTGCATGAAAGAATGCCCGAAAGATATGTTGTGAAAAAAATAATTTGTGAAATACCTACTTGAGGACATCAGTTTAACCACGTTTAATCCTTCAGGACGCGCGTCGTTGTAAAAAGTACAACAATGCAAAAAAAAACTCGCTCATCGTATATAGCGCAAGCACAGTGTATTTTTAAGCTCGAACAGGCGCGCGTCCTGAACGTTTAAGTAAGAATGAATGAAATCAATTGAGGAAATTCTAAGAGAATATTTTAATAAATTTTGAACGAATCTTTGGAGAAATCGTAAAAGCATTTATTGGATGAACTTCTAAAGACATCTTTAGAAAAATTCCCGAAGAAAGTTTGGGTGGGATTTCTAAAGGCCTCTTTGAAGGAATTTCTATAAAATTTTGAATAAAACCTTGGAAGAATTCCTAAAGCGAGTCCTGGAGAAGTCCCGAGAGTAATCCTCGGTAGAATTCTTGAAGAAATTGTTAAATAAATTAAACAAGGAAAGCTTTATCCGATTGATGAAACCCTTGCAGTAGTTTCTAACAAGATCCTTGAAGGAATTCTGAAAGATTTTTTTGATAATTTTCGAAAGTTTTGTTTTGGGAAATATTTAAGAAATCCTTGGAAAAATTCCCGTAGGAATTCTAAAAGCGATTCCTGAAGAATTCCCTATGGATATCCTCTATGAAATCTTAATCTTGCATGATTCACTTAAAAGATGCTTCTAGGCATTCTTAAAGAATTCCTGAAGAAAGTAGCAAAACAGTCTTAGGAGGAATCCTTGGAGTAACATGAGATTTTTTTTATTTGATAAGATAGGGCATCTGTTCCTTTACTATTTAGGCATATACGCTCCAATTTTCATCCGTCTCAAATCAAAGGAATGAAGCGCTTTTTGTCTTGTTTCTTTTTTTTTTTGTATTTTTGCTAGAAGTGAGCACGAATGATAACAAAAATTACGTAATTACGTTGACCCTACCAAGAATTCTCAGAGATTTTTTTAAACGATTTTTTCGGAGGAATTTCTAGCGGAATCATTAATAACCTGGAATTTTGAAAAATCACAATAGATTTTTTTAAATAGTACCCAGAGAAATGTTAGCAAAAAATCCTGTAGGAATCCTTGGAAAATGTCCTTGAGTTGATGAATATTAAAGAATTCGTTGGAGGAATTCCAGAAGGATTTTTCGAAAGAATTTCTGCAAAACTCCTACGAAGTTCCTCTGAGAATATTCTAAGAGGAACTTTTGTAGAAATCCTTGGAGATTTAAAAAAAATATCCAACGGATTCTTTGGGACTTGAAGAACCATTGCAGATTTTTATCGAAACAAGCGTTCTTTAAGGAATCATTGGAGGAATTTCTGAAGAATTCCTTGGAATCCTTGTGAGCATAACGTGATTTTAGTGCGTTTAAATTCCTTTGTGTTCTCGGTTAAATTAACTAAACAGTTTTAATTTCCGTGGGTAGAATGACAATTCAATCGATAAAATGGCAGTTCACCCTGAACAAAAAAAAAATCCCCATACAAACTTTAAATGGATTTTAAAAACAGTTCCCGGGCACCAAAAATGATGAAATTTTGGATTTCGACAATTTTTTAGACGGAGATTCCGATTATGAAGTAATCGGGATACCCCTACAGAACCCGATTCCGATTTAATTTTTTTCGGAAAAATATGTGGTTCCATAAAAATCTTTGGAGAATTTTTTGTAGTATTTTTTTCTGGAATCTTCTATATTAATCCTCAGAGATATTATTGATAGAAATCCTGGTGGACTTCCTGAACAAATGTTTCGAGAAATACTCGATGAAGCCTTTGCAAGAATCTTTTGAAGTACTTTGAAGTATTTTTGAAAACATCCTCGGAGACAACACTGTAAGAACTGCTGAAGGAGTGCTTATAGAAATACTGAATGACATCCTTGCATTAACGACTTGAAAGATTCTTGAAGACAAATTGTTCTTCAAGAAAGATTTTTTTTAAAGAAAACGGTAAAGCAATCTTTGAAGGAATTCCTTAAAGATTACTTGGTACAATTCCCAAATAATTTGTTAAAAAAATTCGACACAATTCTTAGAAAAAATCTTACGTTCATTGACGGATTTAATTGGTTTTTTCATCGTTTTGCACAAAATACAACAGTGCGATCAGTAATTTTCATGGGGACCCACGAATTTTGTTCCGCACCGGGCCCCCAAATTCCTAGCTACGCCACTGACATACTAACAATGGATAGTCAATTAATGCAATACAAATTATAATCGAAACTACACATACAAAAACAAAAGCAGCATACAGAAAGGTTGTCACAGAAAGGAGTTTTTGTTAGTGGGGAGAAATGCAACGTTGCATAGATTAGAATTTACTTTGGTGAGCGATGTGATCCATGCAAACCTGAGCCAATTTGGAAGAATAGTGATATTTTGTGGGCTGTAAAATGGTGAGTCGACAAGGAGCGTCCAACATAGCTCTGGTCCTAAGAAATTCCTACCTCATGCTTTCACCGGTCGAGCGATGTCAATGACCGTCAGCTAAGAGTTGTAAGTCGGCTGCTCCGACGGGATATAACCTTGTTGAGGGTGCGGGATTAAGTAGAGCACGGGGTCGTCTACTCAAAATAGCACCGTTCTGAACACTAGAACACCCTAGTCCACTTACCTGAGCGGGAACTTGATTCAAAATCAACTCACGGTTCGGGTGGAAAGGGAAACAACCAGTTACCGATACCAACGCAGAAAGCGGACCGCTAAGAATGAGGCATGAGAACCCCTTTCTGGGTACGAAACAGCGAAATAAGAAAACAGTGTATATGATGTAATCAGGGAAATGCGTCCAGAAAGAATACTCTGACCACCATTGCATTTAACTACATATTACATACATTTATTCGCCCTTTGTGGCTTTTACGAGAGAGACGACACATGAGAGGGTACTTGCGCTTTTTGTGGTTCGGTGGTGATGCTACGATGACGGCTTGGTGGTGGCACGACGGCGGCATGGCAGCGAAACTGGTGATGCGGAGGCACGGTGGCAAGATGGCTGCTTTGCAGCTGGCCGAAAAGCACGGCGGAGGCACGGCTGCTCGGTGACTATCGTGATGACATGGTGGGAGGCTTGGGTGCTGTACCGGTTCCCTACCGGTTCGGAGTTGGCGTTGATCGATGGCTTGGGGCGAAACTTGTCGTTAGCTGACCTTGGCTGCCTTGACGATGACGGACCGGGTCCTGGCCGGATGGATGGCGGGAATCACCGGTGCTAGACCAGTGGAATTGACGGGAATCACCGGCGTTTGGCCAGTGGATGGCGAATTACCAGTCTTGGACCGGTGTCCTGGTGGCTGGATGACAACTTGGCACGTGGTAGCTGCAGTTTGTCCCAAAATGGCGGTTTTTCTATAGCTTGCGACCCGTTCTTCTGTCCGTGAATAGACCTGATCCCAAGATGGCGGACGGGATGGCTATCGAGCCGAGAGACTCTGACGTGAATCTGGGTTTTGGCGTCGTCCAGTCTGCGGATGGAATAAAGACATTAGGCATATTCACTTACACATTAGCTCTAAGTTACTAATAGTACTGTAGTTTTTTTAAGCACTAACAATTAGTTTTAAGATAGCTTTGTAGGTTTTAACTTCCCAACAAACATTTTAGCTGTATAAAAGACGAACAAACAATTCTTAAGCAAACTTCAGCTTAAGAAACTGCTATTAAGCTATTTCTGTTTCTTGGGTTGCCTTTTTAACTGCGAAATAGACTTTAAGAAACACAAAACACTGATTAAAAATATACACTCTACCAGTGCTGCGAAGTGTCAGTATCAACCGATATTTAAAGCTGAAATTGAGATAGGTAACCACTCATTTTTCCATTTACCATCGGAATATCAATTGACTAGCCTCTTCTGATCATTCAATTGACATCAGCTGCAGCCTCAATCAAGGCACATCATTAAATTGAGCCCCAACTAGGAAGCATGAATGTGTGGTGTTGTAGGTTCAAAGCTTTTACCATTTTGATGACGTCAAACCCGACATCAACCTATCATTCACCTATTTTTATTTTGGTCACCAAACCCAACTAAGACCCGATAGTCGATCGATGTTGGTCCAACAGTGGCCCAACATTCGATAAAAATTGACCCGACTTTGACCCGACATTCGACATTTTTTCTGTCTGGCGGAATTTTGCGGAGTTTTTCGTGTTTCGTGCCAAGCTACTCATTCGAGTGACAATTTAATCAATTGACAAGGATTCGCTTCTCATTTGATAGGTGCTCTGATTGAATGAAATCGTTTTGAACATAACTGGAAGGAGAAATGACTAAACAGATTGGTTGGTTAGTGTTCAAATGAATGAATTGAATTTTTGCAACACTGCACTCTACCCTAAAATGTGGGCTTTTAAAATTACTTTTAAGATTGACCGACGCGCACTTCAATCTTCTTTGGTGGTCACGGACAGAAAGAAAGATCTTTCTGCAATGGCGAATGATTAAAAGGTCTACAGAGAAACCGAACTATTCCGAGTGTGGGCACCCAGTTTAGTCGTGATGGTTGGCATCCCTTAAGGAACTCTGAGTTGCATTACCTTAAGGTTCAAACCACTGTTAATAAGTGACAGGTGTGAGCATCCACTACGAGTGCTATATGGGTAACCAGCCTGCGCATTTCACCGACAGCTGTGAAATCTCCACCAGTATGACAGCCTCAGGTTCAGGGTTGGATTTGGGATTTAAGTGCTTACTGGTGCGCTAGGTTTAAATGAAGGGATTGCTTGTGGAGGAGCCAACAAGCTTATAAATTGGAACCTACGGTTACAGAGTTGTGTGCTTAGCTGGTAGTGCAGCCTGGGCACTGTTGTCGTTCTGACTTCAACTAGATAGAGGAGGTACGTCCCGAGCGTCTGTTAACCAAGGAGGTGCGGTTCAAATAAGGCAGCCAATTAATCGTCCCATAATAAATTAAAAAGTTTCCATAAATAATTCGAAAATTACCAATAAATAATTAGGGGTGGAAGCAATAATAAACTAGAAAAGTTCCATAAACAATTCAAAAAGCGCATAAATAAATCGAAACTTCCCATAAATAATTGACTTTCTAGCAATAAAAAATGTAAGAATTTCCACAAATAAATCAACAATTGCAATAAAAAACTATATTTTTTCCAACAAAAATTTTTGAACATACTACATTATAGAACTATGATAGAAAGACTGAAACTATTGTGCAATGTAACAGACAATCGCTTGCTGTCCGCACTCGCTAACGCTCGTCGGACTTAAACAAGGGATAACATCTCTGTTCGCATTATACCGGGCAAATTCTTGGATCTGTGGATTGCCTAGAACCGAATCGACGCAGTTACGGCGCATCGGATTTCGGAAACATCGGCGGCCTTCTGCCGCCTCAGTTCCTCAATCCTCTATGCAGCTTCGCCGCATGACTCAGCCAGTATTATTACCTTGCTCATCAGTTCCTTTTTATTGCTAAATTTTCAAATGCTTTTTTGATGTTTTTCAATTGGGAATTTTTAAATTATTTATGGAAAAATCAGATTTATTTATGGAAAATTTTAACTGTTTTGGTGGAAAAAATGTAGTTATTTATTGCAATTATTGAATTATTCGTGGAAATTCCGACATTTTTTATTGCTCGAAAATCAATTATTTATGGGAAATTTTGATTTATTTATGCACTTTTTGATTTGTTTATGGAAATTTTATAGTTTATTATTGCTCCCACCCCTACTTCTTTATTGGCAATTTCTGATTTTGTTATGGAAAATGATCACTTTTTCATGAGTCGTTTATATTTTAGCCTTCAAATAACGTCTGCTCTGCCATCCAGCGGCTGAGTATGAAATGTTCCTCCATCGGAAGCTACACCTAAGGTGGCAGCCCCACCATGGTGTAGGCAAACAACCTACAGTTTTCGAAACCATAAACCCGTTACAGAAACCGAAACAGAAAGATTACGAACTTATTCAACGACAACTATTTTTAACACGAAACAACGGACAACCCGAGAAGAAGAGAATAACAATTGCATAACAAAATGCGTTATTTTGGCAAAATAACTGAGTAATAAAATCAGTTATTTTAATGTTATTAACATAACATATTATGTTATAAACTTGCGTGTCATAAGCGGCAAAATAACAAACAACATAACAAAAAATGTTCCTGGAAGACCAATTTAAAAACATGTTTTGTTTGTGTCAATAACAACTTAATAACCATAAATTTGGAAAATATATCAATAACAAATTTTGATATTCAAAAGTTATTGATAACAAGCCAAAAGCAAAATTTTTGGACCACTCTTAAAGTAGAGTTATCCTTATAGCGAATTATATAATATGAGTCTTACTATTTCCGATGAACTACTAATCCACCAAGTATTACAACATTTTGAGTTTTTTATGGAATGGATACGACTATATGTAACTGGATACAAAAAATGATAAAAAAACAGGACATAATTGTCGAAGTGTTTATAAAATAATACGCTGACAAGAATAATAATTAGAAGAATTAGATAATATGTACGGAATGCTGTGAAGAACGTATATCTCCAATGTTGTAGTTATAATTTAAAAACTTGTTATTGTTGTGATATTGGTTATCAATTAATTGTACACTCTCAATATCACAATAATAGCTTAGTTTGTTCAATAACAAAACTTGTTATCAACATGTTGTTTAATGGGTGCATATCAATAGCTGTATAATAACAAAATAAGATTGTCTAACTAAACATGTTATGGAAAAGTAATTCCTTGATAAGTTAATAATAACAAAACAAGATATAAAAATATGTTATGTTATTTTGTAGTTATTATTTTGCTATTCTCTTCTGCTCGGGAAGAATTGGAATTTGGAATCTATTAACCCTAGCCTAGCAGGATAAACTGGCACAACTAGCCTATGAGGCATGCCGTATGAAGCTTTAGATCCTAGGACTGAGCGAAGTCCGTTGACCGAACTTTGGAGAACACAGATTGGCGTCGGGTCAAATTCTGCTATACTCTGGCCTACGAGGTGAACACGCTCCTCGTCACCGCACCGTGAAGTTGGTTTCCTGCTCAGCGCTCACGCCCCTGAAGTGGGAGCCTATTAATGAGAGGATAATTGTAGCCAGATTCAGAACACGGGTTCGAAACCTTACCAACCAAAAACCTGGGCTGTCGACACTCCTTTGTGACTTGTGTGTTGCTTGGGGATCAGTGCATGAAGTGACATGGGTTTCCCGTGATGGCGTCACGGAAAATCAAATCGACCACATCTGCATCAGCCGAAAATAAAGACGGAACCTTCTTGATGTGCGGAACAAACGTAGCGCCGACATTGCGTCCGACCATCATCTCCTAATTGGCGAGATTCGACTGCGCACTGCTAGGATCTATCGACAGCAGGAAAAAATCGGGCGCCGGTTCAACACACGTCAACTAGAAGACGCTGCGGTGAAAAGGTCCTTCGTCGAGGAGCTAGAAAACCGTTCTGCGGATATTCCAGCAGGTGAAAGCGTAGAAGATCAATAATGGAGCGGCATTAAGAACTCCTTCATCGCCACCGGCGAGAATAATTTGGGTGAGCTATGCACCCGGAGAAAGCAGTGTATCACCTGGAGGAAGATAGAGGAGCGAAGGAACACCAAAGCTGCGATAGAGCAATTGAAAACACGGGGAGCCAAAGCCGTAGCCCGTCAGCGCTATTCGGCTCTCAAGGTTCTGTGTTTGTTGCTCGCTCTGAACGTTGTTATATACATGGCTCGCGTTTGAATAATAATTTTTGTTGATTATCGGCAGAATATATTCGTTGATTGGTGATTCGCTAAAAGACGAGTTATTTAGCTGCATCCCACGATTGTTAATTTCACGTTCAGTTTAAGTTTTAAAGTGAAAACCATGGAAAATGATCATCCCGTTCATAGAGAAGCACGAAATTGCAAAAAATGTGCGAATATGATCAACACAACAACTCGCCTTTTTATTGTTTGCGAAGGACCGTGCGCTGCATCATTCCACTCAATGTGTGTCGACCTAAGCGAAGTTCAGCTACTATCTCTTACAAGAGGCGTGGTTTGGATGTGTGGAGACTGTTTACCGCGCTTTCGCAAATGGAAAGAACGATCGTGTGTAGCCGAAACACCTAAGTGCACCGAAGCTGTATCCGATGATACATCTATACATGACGAAATTGCTGAACTGAAAATGCAAGTCGCCGAAATATTACAAACTATGTCATCATCCTCGTCAACGGTTGATGTATCTAATACGACACTTCATCACCCTGCACCAGTTTTGTCCTCAACGCTTATCAATGGAACGAACATTAGTTACGAAAGTTCAAGTTTATCGTCTGGGCAGATCAGTGTGCAACGACCATATTGCGATAGAAGTGTAAACAATGCTATATCTCTACCTAATAGTGATCAGCGAGTGTCTCTGTTCCTAACAAATATTGACAGTATGGTATCTGAAGTAGAAGTAAAAATGATGGTATGTGAATGCGTTGGTGCCCCAATAGATGATTGTTATAAGACAGCAAAATTAGTTTCCAAAGATGTTGATAGTAGAACGATCGACTGCGTATCATTCAGGGTAGATTTGAATGTTAAGTGGAAAGAAAAAGCCTTAGATGCTGCAACATGGCCATGCGGTATAAAATTTCGCCAATTTGTGAATAGGACTTGGAAACCATCTTAAAAACCGTAAAATCTTCCGCATTTCTGTTTTCGTTAAGTAATGTAAACTCGTTTTTCGTTGTAAGCTGTCGATTGAATATGTTCTTATGTTGATTACGTTTGTATGTATTGTATAAAGCAAAGCGTTTTTTTTTTACTTTTAAGTCATTCAATTAGACCAATATGTGGTCCGTTGAATTAATCATAAATAAATAAAGAAGGAAGTGAAACGGTCATGAAGACGGGACAAAAGAGCGTGGGCGGACTCCCCAGCCGACGAAAGCGAGAAAGCCGCAAATACCGGCGACATCCGTCTCCTCTATGATGTTTCACGTCGCCTTAGTGGGACTAAGATGAATGCTACGATGCCTGTGAAAGACACGTCACGTTATAGACCCGGCTGACCAGTTGAAACGCTGGTTCGAGCACTTTGGAAACCATTTTCAAGTGTCGGTCACGCCATCAACACCTCAGCATGATTCTCCAAGGGTTCGACGCATTGCCCGTGTCAACACCGAAGCTCCATCAGTGCAGGAGATAGAAACAGCCATCCGTAGCATGAAATCGAACAGGGCCCCAGGCACATAAGGGTTCATTAAAATATTACGTAACGCAATGGGGGGAGGGAGGGGGTCTAGCGCTGTGTTACGCTTCATACAAAATTTCAAAATCTTCCATACAAAAGTTGTTACGTGGGGGAGGGAGGGGGTCTAAAATTGTCATATTTTGCGTTACGTAATATTTGAATGAACCCTAACATAAGTGGAACTCTGGCTCAAGAAGTTGATGCCTTTCCGAGTTCGAACGCTGGTATACAGGGCATCGAAATGTCAAATGCATTATAACATTATTTCCATACTATTTTTCAGCATGTAAACCATTTTTCATTGCTGAGAAGTAAAACAAAGACCTCATAGATCTAGACTGGCAGCACGTGGAGATCTAAAATAGGGCATCAGTTGTAATAAACTTTGTAAACTCAAGTCGAAAGTACGTTTTATGGCTTTAAATATAAAGGGAGATCGATATGTGGAACATGGATGTGTTATTTCGAAGATTTCAATGAATTTATGACAACATGAATAAGTGGATTTCCAGCAGCTAGTTTTGCGCATATCTCAGATGCTAATCTTCGTTCCTGTATTCTTTGCCAAAACTGGAATACTGGTTGGATCAGATGTTTTTTGTTTACCAAAATAAGTGACAGTTCGACGCCTTTTATGGAAGATATAACAGTTTCGCGTGCTGGAAAAGGATACAACTTTTTCCTTCGCTCTGACCATGGAGTTCCACTTATGTTATGTGCCCCAGGGGTCGACTGCATATCAGCTGAGATGCTCAAAGCTGACCCCGTAGTATCCGCACAACTACTGCATCAATTATTCTGCAAGGGAAACCGTGACATTTTCGGCCAACTGGATGCAAGGCGTCTTAGTGAAGGTACCCAAAAAAGGTGACCTGACTGTATCCAATAATTGGTGGGGTATCATGTTACTGTGTATCGTTCTCAAAGTCCTCTGCAAAATGATCCTTAACTGGATACAGGAGAAGATTGACGCAACTCTCCGACGGCAGCAAGCAGGATTCTGTGCCGGACGATCCTGTGTGGACCATATTGTCACGCTCCGTATCATTGTGGAGCAAATCAATGAATTCCAAGAGTCTCTCTACCGGTGTTCATTGACTACGAAAAAGCTTTCAGCCGTCTCAATCACGGAAACATGTGGGAAGCCCGCAGGCACAAGGGTGTCCCTGAGAAAATCATCGCCCTCATTGAAGCACAGTACAGGGCATTTTCGTGCAGAGTACTGCACAACGGTGTTTTGTTCGATCCCATTCAGGTTGTTGCTGGAGTGAGCAAGGGTGTATCCTATCACCGCTACTGTTCCTCATTGTAATCGACGAGATCCTTGTAGGTGCGATTGACCCTGAAAAAAATGGTGGATTGCTTTGGCAGCCCATTTCCATGGAGCACCTAAATGAAATCGAACTGGCTGATGACGTTGCTCTCCTAGCTCAACGGCGATCTGATATGCAGAGCAAGCTCGATGATCGTGCCAATCGCTCCTCAGCGGCAGGTCTTACCATCAAAGTCAACAAGACCAAATCGTTGGACGTAAACACGGTCAACCCTTCCAGCTTTACGGTAGCTGGGCAATCAGTGCACAGTGGGAAAAATCGACCCAAAAAACGGATCTTTTAACGCCGCTGGTTTCGGTACGTGAATATGACCATTTCTGACGTAAAAAAATACGAGAAATCGATTGGTACTAAATTCATTCACCGCACGGCATGGGAAGTGGTCCATTTTGCCCCATTTTGCCTCATACATGAAGAGAATCAAAATGTATTTTCAAACAACATGCACGACTGTAGATCATTGAAAATAGCTGCAGGTGTAATTAGAGGTTCATAGTAATCATAAAAATACATGAAAGATCCCTTCACATGCTTATTTTGCCCCATATGCCCCAAAAACTGCTGGAAATTTACACTTTTACCTAATTATGAATGGATTTTCAATGTTACTGATTTGAAGTTGATTTTTTGGCATAAACAAAAAGCGCTGAATATATTATCACCAGGATCATCTTTGGGAGTTGTCCAATTTGCCCTATTTTGCCATATTTTCATATAAGTTGAAATACACGTTAAAAAAAGGTATTTATAAGAAACAGATATTGTTGGGAATGTTGAAATTAGGTTAAGGAACAATTGGAAGCTAAGAGTAATCATGTGCGTATATAAAAGATCTTTTCCCTATTTTACCCTACATGCCCCAAAACCTAATGGATAACAACATATTTTGTATGGTTTTGTAATGTCACTGGTTGCAAAACATGAATGAGATAATTTTTGATATATACAAATGCGGTTTATCGTTTAATACTAGAATCATTCCGTGAATGGTACAAACAGCTGTCCATTTTACCCCAATTTCTTCTGATTTTTTTGTTATTTAATGAATTTATAATTAATTAAATTATTATCCCTTATTTTCATTGGTGCTGAAATCAATGTAATCGAAAATACAGTCATATTATTCATATATGACTTTTTCTATAACTTCAGTTTTTAATGGGGAATTAAGGGTTAAACAAGCATTTGATAAAATGTGTCAAATATGAACAAAACTGATTAAATAGGCCGTCTTAATGTACCAATATGGAAATATTAAAGATGCTACATTTAATCAGTTTGGTGCATGTTTGACACATCTTAAGATTAAGATTAATGCTTATTATGCCCTCAATTCTCCACAAAAAGCAAGAATTAGATAAAAGTAAAATATTTTACCTGTCCTTTCGATTACATTGGTTTCAGAACCAGAAGTCGATTGATTCGCGGACATAAACAAACACGATAAATCAAATTATTCATGAGACGACAAAAAATCAAGACAAATTGGGGGAAAATGTACATCTGTTTGTACCTTCTCGAGAATGATTCTAAAGCTAATCGATAAACTGTATTTGAATGTATCAAAAATGATCAATGACTTCATGTTGCAACCATGATGTAGGGTGATGTTACAAAACAATACAAAAAATGTGATCATCCAGCAGTTTTAGGGGCATGTAGGGTAAAATAGGGAAAATATCTTTCTTATATGCGCGTGATAGCTGTTAGCTTCCAATTGGACCTAAAACTAATTTCAACATTCCTTAGCAGTATCTGTTTCTTATAAGTGCATTTTAAATCTCCTTTTTCTATGAAAATAGGGCAAAATGGGGCAAATTGGACAACTCCCGAAGATGATTCTGGTAATACTAGATTCAGTGCATTTTGTTAATGCCAAAAAAATCAACTTCAAATCAGTAACATTAAAAATCCATTCATAATTAGATAAAAGTGTGAATTTTCGGCAGTTGTTGGGGCATATGGAGCAAAAAAAGCAATTTAAAGTATCTTCCATGTATTTTAATGATTACTATGAACCTCTAATTACACCTGCAGCTATTTTCAATGATCTACAGTCGTGCTTGTTGTTTAAAAGTGCATTTTGATTCTCTTTTTGTATGAAAAAAGGGCAAAATGGGGCAAAATGGACCACTTCCCGTGCCGTGCGGTGAATGAATTTCGCACCAATCGATTTCTCATATTTTTTTACGTCAGAAATGGTCTACTTCATGTACCGAAACCAGCGGCGTTAAAAGATCCGTTTTTTGGGTCGATTTTTCCCACTGTGCAGTGGAGAATGCTGAAAGCTTCCAATATCTTGGTAGCCAAATGGTGGCCGATGGCGGCACCAAGATCGACGTAGGTACACGGATTAAGAAGGCGAGGGCTGCTTTTGCGAGTTTAAGAAATGTATGGAAAAACAACCAGATTAGTCGACGCACCAAAATCCGAATTTTCAACTCGAACGTGAAATTTGTGCTGCTATACACCAGTGAAAGCTGGTGTGCATCAGTGGAGAAGACACTCAACGGCTACAGGCCCTTATCAATAGATGCCTGCGGTATATAATTCGTGCATGGTGGCCTCACAATTGGAGGTAAGTTACAATTTTAGCTTGTTTCCTACGCATTTCAATCATTTACAGCGGGTAGAACGTTTTTATTGTAAAGAAATAATGAATTGTAATTAGCAGCGGTCGGAATTTTCGCTCATTCTCACGAAAATAGAATTCTCGCTCGCGCCAATTTTCAGCGAAAATCTGGCTTGAGAAATCTCCCGCACAAAGAGCAGGGCGTAAACATTTTTTCACTCACTCCCAAAGGTGCGAGAATTTCGATTGCCATTTGTCGGCCGATTATGTTGTCTTTCCTTGATTCGTATGACGCCGACGATGATTGGTTTAATGCAGTATATTTTCTACACCCTCTTTGTGGTTGGCGTGGTGGTGTGGACAGAGTGCGTGAGTCGCGTAAGCTTTTAGTAATGTTCCAGGTTCGAACCCCGTCGCGGGCACAATTTTTGTTAATCTGCTTTGAAAAGATTTTCGTGAAAATTGGGTGAAAGAAAATTTAACAGAACAAAAAGAAATTGTCTGCAGGTTGAAGCGATTTTCTGTTATCATGAATCGCTACTCTCGAAAGAAGTGCTGGAGGGGAAAAGTGTTCCTCAAGCAAAATAGTGCAAATAAGCTCTCCCGAAGCCGTGAGAATAGCCATATTTCGTATCACTGAAACGAAAATTATGAACCCTGGTAATTAGTGTGTTTTTTAGGGCTGGCAGAAAAGGTACGGGGCGAAATGGGCACTCATCAGGGCATAATGGACACCCTTGCATATTTTATGCTAATTATTTGGTTACATCGACCAGTTAAGTAATTCAGTACGGAGTTAGTTAAGTACGGAGATCAATACCACAGATATAATACTCCATCTTTGACGAGTTTGTATAATATCAAAGTTAATAAAATAGATTTTAGGATAAAATAATCGGATATAATTTTTTTTCCAAATTCTTTAAAACGCCTAACAGTATGCAATGCTCTTACATCCATTCGTAATTGCCAGTGTTCATTTTGCCCCGAATCGACTACAACATTAAAATTACTACACTGAAACCTCCATTTAAGTCGATGCATGGCTGATCGAAAATAATTTTTACCGTGAAAACAATGATCAAACTATATTGTTTTATATTTTTTGACAAATCTCCTTTGTCATGCGAAGTGTTAAAAAATATAAAAGTCTTTAGTTTTGCCATTGCTTGTACGGTAAAAATTATTTTCGATCAGCCATGCATCGACTTAAATGGAGGTTTCAGTGTATCTATATATACAGGGGATGGCCAAAATGTTTGGGATAGGCAAATTTTCATCAAAATTCAAACTGACGTAACTTTGCGAAAAATGCACCGATTTCAAAAATTAATAAAGCAATGGACGCGTAAATTCATCTAGTTTTAGGATATTGCTTAAGATTGAGGAACCATGCACGGATACCGGAGATGTTCCGGATTTTCCAAAGGTATGTCAATAGGGCATTTTTTCCGCAGTCCGCCATTTTGTCTGACGTATATTTTTTGATACTTTTATATTTTTTCTAAAAACTAGATTCCATTCCCCGGCCAGTCACGCAAAAAGATTGAAAATCCATCAAGAATTCGCTGAGATATGGCCATTTCTGTAAAAGTGATTTTGGGTGCTTGGCGAAATCTCTGATTGATCGAAACCATCTCGAAATGAGTGTTCATGGCTTTGCGAGGCGCTGGATACAGGGACATTACAATGTTCCCCTGAATCCTGTCACAATATCGGCGAGAAGATATAGTATATTTTTTCAGTCATAAACGCTTCATTATTATTCAACTGTTTTTATTTTCAATGTATATTCAAGTTAATATTTCAAACATATTTCATCAGCATGTTTGGATATGTTACCGATAATTCATTCAATAAGAAGAATCTTGTTTTATCAATACGGAGTGGGTCCACCATCTGCTGCAATGACTGCTTGAATCCTTCTTGGGATTGATTCATACAGAGATTGGATAACATCCATTGGTATTTTGTGCCACTCTTCAATTAGGATTCTTTCTAATTCTCTGATGGATGATGGTGGAGGGAAAACGCTTCTTATTCTTGCTTCCAAGGTGGACCATACCGGTTCAATGATATTCAAATCCGGCGATTGTGCAGGCCATACCAGATGTTCAAAATCTTACTTACCTTACCGGTCAGGCTAAGGCCGGGGTGGCCTCTGCTGTACATAGTAGCCGCCTCCATTCCACTCGGTCCATGGCTGTTTGTCTCCAGTTCCGCACTCTGCGTAGGGTCCGCAGGTCGTCCTCCACTTGGTCGACCCACCTAGCTCGCTGCGCTCCACGTCTTCTTGAACCGGTCGGATGACTCTCGAGAACCATTTTAATCGGGTTGCTATCCGACATCCTGATGACGTGACCCGCCCACCGTAGCCTCCCGATTTTCGCGGTATGGACGATGGTTGGTTCTCCCAGCAGCTGATGCAGCTCGTGGTTCATTCGCCTTCTCCAAGTCCCGTCTTCCATCTGCACTCCGCCGTAGATGGTACGCAACACCTTCCGTTCGAAAACTCCAAGGGCGCGTAGGTCCTCTGCACGTAGGGTCCATGTTTCGTGCCCATAGAGGACGACCGGTCTAATCAACGTTTTGTAGATAGTTAACTTCGTGTTACGGCGAACTTTATTCGATCGTAGAGTTCTGCGGAGTCCAAAGTAGGCACGATTTCCTGCCACAATGCGCCTCTGAATTTCTCTGCTGGTGTCGTTGCCGTCGGTCACCAGTGAGCCCAAGTACACGAATTCTTCAACCGCCTCGATTTCATCACCGTCGATATGAATTCGGGGTGGCGGGCGCGGTGATTCCTCCCTGGAGCCCTTTGCCATCATGTACTTTGTCTTCGACACATTAATGACTAATCCGATTCGCCTGTCTTCACTCTTTAGTCGGATGTACGTTTCCGCCATCGTCTCAAATTTACGAGCAATAATATCAATATCATCGGCGAAACCAAGCAGCTGAACGGACTTCGTGAAAATCGTCCCACTCGTGTTTATCCCCGCTCTTCTTATTACACCCTCCAAAGCAATGTTGAACAGCAAGCACGAAAGACCATCACCTTGCCGTAACCCTCTGTGAGATTCGAAGGGACTCGAGAGTGTCCCTGATACTCGAACTACGCACATCACTCGATCCATCGTCGCCTTGATCAACCGTATCAGTTTATCCGGGAATCCGTATTCGTGCATAATCTGCCATAGCTGTTCTCGATCGATTGTATCATACGCCGCTTTGAAATCGATGAACAAGTGATGTGTGGGCACGTTGTATTCGCGGCATTTCTGCAACACCTGGCGGATAGCGAACATCTGGTCCGTTGTAGCGCGTTCACCCATAAATCCAGCCTGATATTGCCCCACGAACTCTCTTGCAATCGGTGATAGACGGCGGCATAAAATTTGAGAGAGTATCTTGTAGGCAGCGCTCAGTAGTGTGATCGCGCGGTAGTTCCCGCAATCCAACTTGTCGCCCTTTTTGTAAATGGGACACACGATACCTTCCATCCATTCCTCCGGTAATACTTCCTCCTCCCAAATCTTGGTAATGACCCAGTGTAGTGCTCTCACCAGTGCTTCTCCACCGTATTTTAGAAGCTCGCTTGGTAGTTGATCTGCTCCAGCGGCTTTGTTGTTTTTCAACCGGCCAACCTCCTCCTCAATCTCTTGAAGGTCAGGGGCCGGAAGTCTTTCGTCCTGTGCACATACTCCTAGATCTGTTACCACGCCACCTCCGGTACTTGCAATGTCGCCATTGAGGTGCTCATCGTAATGCTGCCGCCACCTCTCGACCACCTCACGCTCGCTCGTGAGAATATTCCCGTGATTATCTCGGCACATGTCGGCTTGTGGTACAAAGCCTCTGCGCGAGCGGTTCAGCTTCTCGTAGAACTTTCGTGTGTCCTTAGCGCGGTACAGCTCTTCCATCGCTTCGCGATCTCGTTCTTCCTGCTGGCGCTTCTTCATCCGGAAGACTGAGTTCTGCCTGTTCCGCGCCTGTTTGTAACGTGTTCAAAATCATCTCCATGATTTTCGTACCACGTTTTTATGACCTTAGCGGTGTGAATCGGAGCGTTGTCATCTTGGAAAATGCCGTCACCGTCAGGGAAGATTGCATGCATCATGGGTAACACCTAATCCAACATTAAAAATAAAAACAGAATTTCATAGAAATTCAATTATTTAAGTATCATTAACCCTTGCATTACCTGTTCATCCAAGATTTTTTCGTAGTCGGTGGCTTTTATCTTGCCTTTAATAGCCATGATTGGCCCAAGCTCCCGCCAGGATATCGCACCCCACACCATTACCGACCCGCCACCGTGTTTCACGGTTGGTAGCAAACACTCCTTTTTATTTATATTCTTCTCCTGGTGAACGCCAAACATAAACACGGCCAGTAGTAGGAAAAAGGGTGAACGAGGATTCGTCGGACCACACAACTTTTTTCCATTGGTCCGACGTCCACCCGACATGTTGTTTACACCAGCGCTTCCTGATAACGGCATTTTGTGGTCTTATTAGCGGCTTAGAAATAGCCGCCCGACCATGAAGATTCATCTTATAAAGCTTCCTTCGGACTGTGCGTTTAGAAATTGGGTTTTCCAGGGAATTATTCAAAGTAGCTGTAGCATTTGCTGTCGAGATACTCCTGTCTGTTTTGACAATACGCTTAAGCGAACGCTGCTGACGACTATTCAGTATCCGTTTCCGTCCTGTACTTTGATTAGGAGAGCACTTTCCTTCTCGATATTTGGCCATAATCCTACAAACTGTTGATGGCGACACTCCTACTAACTTGCTTATTTCTGAAATTGATGCGCCGGATTTCCGGGCTCCGACGATTCGGCCACGATCGAATTTCGACAACATCGGAACGCCTCGAATGGTTCTTGATGAAACGGCAACACTTTCACAACTGGATGTGTTTGTAATGAAACAGGCAGACAAAACAACAACTGTTTACAATCCTAGCTAGTGGTTAAGGCTATGGATCGCCAATCCGGAGACGGCGGGTTCGAATCCCGTTCCGGTCGAGAAAATTTTCTCGATTCCCTGGGCATAGTTTATCATTGTGCTTGTAGTTTGATAAAAAATTGGTCACTTCTCCGGAGGCTTCCTAAACCTGCTACAGTGTTTGTGAGTTGCATAAAAGTATGCGTAGTTATCACGTGTTATAGGCTAATAATGTGATGTCCCATATTGGCTTGATTTTTGTTATGGTAAATTTCAAAATTGACCACTTCCCCGGGGCTCAAGTGGAATCTACTACAAGATGGCCAATGCTTCTGAGGGTAATTAAAATCTTCGTGTATCTACCGCCTCTTAAAATTCTTGATGGATTTTCAATCTTTTTGCGTGATTGGCCGAGGAATGGAATCTAGTTTTTAGAAAAAATATAAAAGTATCAAAAAATAAACGTCAGACAAAATGGCGGACTGTGGAAAAAATGCCCTTTTGACATACCTTTGGCAAATCCGGAACATCTCCGGTATCCGTGCATGGTTCCTCAATCTTAAGCAATATCCTGAAACTAGATAAATTTCCGCGTCCATTGCTTTATTAATTTTTAAAATCGGTGCATTTTTCGCAAAGTTACGTTAGTTTGAATTTTGATGAAAATTTGCCTATCCCAAACATTTTGGCCATCCCCTGTATAAAAATGCAGTGGCATACGTGGGACCGCGCATAACTTGTGAACGGAAGGTCCGATTTTGGTCGTCTTAGTTTTGTTCTGTTAGTTTTTACCCAAGGAAGGTTTATGGGGCAAAAACATGGAAAACAATGAGAGTTTTTGAAAATCGATCTTCCATACATTTCATGATCGGGGAATTGATCTTGGATAGAAACTTGAAACATCAAAAAACGCAGTAGGCAAGACAAAGTTTGCCGGGTACAGCTAGTTTTGAGTAAAATCTGATCAACAATAAAATACTTCACCCATTGCTAAATCTGCGTATACATGCAGATAAGGTATCAATTCACTTGTTTCCATGGTGGACACATTCAGACACTCGTAATACTTTATTTGCTGCTTCGAAATTATAAGAATTTCACCATATGAAACACATATTTCAATTTGATATTTTGATTATTTTGGAGGAATATAAATTGTATTTTTTTAAATAGAACAATGACTTATTCGTTTACACTTATCCATTAAAATTTTAACATAACAGTCTACGGTTTCGACAAAACAGGGGTGTCCATTTCGTCCCGGTTTTCCATTATGCCCCGATCTCCCCTACATGTCAGCGAAGTTCAAGTTGCATCGCAAATATTCGATATCCATTTTAAATTGTTTTGAAATCTAAAAATCCCAGATCACCCGCCACGAGTGTAGTTTCTTCAACGGTTATTTCATCCCCTTTTCGCACCAAAACAAAAGAATCATATGCATTTTACATGTTAATACACTTCATCAGTCGGCCTTTTTTTTTTTCAAACATTACATTGTTGTATCACAAATGGACAAGTAGACGTATCAATTACGGCCCATATAGCCGAGGCGGTAAACGCACGGGTATTCAGCACGACCATGCTGAGGGTGTCGGGTTCGATTCCCGGTCGGTCCAGGATCTTTTCGTAAAGGAAATTTCCTTGATTTCCTTGGGCATAGAGTATCTTCGTGCCTGCCACACGATATACGCATGCAAAATGGTCATTGGCAGAGGAAGCTCTCAGTTAATAACTGTGGAAGTGCTCATAGAACACTAAGCTGAGAAGCAGGCTTTGTCCCAATGAGGACGTTACGCCAATAAGAGAGAGAGAGAGACGTATCAATTACCACAAATTCGGATATGTTTTCATGGCGTTGTTTTAGCCATGAAAACATAATCGTCATATGCTAATCGTGAGTGAGCAAATTCAAACAGGTGTAGAAGCTATGCGAGCGCTGTAAAAAAATGGTTTTGCAAACTACTGAAATTCGAACTAACCGATAACTTGATATACGATGAGAAGTGAGTAGAAAGCGAGACTTCTGTTTGTCTATGGTTTTAGTATGTCCTGTCATCAGTGGGGCGCTACTAAATAAGAAAATGCATCAGCCCAGCTAGTCAGGTCATCGTCCCATATCCGTTAGCGGAAATAAGTCCACGCCTAGGCACGGATTGGCTTTTGTTTGTTTATGCTCTTCATTTTCTCCGTCGTTGTCTTCTAATTGTGCCGATGTCCTTCATCAAAGATCCCCCTAACTTGTCTTTATTTGCTTGACTGCAGCCGGGACGCTCATTGTTTCCTTTCTTCCCTTTTTTGTCATGTCCTGCAACATATTTTATTCTTAGCTTTGATGACGGTCAAGGTATTAATAGGTGCTTCCTATTCATCTTATTGCGTGTGTCGCAAACTGACTCACTGGAAGAAAGAAAGCGGTGCGTGACTTGTTCGTTCGATGAATTCACCCATATGCACACGCCGCCACCAGCATCGGGATGATATTGAAATTCTCAAACGGGTCGCAACTCGGTCGGAACTGGTCAAACCAGAACGGATAAGTCCTTTAAATCTTAATAAATGTTCGCTTAATTGATATTTAAAACTATTTTCGACGGATGAGTTAGCACCGGTTTCTCGCGTTGGCCCAAATGAAGCTACAGCGGCTGAAAAAAAAAACGACAGTTGATGGTTCGCTGTCATTACAGTTTGATGGCTGTTATGTAGACATGTGGACTTGTTGATATGCGTCAGACCAGTTTCCAAATTCATATGATTTTGTTAACGGATTCAAAAATTCGAATTAGGCTTTTAGATGCTTATTAGCGATTTCGTCTACCTTTAATAATCAAAAGAAATCACATGCCTTTTTGATTGGTATTTTAGACCAACTGGACCTGTACTGTCCAATATCGCTTTTCTATTACTATTTACCAGTTACCTAATTGTTTGCATTCGTATGTCATCTGACCCAGCACGAATTAACCATATTTCGTTATTTGCACGTTGAGGAACTTGCTTATTAAACCAGACCGTGGATCGAATGCAGACACCCTCAGTATGATCTTGCTGAATTGTTAATCAAAGGGCTCTTTTACATTCTTAAGTATAACATTATTCAACAATTCATGTATCAATTACTGAGATTTTCAATCATAAGTCAATCATAGTCTCAAACACCAATAAAACCGTTAGCCCAACAACGCTCTGGTCCTCGACCCCACAGGCATGTCTATGATATGCATCGCAGATTGCCATCAATCCAAAGCACTGCGCTCCGCCACGCAGATAACCCGAGCAACAGCAGCAACATTGTTTCAATCAGATCATAAATCAGTCTATTTCACTGCCCGTTCAATAATCTATTAATTAGCAGAATGACTCCCGCAGCACAGCTCAAAACGTCGATGGTTGAACATCTGTTAATTAATTTAAATAGAATGTATCGAATTATCACGTCGGTTTGGCGCGCTGCTGCTGTTGCTGCTGCGGTGTCGCGCGATTTCCAGGTAATATGATGTGTCCCCTCATCCGTTCGTTCCTTGAACTTCGCGTTCAACCGAGAGACAACGGCAACACAAAATCGGACCTGCTGTCGTTTGGATCGCCGCTGCTGGGCTGGGACACGCACATGTACCCACTTGCTCGCTTCCCTGGGACCCGCTGCTGGGACACGTACACGTACCGTACACTAATTGCCTAAATTATCTCGCCTGACCAGGCGAGCCAGTTGGCGAGCGAAAAAATGACTGCTCTTATAAAATTACACCGTAACTCAATGGATCTTATTCGGTTTCGCCGCAGCCACTGACAGGCGGTCCCCATTTTTCTCCTCCTGCTGTTGCGGCCTAACCGCTGCTGATGGACGGGTGGCTGTCCTCTTCGATACCCCGCGCACTCGTTCATACACTACTGCCACCTAACGCCCCGTCCGGTGCCTGATACATGCGTTAATCCGTCAAAACCGGAAAACAAAAGATCGCTATCAACGAACGCGAATCTCAAAAATCTTCCCGCTCGACTTGCGTGCCGCTCACTCCGTCGGTAAACGAATCCTTCCGGATAGGAAGGCAGCAGCGCAGCGTGTAGACAGCTTCGCGCGACCAACAGCTAGCATCATCGCTCCGTCGTTTGTCCTCTTCGTCATCAAACCAGGGCTGGTAGTGGTCAGCAATTAGTGTGGAAGCAGTGAAAAGGAATAGTTGAATGAAAACACTCAATACCGGTATGTAGAGATGTGCTCGCTAAAATGAGCTGTGATACACATTCAACACCAGTCCCGGCCTTAGCCGCTTCGCGCCTCAAATGGGAGCCACCATTCCAATAATGTCTGTGTATCAAGAGAGCAAACAAACTGACCGGATGAAAAATTATAATTCTCTTCGGTTGCTGAGCTCGGCTCACCGCATCAAACCTTCCAGGACTATGTTTGCCGAATCATAGTTTAGGAAATATTGCAGTTCAGACGACTGAAGTTCGATTTCGAAACATTCGGTTAAAAGCAAGAATGCACCTTCTCATCCACACTATACCGCTTCCAGCCCTGTAGACCGCATCCGAAGCTAAGCGCGCCCTGCCAGCATGCAGAGGCAGCAGCAACATTGAGCACAATCATAATAATAACATTCGTTTATTATGATACTCCACCAGCTCGGGCGGAGAGCATACGTATTATTATATTATAAGGCACCATTAAAGCAAACAACACTTCAGATCAACTGCTTCGCATCGAGCGAGTAATCGTTTTGCGCTTTTCGTCGTCGGTTGTCTTTCACTCCTCCGCTCTTGTTCGTTCATTCGCGCGCTTCCTCGTGGGCTCAGGATCGGATAACGCTCGCGGATGGCGACCGACCGTCACTACCGATTACGGCGGCGATGCTGATGTACGCAATGCATGCGCGGATTGGTGGGATATGGAAAGGATGATATGCAACAGCAAGCGCTATTTGTTCGCGCCCAAACTGAATGCTCTGGAAATAGATATCGAAGCAACCTTTACCTTTTTTATGTACTTGTTTTCCTATTATGTATCACAGTTATATAAGCAATTGCCATAGCTATAACAAGTTCTCGAAGGTTCCAAACAACCTTCGAGGACTATAAAATCAGCACCCGTCTGGTGCAGCAGAGTTCAGTGATTCCCGACCTGGCTAAAGGTCAAGTACCTATAATAAATATTGTTAAACATTGTCCCATCGTCTTTCATTGCGAAAGATCATTATCCTCGCTTCCAATCAAAACCCTGAGGCAATCCGGAGCCTCAATACTATTTAAAAGTTAAAAAATGTAATATGGCGCATGAGTAACTCTCGCTGAGATCAGCCCACTATTCACACCTTGTCTTTAAGGACAATCGTCTTGAACGCTTCAACAGTGCATCACAACTACAGATGCACAAATCTCAAGAAGCAAGCTTTAAACAATAGTGCATTTTATTATTCTGTTCTTGCTCACTTGTAATAAGCTAAAAATAAGAAGCTCAGGTGCGCTGGTTTTATTTACGAAGAGATTTGTGCGCTCGAAATCGTGAGTAGGTGCCAAAGTCGGCCATTTTGGGATTTTAACAAGTCTGTCCTTAAAAATGTTTTAGGTGGCGATTTTCTGAAAGTCCTCCCCACAATAGTAAGGAAAATGCATTTGGTTAATTAAATTGATGATTAGAGCCACAGCCATATTTACGGACCTTTGTAACACCACGACGATTCGATTGCGGAAGACCATCACTGTCAGTAGCGCAGAGGAAAGAAGTCTTCATAGAGAAAGCTTCGATCGACGAATCAACATCCACCCTGGAGCAGTGCATCACTCGAGGTAGAAGGTAGTGCTGGATGTAGAGGCCGGTGAAAAGTAAGCACTTACGACACACTAGCGAGTTGGTCTACTCATCCATGTCGGCGTAACGCGCTGTCGAAGCGACAACGGATAATTGACACAACGGAGCGAACCGACAACCCATCATCCCATTCATCAGATGGGGACAGGAGCAGAGCGCTAGTGCTGGTTTTGGCGGTTTGGCCATGGTGTTCGGCCGCACATTGAAGCAGTCGGTTGAGGTGAGCACCGTGTGTAAGTGGGTGTAAACATTGTCACGGAGGAAGAGACGAGAGCCACTCTGGTGTTGGCGTTCAGAAGAATCAAACGGTCGATAAGCATGCGATCGCATCTCCGCTCGGAAGTGGAATTCATCACGGATCCCGGTCATCACTCATCAGTGTGTCAGCAAGGTACCTATAGAATTAAGTAGACTTAACAACGAAGAGAGATGTTGTAAGCGAGGAATATACGTTATATGTTATGAAGTTGCAAATCTTTCATAGTTGAGCGCGCCATGGACTGCCCGAGCACCTCATCACCTCATGAGCTGCTTAGACGGGCATGAACATTTAAAGAAACAGGTCTCGTTCACTCAATGGTCAATAAGTGCATCATTTTATCGTTTTCAATCTCGCTCCATACGATCAAAACGATCAATTCTGACTATACATGTCAATGGTTGCTCCTCCGTGATTGATCTGAACTGGTACCAATTGCACTGAGATCCAACTGAATAAGGGGCTGGGACATTCCACTTATTCTCAAAGTGCAATTTTTTAGCAGCTCATGCATATTCGATCAATGACGGCGCCGGCCAAGTCCTTATAGTCAGCTGGGAAGGGAAAGGAATGTTAGAGTGTACTGGTTGTTGCTACTAGAGACCGAGAGCACTCTGCGTCCCCACAACCCGCACGGACTGGGGTATTTGTTAGACGGAAAGGATGGCAGATCTGGGAGTCACCGTTGGGTCGGTGATGCGATCCATGGATAGGGGTTATTTATAGTGTTCGTGATAGATTGTGTGGTGAATAAGGTGAATAAGGTCAAGCGGCACAGCACGTTGCATAACATATAGGCGTTATATATACGCTGTGCTGTGAGTGGAAGTCGGAAGGCAGGGAAACGACTTTTTTCAATTCGTTTCTTGTTCTAGCGATGGCTATGAACATATGAATATACATGAGTTGTATATGCAGAGAAGAGGGAGCGAGAGAAAGTGGATAGAAAGATACAAAGTAGGATGAAAAGGACGGGCCAGGGATTGAACCCATGACCTTCTGCATACGAATCAGAAGCGGTAGCCACTAGACCACCAAGTCCGTCCGTTATCACTCTCGCTCCATACGAGCGATGAAATAAAAGTAGTAATAAAATTCCGTGTTTCGCGGAAACGGCACAGCAGTTCCATTTCTTCGCACTCCGCTTCTTCCAGGCGGCACTTTTTCTTCCGAAAGGGGCGGGTCTGCTGTTTCCACTTTTGTTTGTAACGTTCCACGTTCTGTTGGGTCCATTGCTGCAGCATTACCGCCCGCACTGCGTTCTTCTCCTCCAAAACCGTTCTGCATTCTTCGTCGAACCATTCCAGGCCTGGTAGCGAGTCACTCTTTGGTGACTTGGTCACTATTTTCGGGTCAGTCACTAAAAAGCCACTATTTTCAAGACCTGTGTCGAGAAATGAGTGATGAGAACGAGTCGAGGGTGAAAAAGATGCTCGATCGTTAACGGAGCCTGTAGGGTACCTGGGAGGGGGCTCCCCACAGTATATCGTCCCTTACCGCGTTATGCAGGACTCTGGTGTGGTGGATCACCTTTCCCGAGCAACTCGTGGGATTAGCTATGAAATCTAGTAAAAATCAAACAAGTACCGATGGTAGTGGTTGTGGTGAGGCTAACCCCTTCACAAGGAGCTCCGATTCATTCCCCGGGTAGCCTGCCAGGGGAGATTATGGACGGAGCTTGGCTGATGAGAGCCATCAATTAAAAAAGAGATGGGCTATCTGCGATAAAGGTGGCTGAGCAGCTGCTAGACAAGAACATTGACTTTCCATCAACGAAGTTCAGCAAAAGTAAGGACTTTAAAGCGGCCCTGCTGTTGCGATTTCGTACGTTGATGGACGATGCCAAGCCAGACCACGAGAGACTCGTGAAGATTGCCGCAGCGGCAGAACCGGCGAAAGCAAAGATTACGAAGTCTACCCAGACGGAGATTTTCGCTTGAAGCCCAAAAGGTGTTGCGGATGCGACAGCTGGTGATAAGCACTCGCAGAAGAAGGTGAGGAGCTGTTTGGCGGTGCCCGCAAGGCTAGGCGGATACTAACCCCGAAGGTCGACAGTAATGCCGGCAAGTTGGACCCCGGCCAGGCGTCCCGGAAAGCTGGATTGGGAGGGCCTGAAAAGGCTGGTCCGTCTTGTATGGAAGGAAACAGGGAGTGCGACCATTGCTAGGCCATCAGCAACCACAGAGCAGGGCGAACCAAGGGAAGGACTCCCTTGGACGAAGGTTGAGCGGAAGAAGAGGAAGACATAGCCGCAGGTCGAGAAAAATAGGGAGGCCAAACCAAGAGGGCGTAAAAAGTAGGTGCCAAGCGCGAGAAAGGCGACGCACTCGTCATCAAGACCGAACAGTCTAAGTACTCGGACGTCTTGAACGTGATGCGAAGCGACTCCAAGCTCGTAGATCTGGGGACCGATGTGCGCAGTATCAGATGTACTCGTAGTGATCCTGGAGCTGAAGCGCTATAAGGAACAAAAGGGCGCTTCCAACAAAAGTTTGGCGGAGATGGTCCTTGGTGAAAGGGTAGAAATGAGGGTTTCCTCCAAAAGTAGTGACCCTGAAGATGAAAAACCTAGACGAGGTCATCGAAGTGGAAGAGCTCGTCACGGCACTGCGGCAACAGTGCGACGTTTAGGTGGCCACCGCTGCAGTTAGGCTACGGAAGGGGCCAGCAGGGACACAGGTAGCCTTGGCTCCGCTACCTGTGGCGGACGTAAAAAAACCGTTAAAGTTGAGAGGATCAATGCAGGCTAGTGCGTATGTCATCTGACGTTCCACGAGCAACCAGAGGTTTGTTCCAGGCGTCTGGAACCAGGGCACAAGTCATGGTACTGCAAAGGCCCTGACAGGAGCAAACTGTGTAGGAGATGCGGCGCCGAAGGCCATAAGGCAGAAGACCGCACGATGTAGCCTGCGTATCATGATAAAATGTACAAGTATTAATGTACGAGTTGCATACCACCCTTAGCCGCTAATGTGACGAAAGCACTGCTGTGCGTTCCTTACACATTGCCTTGCGGGTGTTACGTTCGTACAAGTATGCTGTATACGCCGATACCCCGCATTTACCAACCACGAACGCAGTAGTGCGCTTCCTTCCACCAATCGTGACTCCGAGCAACTTATGTGAAATGACGAGATGACGAGAATCAACCATAGCTGGTCGTTGTCATCGGGCGTCGTGGGTAGCTTTGCTTCCCACCCGCGTCAACCCATTTCTCTCGGCATCGCTTCCTCAGAGTGAGAAAAGTTAAGCAAAAACCGCTTCAGATTCGCTTAAACGCTAATCGTAAGAAACAGTGTGTATGGATAGTCGCAAAATCATAATCATTATCCGTCGGAGCCAGCCGAGCCGGCGAGGAGAAGCCAATCGTTCAGACGGCACGGCGGCGCGGCACGGGCTTCCAAACCGGAATGAGGAGGTATCAGATCAGATGCCTACAACTATCGCGCTCTGCGGTGTGGAATCTACTGCCGGTCGGTCGTCGTCATATTCCTTGAACTTGGAAATCTAGATTCGCACGGCAGAGGGAAGCCATTCTTATCGGATCCGATCGGTTGTTTAGTTTGTATGTAGCTATATTAATATTAATTCAATTAGCTCCTTGCCGAGAAGCGCTGAAAACGGTGATGCCGGCAGTTAAATGTAAACATTGTTGTTGATGGCTTTGCGCGTGAAGGTAGGAAAGCAGTGTTAAATAGACCGCTTGAGAAAAAAATTAAAGCCTTGTGTCGGAATACCAATCTAAACTTATTGGAATGTCGCTTCTCAGAGACATAAACAATTTGATGTAATTTCAACAAAATACTCTCAATCTTACACAACTCAAAGGGGTTGTCTTACCTCTAGTCTCATTTTTACCTTGTCTTCCTACTGCTAAGAACTGCTGTGACTCCACTCTCGGGGCAACTGTTGGCACCGATTCCACCGGACCGCCAGATTCCGGGACCAACGCGCGATCATGATGCACCAATTTTGAAAAATGGTTGCAATTCTTTGCAAATGAACTCACATCGAGATGCGTCGCCGATAAATTTTAATTTACATCCGATTATGCACTTCCCATTGCGTGCGTTGGGTGTGCAATCGGTCATATAAAACGGCTATTTGTATGCCACAAACAAATGCGCCACTGTCACCGCTGCGCTGCTAGTAGCTGTCCGGTCGTCGAAGTCGTCGTCAGCTGCCTCGTGAAAGCGGTTGTTTGTTCTTGGGCACGGTTGCGGCTTGGCGGTGCGGTCCTTTGCCGAGCCTGACGGTTTATCTATTTTCTTCGCTCGATTTCGCATCATCCTCTCGAGCCAGCCTTGGGACCGTCCGGGATCCATAAATTTGCCTATAGTGTTGATTTAATTGTCGCAGGCCCTTCGGGATGATCGTAAAAGTATGAAATATACTCCCGGGCACTGATATTTAGTGGCAGTTTTAACTGTCGCATTTGTCTACTTTTTATTGGATTCACGGGTCGTTATTGCTATGGCTAGACGACAAGCGTGGTATGAAACTGTTTGTATGCGGTTTGATGAGCACCAAGGTTATTCATGCTCTGGTTATTGAAAAATAATTCAACTACCTACTGAGAGAAATAAACAACTTGATTTGCTGTTGTTTTTAAACAGTAACAATCACTTCACGCTGCTCTGCCATTTGCTCCAGATATTGTTCTGCACTTTTGAGCACATTGAGTATTGATTATAGTTATCATTGATCAATTACACAAGTTAACAATATAAAACGAAAGTCGTGAACTTCTGTCAACGACCAAAATTTTTGAAGCACAATTTAGTGCTGATTTCTAAACCGACCTTCAAAAATTGTGACGGGCTTGGTGGTCTAGTGGCTACCGCTTCTGATTCGTATGCAGAAGGTCATGGGTTCAATCCCTGGCCCGTCCTTTTCATCCTACTTTGTATCTTTCTAGCCACTTTCTCTCGCTCTCTCTTCTCTACATATACAACTCATGTATATTCATATGTTCAAAGCCATCGCTAGAACCAGAAACGAATTGAAAAAAGTCGTTTCCCTGCCTTCCAACTTCTACTTACAGCACAGTGTATATATAACGCCTATAAGTTATGCAACCAAAGCGTGCTGTGCCGCTTGACCTTATTCACCTTATTCACCACACAATCTATCACGAACACTATAAATATCGATCACCGCCCAACGATCGCATCACCGACCCAACGGTGACTCCCAGATCTTCCATCCTTGCCGTCTAAAAATACCCCAGTCCGTGCGGTTTGTGGGGACGCAGAGTGCTCTCGGTCTCTAGTAGCAACAACCAGTACACTCTAACATTCCTTTCCCTTCCCAGCTGACTATAAGGACTTGGCCGGCGCCGTTATTGATCAAATATGCATGAGCTGCTTAAATTGCACTTTGAGAATAAGTGGAATGTCCCAGCCTCTTATTCAGTTGGATCTCAGTGCAATTGGTACCAGTTCAGATCAATCACGGAGGAGCAACCATTGACATGTATAGTCAGAATTGATCGTTGATCGTTTTGATCGATTTCGAAACCGACCTTCAAAAATTTTTAAGTAGAAAATTTTTAGAGTTTTAGCGATGAAATCGTAGTGTGCCGCGCTTGCTGACGGAAGTCAAAATTATTGCTCCCGTCATTTTTTTATCCAATTTTTCTAATTTTCGTTAATTTGGATGTTCGCGGTTGGTGTATTTGTATTTTCTAACTGTGCTAAGAAACTTTTGTGTAATGCGGTCCACTCAGACAATATTCGTGTCTAACGACGGCCAAAGAAGGAGATGAAGGAAGATCCCTGTGAAGTGTTCGTTGGGAGTACTGTAGAGTGTAGACGATGCAACTCAAAGAGAAAACGCCGATGGGCAACGAAGAGCTCTAGGTGGAGTGGGTCAAGCGGGCGAGCGTCCGACGGCTCATCGTGACGCTGAACATGCTGGGGCATTGATGTCGACGCACTTCATTCTGGTGGCAAGCGGTTAATGAAGAAATGATCGAAGAAACTGAGAAATCCAGTCCAGCTGTATTGCGGCATATCAAGAAAGAATGGGTTGCCTGGCCTTCCACGACGTTTTAAAATTGGTGAGATTGTTCCGTTTATAACTATGTACTACTAATTATTCATTTGTCGGTTTAACAAATTGTGAGTTAAATCTACTAAACATTATAAAACCAATTTGGGGAAGGAGGGTTATCAGAGCCGCCAGTCGATACATTATATATGGTTGGAAGAGTGGAGATGCCAACTTCCCTTTAAAACCATTATGTAGAGAATGACGTACTCTTCTTCTTCACATTCATTGGGGCATCCTCCAATGCGATGGCTTGCACTACATACAATTTTATGATCTTGATTTAAAAAAATCAAGTTGAGTATAATTATAATGTTTTGCTTGATCAAATCGCATTGGGTGGATAGCCCACTGCTATCGGGCTTAGTACCGTGCTACAATGAATGGAGACCTTATCATCATCATCATCATCATCAATATCGAGTTTTGCAACTTTTCAAAATATATAATTAACTAAAATTCAAATATATTGCGTTTTGTTCAACCAATTTTTAATCTTTTTCCATAAATTAAAAGCTGAATACAATACCATTCGATCATCCGAATACAGGTTTTGCGTCAGATTGATGAAATTCAAGATATTGGCGAGTTTTAGGGATGATCTCCTTACATTTTGTCAAAATTCCCAAATTTTTTATGAAGAAATGTATTTTTTTTCAATAAGAAAAAAACAACTTAAAAATTCTCTCTCGACGTTTATTTGACATATCATATGTAGGCGAGTTACAGTAAAAATTTCAGCTCAATCGGAGCATTGATTACGGAGAATGAGATGTTTGAATTGAAGTGAGCGACTTTGCTTAAAAATAGAACAAAAATCGATTTCAAATCATCAACCTTGTATGGAAAGTCGAAAAAAAATCCGCTCTACTGTATTTTTTTTCTTTCGCGTTTTCGAACTCAGGGCATGATTCTGCACCAAAAATGATCATCAGCTTACCGAGTTCAAAAATGCTGTAAACTAGTGTTATTATTAGATCAGAGTGTCTGATCCACTGAAGGTCCTTGCATTAATGAGGTTCGAGAAGAGTTCAGAATCTACCAGATCAAGGTCGATATGGTTGTAGCTTTCGTCATTTTGGTGCATCCAGGTTCAATGTGGGTGCTGTTCCAGGTGATGTTGGCCGTTTGCGCAACTTTGTTCACGACAGTTTTGTACAACTTCTATTTTTAAGTCCAATTTTCCCACTGTTTACTCTGCTTGATTAGTATGTTAACCGTAGAACCCATTCAGAACTTCTATGGATACTACATTGACGAGATATTAGCGGAGGGGGCATCAAAGGGCGTTTGAGGTGAGCTTACGTTCAAAGGCAACGAGAGATGGGGACCTTATGGAATTGTTTAAAGGCATCAAAAAATTCACTACACAGGTACACATGTACAATAGACCGGCCCACATTTGTATGACGCGAAAAAAAAGTTTTAAAAATTCACGGGGCACCGCCTAGAATCGTGCCTTTGGATGAGAAAAACAATCTATGAAAGATTCAGCTCAATCGGTTGAAAACTGAACTGGCGCAAATGAGTTGAAGGTTTGTATGGGATGTTCAGTCCAAATATATGGGAAATTGGATGACCTCCAGTCTCTCATACACCACGCCGGTTTGGCGAGTTCGATTTGGCTCAGAATTGAAAGAATGGTGGTTGATACCCCAAAGAACAACTTTGTAGAAGACCATATCACGATAAAACTATATTTAGTTGCGGTTTCAGCTAACGAAAGCAGGATGAGGACATCTTCCCCAGTTTATTGCGGAGATTCCACCTGTTTAGACTCCTGCGTGAAAATTAGTTGCGTGGATTTTTCTTGCGTGGGCCCACAGATATAAAACCAGACCACGTCCTGCTGAATATTTTACGCTGTGTTGTTAGGTACACATTTGGTGATAGTTTTGCATTGTAAACAAACATTTATAACGCACCTACGCTGAAAATGAGCCTAATTATTTATTTGCGTCGGAATCTATAAATCTTCACAACGAGCAATACACTCTATTGTTACATGCAGCGCGTGTTGTTCGTTCGAAGCTTGCGCACTACATCATAGGCGGCTATGTTGTCCTTCATTATCATCGCTCACACACGTGGATGGGTATCGAGACAATGGAGAATTACATAGCTGCCTATGATGTAGCGCGCAAGCTACGACCGACAAATACGTGCTGCATATAACAACCGAGAGTAAACGGGAGAAGATGTCCTCATCCTGCTTTTCTTGGCCGAAATCGCAACTAAATTAAGTTTTATCATGATATGATCTTCTACAAAGTTGTTCTTTGGGGTATCAACTACCATTCTTTCAATTCTGAGCCAAATCGAACTCGCCAAGCCGGCGTGGTGTATGAGAGTCTGGAGGTCATCCAATTTCCCATATATTTGGACTGAACATCCCATACAAACCTTCAACTCATTTGCGCCAGCTCAGTTTTCAACCGATTGAGCTGAATCTTTCACAGATTGTTCTTCTCACCCAAATGCACGATTCTAGAGGGTGCCCCGTGGAATTTTTCGACATTTTTGCATTTGGGCCAGTCTAATGTACAAGTATTGTTCATTTGAAGCGCTCCGGTGCGGTGATCAACTACTCCATGCCGGTGTGGGGTACATGTGCGGAAACGCACAAACAGAAGTTGCAAGTGGTGCAAAACCGCATCCTTCGTCAAATTCTCGACGCTCCCTGCGACTCAAGGATAAGAGATCTTCATCGCAGCGCAGACATCAAACCGGTCAAGGATCGGATCGAAGAAGCGATCGACAGCTTTATAGCGAAAGCTGCGCTCTCGGAACACCCGCTCATCCGAGCGTTGGTAACATAGTTTTCAAATTTAGGTCAAGTTAGGTTAAGTAGGCAAAATTTAAAGCAAACACGATATTTCACATATCCAAAAATGTAACAATCACAACGAAAACACACAAAACACATATTATACACATAAACAAACAAAAACCAAAGGATGAAAAGAAGGAACTCTGTATCACTTGAACGCGAAAATATGTAAAACAAACAAAATATTTGAATACACATGAATTTAAAGGTGAAGATGAACATGTACATCAATCAACGTTATGACGACTTTTCGGTCAGATTTTTTACTACAACTTGTAAATTCGACCGTAAACCCTCAAATATTATTGCATATTCGGATTCTTTGTAAAATTTCCAATGAGTATGATCTATTTAACAGTTAGTTTTCATCGGAAAAGTTGTTAAAAATGGGAATTCGTAGCGTGACGTTATAACGTCGTAACGTCACGCTACTAATTCCCATTTTTTACATACTTTTCCAATGAAAACTAGCTGGTCAACTGATTGAACTTATTGGAAATTTTACAAGGAATCCAAAAATGCAAACATATTTGAGGGTTTATGGTCGAATTCACAAGTTATAGTAGAAAATCCAACTGAAAGGCGTCAAAACGTTGTAACGTCAAGGTAGAATGTGTCTTATATTTTTTTTTCTCCATAAATTCCTCCAAACGTTTCTTCAAAAGATGCAATTCCAGGATTTTTGTAACAAAGATTCGGAGATTCTTTCAGAAATTTCTCTAAGGTTTTCTTTTGGCAATTGAGTTATTTTTCTTGATACTTTTTCAATAACTATTGCTTTGTGGCAGAGGTTCCTTCAAGTATTACTATTTGTTCGCGGATTTTCTTGGACATTTATTCGGAAGCTACTATAGAAAAATCTCCAGAGATTCCTCTGGTGTAATACGCCAGGCATTGCTTAGGTTTTACTCAGGCTTTCCTTCATTTGTTCAGTTTTCTTTTTCAGGTTACGTGCAAAAAGCTGAAACACAAAAGAATGAAACTCGAAAGGCTGAAATGATAATTTGACACCGTCGGTTTAAAAAATGTACGTTTTAGATCATATCAAGTCCATGGTATGCTTTTTCAGATCATCATGTGGCTGATCTGAGCAATATTTCTCAAAAAATAGCCTTCTTTCAAAAAAAAAAGAGAATCTTTAATGATATTTTTGGCAACTATAATGCCAACAATCACTACAACAGCATAACTTGGAAGATAAGTCCTTGTGCAAAGAAAGTGAAACTACCAATACATTGACATTCCAAACTAAAAATATCACAGATGGCACTTTTTTCTGTGGTAGTAAAGTCAAATTTTCTCGGTGAAGAAGTTTTTCCTGAACATGAAGTAAACACTAAAAGTTGCCTTTTCAAACCATTGTTGGTTTCTAATCACTAACTTTTCGCAAAACTATCCTGTTTTCTAACAATTAACGTTTTTGGTGATTTTCCATACGATTTAACAGTTCTTGACTACCATGCTTCCGTGATCTTGAGGTGAGAATTTTAGAAAGTTGACAACCGAGAGTAGCACACACGATTCATTGAATACAAGTGATGGTGTCGCCACCGGGCTGTCAGCGCTGGAAACTAGATGCTTTAAAAGTTCTTGCATGCAATTTTTACTGCTGGCGCGGCGCCAACTGGGAGCAATTAATAAAAATGTAAACAGCAGTCATCCCATTGAAATAATACCAGTCACATTTTGTGTAAAGGTGTCACCCATATAGTCAAAGCTGTAAGTGCGCAGTAATTCAGGAAAATTATTCCCGGATAGTCCAGGAACTTTTAGTAATGAAAATTACCATGGCTTTGTTGGGCATACAGTGTCTTTTGCCCACCACATAGAATGCAAAATGGTCATTGGCAAAGGAAAGGAAGTTCTCGGTTAATAACTGTGGAAGTTGTCCTGGATCAATCAGACAAGCGGCAATCATAGAATAATCTGAGAAGTGAGCCTCATTCTAGTTCAGTTGTTACGCCAAGAAGGAGAGGATTTGTAATTTTGGTATGCATAATTATTCTCTTGACTAACCCAAAACTTTTTACTCATTTTATGTATTTATGAACTTCCAGCCTTTTTTGTGTTCAGCCTTTTGTGATTTCAGCCTTATGTTACGATTCTGTAGTTTCAGCTTTTTGTATTCAGCCTTTTGTGCATTCAGCCTTTTGTAGTTCAGGGATGATAACCCTCTTTTCCAAAGGTTCTCTCAAGAATTCCTGCAGAAACTACCCCCAAACCTATACCTATAGAATTTTTAGAGGATTTTTTCAAGAATTCAAAAATCCCTGTGGGAATTTAAGGAAGAAGTTTAAATAAATCTCTGGAAGAATATATGAAGAAACCCTAGAGAAATTCTTGAAGGAATTTCAGGTAGAATTTCTGAAAATATCATCGATTAATTTTGGGAGAAATCCTTAGATTTCTATAGAAAAATTTATAATACATTTATTATACATTTTAATACAATAGCCACTCACATGAACACGATTCTGTCGATCCCGTTATCATACGGGATTTGCTTAACCCCCCACCCCCAAAAGCGTGACGTAATTTATGGACGTTCCCTTAATGTTTTGAAAAGCTTAGACTCTCAGCTTCATAATGATAAGTACATATTTGAAATCGGTGATGCGAAAATCACGACTGAAAAAAAAAATCCATTTTTGTCATTTTCGTCACTTTGTCAGCCCCTTGGCAAGCAAGGGGTCCATCAATTTAACCCAACCAAAGTGGTTTTCATCCTTTTTTATCATTTTCTAGCGAATAAGCAAATAAAATTTAAAATCCCAGACATTATGTAAATAGCGGCCTGGTTTCAGCGAGAATTAGCCATTGGTGACCACGAAATGGCAATCCAAAATGCTTACGGAATCCCTCAGAGATGCTTCCAGAACTATTCAAGGTTGGGTCAAGAATCCTTCGGATTACTTCTAAAAACTTCTGAGATGCTTCAGGATTCCTAATAGGATACTTCTATAATACTTTTGGGATGCTTCCAGAATGCTTCTGGGATGCTTTAAGAATCCTTCTGAGTTGCTTTCAGAATTCTTCTAGGTTGCTCGCGGAATCTTTAGAGCTGCTTCCAGATTTCTTCTGAGATACTTCATGAATCCTTCTGGGATGCTACCACAATACTTCTGAGTTGCTTACAGATTCCTTATAGGATGATTCCAGAATTCTTCAGGTATGCTGCCAGAATACATCAAGGATGCTTCTAAAATCCTTCTAGGATGCTTCTAAAATCCTTCTAGGATACTTCCAGAATCCTTCAGGTATGCTTTCTGATTGCTTTTGGGACACTTTTCGAATTTTCGGGGATTCTTTCTGAGTTACTTCCAGAATTCTACTGGGATGCTTGCAGATTGCTTAAGATATGGTTCCAGAATACTTCAGGGATGCTGCCTTATTCCTTCTGGGATGCTCCCAGATTCCTTAAGAGATACTACCAGAACACTTCTGAGTTGCTCACAGATTCTTTATAGGATCCTTCTTGGTTGCTTTTTGAATTTTTGAAGGTTTCTTGCAGAGTATTTGAGGTATGCTTCCAGCACAGACAAACAGACGTAACTCTTAGAGGAAATTCATCAAAAAATTTTACCCTGAATCTTTTTAATGAGCACACTGCCATCTGTTGGTAGAACCGCGCGAGACACTGTCGGCCATAATGGATCTCGATTTGATGTTTATTTAACACGCACACTACTACACAAATGTAATATTCGTTTGCATAATTCAGCAACGTGTTCACTGGCAAACGTCAAAGCGATCGAGCACTAGCGCCTCTGGTGGAAGGATCGCGGAAATCAAATGAAATTTGAATCGATCGTTACATGTATGTGCCAAGCTGTTTTGAAGAGTGTTACACCTGTTTTTCTGTGCTTTCCGTATCCTTCTGGGATACTTCCGGATTCCTTCTGGGATGCTTTCATGTTCCTTCTGGGATGTTTCCATAATCCTTTTTGATTATTCCCAGATTCCATCTGGGATGCTTCCAGATTTCTTCTTGAATACTTCTAGGATGCTTCCAGAGTTCTTCTAGGTTGTTTTCAGATTCCTTCTGGGATGCTTCCAGATTTCTTCTAGAATACTTGCAGAATTCATCTGGGATGCTTAAGGTATGTTTCCAGAATCCATTAGGAATGCTTCCAGAATCCTTCGGGGATACTTCCAGATTCCATCTGGGATGCTTCCAATTTCTTCTAGGATACTTCCAGATTTCTTCTAGGATGCCTCCAAGTAGGCTGCCAAAATCCATCAAGGATGTTTCTAAAGTTCTTCTGCGATACTTCCAGAATACTTCTACGATGCTTCCAGATTTCCTCTGGGATGCTTCCCGATTCCATCTGAGTTGCTTTCAGATATCTTCTAGGTTGCTTCTAGAATCTTCCTGGGACGCTTCCAGTTTTTAAGGATGCTTCCTGAGTTCTTCTGGGATGCTTCCAGTTGTTTTTTCTAGAGTACTTCCAGAATTCTTCTGGGATGCTTAAGGTAGGTTTCCAGAATCCATTAGGAATGATTCCAGAATCCTTCCGGGATGCTTCCAGAACCCTTCTGGGATATTTCCAGAATCCTTCTGGGATACTGCCAGATTCCATCTGGGATGCTTCCAAATGTCTTATAGGATACCTACAGATTTCTTCTAGGATGCCTACAGAATCCTTCAGGTATGCTGCCAGAATCCATCAAGGATGCTTCTAAAGCCCTTCTAGGATACTTCCAAAATACTTCTACAAAACTTCCAGATTTCCTGTGGGATGCTTCTAGATCCCGTATGAGTTGCTTTCAGATACCTATCTTCTAGGTTGCTTCTATAGTCCTTCTGGGATGCTTCCAGTTTTTTTTAAGGATGTTTCCTGAGTTCTTCTCCGATGCTTCCAGATTTCTTTTGGGATGATTCTAGATTCCTTATAGGATGTTTGCAAATTCATTCTAAGATGCTTCCATAATCTTTCAGGGATGCTTCCAAAATACTCCAGAATCCTTTTGGGTTGCTTTCAGAATACCTCTAGGTTGCTTCAAGAATCTTGGGATGCTTTCGGATTTCTCCTGGGATGTCTCCAGATTTCTTATCAGATGCTTCCAAAATTGTTTTCTGCTGCTTCCGAAATCTTTCTAGGATAAAGTCCTTCAGGAATGCCGCTAAAATTTTACTATGACAGAATCTCAGGAATTCTTTCGAAATTTAAATTTGTTCTGGGATGCTTACGAAATGTTTCTGGAATGCTTTTAAGTTCCTCATGGGATGCTACCAGAATTGTTCTGGGATGCTTCCGAAATTCGTGTAGAATTCTCCAAAATCTTTTGCTTCTTGAAACCTTTTGAATTTCTTATTGAATGCTTCAAAAATGTTTCAAGTATTTGTTCAGAAACCTTCTGGGATGCTTCCAAGTTATGTTTCCAGAATCCTTCTAGTGCGCTTCCAGAATATATGCAAACTTTCTGGAAGCATTCTAATCTTAAACCATCCCTGAAGAATTCTGGATGCATTCTAGAAGGGATTTGGAAATGGCTCAGAAGAACTGTGATTGTGGAAGTATCCAACAAGGAATTTGGAACAAATCCATAAATAATTTGAAAGTATCCCAGAAAGATTTTGGAAGCAACCCAGAAGAATTCTAGAAGCATCTCCTCATAAAACAAAATGAAGTTCACTGAGTTTTTACACTCACTCGAAAATGACTTATAATTATTTTGCTCTCACATACTTGTATGAAAAATCTCTCTTGTGATATTGGTATTTTTTCTTACGCTCTGTCAAATATAGAAAAATCGCCTACGTGATTTTAGACGTTTGGTTTACCCCCTTTAACATTTCAGCAACTTTGTGTATGGTCATTTTTTTGCAATCTGGAACTTATGTCTTCGCAGATTTTTCTGAAAAATGCTTCATTAATTCTTCCATTGATTCCTTTAGAAAATTCTCATTTTTTTAGAACTTTCTCGAATGATTTCTAGAATTTATCCCACAAATTAATTAACGTACTTTTATATGAAACCTTCCCTAGATTGCTACCGATATTGCTTCATCGGTTTTTCTACTCTAGGAATTCCTTTCGGAATATCTTCCTTGGGTTTATTTTCAAAGCTCCTTCCTTCCTTTAGAATTTTCTTTGGGGGATCATCCCAGCATTGCTCTAGAAAAACTTCTATTGGTGTCATTAAATAATCTCCCTGTCTTAATAAAATCTTCCACATACTCTTTTAGAAATTAATACAATTAATACAGAAACTTTTCTATCAATTATTTTCGAAATTTCCCTAGAGATTTCTTCAAAAATGTTTAAATTAAATTAACATAATAACGCGACTATTTATCAAGCGCCATCAATCAAAACACAGCTGTTCTCAAAATCACTCCAACCTTACCAAATCCATGTTATGCGTTATAGGGCTATGTTTAGTGTTCTCAACTGACCTATTTGATTTTGCTGTGAAACGTTTCATAACGCGATTTTCATTACAAAGCGTTACCAGCAAAATCAAAGGGTCTGTTGAGCACACTAAACAAAGCCAGCAAGTGCCCTATTGATTGGTCATATACTTATGACAGCGGTACCCGTGCAGAGTTCAAGTACTGGCGATCAAAATGTGATATTGGTTTGTTTGAGATAAGAGGTAAAAGTACTGAAAATAATAGCAAAAATGTGTTCTTGAACCATCTAACCAATAGCAAAATATGATATTTGAAGATCAATCAAATAGCTCACTGCTATTGGTTAGATCTTACCAAGAGCTAAATGTGCTAAACAGCAAATAATTTTGTAATATCCAGGCGCGTAATTTCTGGTGATGTATTCATTTTCGAGCGTAATTTCACTCGGTTACATCGTTTTCCTATAATTATCACACTCACCATGCACACCCTGGTTGGCACCGGAAATTATCAACAAACCCATTCCATCAGAAACCTAGAAGCAGTATCATATTTATCGCCATCCTTCTAACTCGGTGAAATAGTCGAGAGGTAAGGGATATGCCTCACAATCTACGGATCAGTGTACGAATCCATGCCAATATTTTACTTATATATGATTCATCTATAGATCCGGTTCTAGCGATTGCTAGACCCACTCTCAAGCTGCGGCGGCTAATTTGTTGCATGAAAATGATGTAATTGTTTACATCACTTTTACGACGCGACTGATGTGCAGCGAAAATGATGTGATATCACAAGGTTTTTTTTTTGCTGTGGATGATGATGTTCCAGGAGTATAATTGAGATATTATTTTCAGTATTTTTACCTTTTATCTCAAACAAACAAATATCACTTTTTGTTCTCCATATCAAAATATGCTAGTATTGAGCTTTTTTCCTCTACTCGGGTAAGCTCGGAAATTCCTTAAGTTTTCTTACAATATGCAACTTTGAGATACTGAACATGTAGCCTCTTAGCACACCAGAAAGAGAAAACTCTGATCAATTCGTACAAAATTTCTATCCATTCAGAATCAATTACCCAAATACAACATGTTTAAAACGGCATAGATCATGATTGCTAAACTATAATTATCATACAATTTCAGCGGTTGCTTGCTGCACTCGTGATTGGAATGATTTATATCCAATGTAAAACTGATTTATTGCCGCCCATTTATTTAACCTTTTAAAATTCATCTTCACATCCTTGCCCCTCGACACCGCACAAAACCTTCGCTTTCTGCTTGCCCTGGGACGCAAAGACTTCGCTACCAACGAAAACGTCCTGTTCCGTGCCCAAGCTAGGCGAAACCTCGGCCCATTAGAATGCGAACTAGATTGGATGTGAGCAAGCATAAAATGTTTGTTTAATAGTTTTACTTGCCCACAGTCATTATCCTTGGAACGAACGGCACAAAAAAAGATCGCCTCACCTTGAAACGCTCCGCCACGAGATTAGGAGAGTCATCGTCGCCGCAACTAGCAATAGGCATGGGGTGACGGAGCGTGCAGAAGGGTTCGAAGCGAGTGAAAATCCCACCAAAGAACGAACGGAACTAGTTTGGTGCCTCGCATTAGCAACCGTCCTGGGATCATTGTTTCTTCCTTAGACACTGCTGCTTGGCTCATAAACTAAGATTTAGGGCAGTTGTTTCCCGTCGGAAGCAAGTCACAATACCAAAATCCTTCGTTACAGTTGTTCTTGAATGGAGGAAAAAAAGTTGACGAAGGATGCTGATTCCCTTTTCGGGTAGAGTGGCCGTCGGCGTGATTGTGTTGTTGTTTTGACAAATTTAATAAATATTTAAAATAACTTTTTCTTCACCGACGGGCCGAAGCCCGAATGCCGCGTAAAACAAACATCCCGAGGATCGCGCTTCAATGCCCGGTTCTGTCTTCCCAGGGAACAACAGCGAGCGTATCACGCGTTCGCTGTGTAATTAATTGCAGTTACACATACCATTTTTCTTATTTGGTTACGGGCGCAAATCCGCTAACGATCGGCCGGAATGATTAATGGTTGTCGAAGCCGACATTTATCGGGAAATTAGGGGCTTAATAAAGCGAGTCCGGGAATGATTTCTTTATGTGGTAAGGATTTGTGAATGTATATTTCGGGGCCAGCGGAATTGCATTCGGTTGGGAGGGTGTGAAAGTGTTCATCGCGGCTAGAGCGAATTGAGAGATTAATGATGAAATGCGGGGCTTATACTCAAGCAATTCAAGAAGGACTAATTGATTCGTGGAAGTTGGAAAAAGTGTCTGTAATTATAATAGTAGTTTGATATTCATTCATTTATGTTGACCTAATGTATCCTGAACGAACCAAAATCGAACAAAATGCTTATAAAACTATCATACTAACTTACTTTCACTTACTATCACCGATTGCAAGAGAGTTTGTGGGGCAATATCAGACTGGATTTATGGGTGAACGCGCTACAACGGACCAGATGTTCGCCATCCGCCAGGTGTTGCAGAAATGCCGCGAATACAACGTGCCCACACATCACTTGTTCATCGATTTCAAATCGGCGTATGATACAATCGATCGAGAATAGCTATGGCAGATTATGCACGAATACGGATTCCCGGATAAACTAATACGGTTGATCAAGGCGACGATGGATCGAGTGATGTGCGTAGTTCAAGTATCAGGGACACTCTCGAGTCCCTTCGAATCTCGCAGAGGGTTACGGCAAGGTGATGGATAAACACGAGTGGAACGATGTTCACGAAGTCCGTTTACCTGCTTGGTTTCGCTGATGATATTGATATTATTGCTCGTAAATTTGAGACGATGGCGGAAACGTACATCCGACTAAAGAGTGAAGCCAGGCGAATCGGATTAGTCATTAATGTGTCCAAGACAAAGTATATGATGGCAAAGGGTCCTCCCCCGCGCCTGCCACCCTGAATTTATATCGACGGTGATGAAATCGAGGCGGTTGAAGAATTCGTGTACTTGGGCTCACTGGTGAAGTTTTTCAAAGCTCATTATATAATTCAAAAATGGTCAAAATTTCATTGCATTCGGTTCCTTGAATCCGGAGATATAACAGCTCAAAGTTGGCTATCGGATAATTATACCTTTTTTTAGAATCGTTATAACTTCGTGCAGAATAGTTCGATCTTTTCCAAATTTTGTCCACTGATACACAAATAGTTGATCTACTTACAGTCAAAATTTGAGAATATTTGATGCACTTTTCGAAAAGTTACAGCTATTTGAAATTTTTTTGAGAAGGGAAAGTTTTGCCTGCCCCGATCATTTTGTCTATCCCCTGCAGATACTGTACGTGTCTAACTCTGGACAAAATTTCAAATCAATCGGTTTGAAATTGACTTAGTTGTAGCGGCAAGTGCCAAAATAGGTACAGCTACACAAATGGTACAAGACCCCAGATGGTTTGGTATTGGACAAGTGATTACCTGTACATCAAATTATGATTTATTCAATTTCTTCCTCAATTTTCTTCTGATTGCCAATTAAATGCTTTCCTGATAATTATCCACCAAAACATGCGAGCGGAAGCGTCCGGTAGCAATTAAACATGTTAATTGGTCCGATATAAAGGCATATTGCTGATTCCCCCCCCTTTGGCAATCTCTTTACATTCTTAAAAAAGTGCAACGAAATTCTCAAAACCACAACACCGTCTCCAAGGTTTTCACCGGCCACCACTTTGCCGAAGCTGAGGTGTAGGGACGAGCGGTGGTCACGTTACACACTTTCGCCACATAATAACCACTAAAATATAAAAATTTCGCTACACCTGAGCCAACCGAGCAGCAGTAGCAGCAGCAGTTGCTTTCCGAAGTGTGTGCAGTTGGTTGGCTCCCCAAATGAGTAAAAAACGGCAAACCTTTCCGCGTCCCGCGCGTGCATTTGTCCTGACCAACAGCGCGCGGTGGCTAACTCATCATCAAGAGCCTTTGTGTGTTTGCACGAAAGAAACCTCTTAAAATTATATTATTATAAAAAAATAACGATGAACAGAAGAAAAAAACATATAACCTAAATAGACCTCAGCTGAAAGCGGCAGAAAGAGTGGGGAGAATCGGTATAAAACGAATACTAGGTTGTAATATGTACCAAATTTCAAATTACTTAAATAGGAAACAGAAGATTTATATACAAGAAGACTGCGTGATTTATTCGTAAGATGTAAACATGGTCAACCCTTCGTGCTTGCTTTACGATAACTTGACAGCAGCTATATTGACATAGCTGCGCGGATGTAGCACTGATTTTGATAATTTGAAACTGGAAAACTACACCGTTCCACACTAAATTTTGTTATGGGATGAGAAAAAAAAGAACAGAGATTTGGGACCCTAGAAGTGTCATAGTGAAAGAATTTTTGAAAAATATTGGACCGGTCCTTCACAGTTTAAAACCGAAGTTTGTATGGATAACTTGGGGTGTTCAATTGATATGTGCATTAGAACGCACTGTGCGTATATTTAGGCGTTAGACAATAATGAAACTAACCCAAATACCGAAAACCAAAATCCAATATTTTTCAAAAATTATAAAACCAAATTTTGTAAAATTTTGTCGGAAGTGCTATTAGATTGGTCAATTTACAGAGTCCATTGTTTTGAGCAGAAGCAGCAATTTTACTCCTGAGGAAACTGCTGTGTATCAGAAAAGATCACACAATACTAACAGATGTAGCTCTTATTCACCAGATGACTGTATTGCCTCATAACTAGATCTTGAAAGCTTATCAGTTCGCAAAGTCGAAGAAGCAAACCAAGTTACAGCGGTAAAGCATTACCAGAACAAATAACATAGCATATTTCGCCCCGTTCTCCCCGAATCTAGAAGGGAGACAATCAATGAGTGCGAGAGGGCGGCACACAGAGCCAGCAGGTTGCACGCCGTCACCGAACGAAGGAGCAGCGGCATAATTTTATGCACAGCAACTGACGCATTTCGCGATAAAAATGCTTCATTTTTTCGTTCTCGCTGCTGTTGCTACTTTCAAACGTGTGTTGATGGCTGATGGTACATTCACCCATCATCATCTACCTTACAGGAAAAAGCGAAATGAACGAAGCTGAAAGTGGCAGCCGAAAGGCCAAAATAAACGCTGCGCCACCAAGTGAGTGATCGAAACGACTCCTGCGGGATTGCGTTCTCGTCCTCGACGTTGTCTTCGTTCTATTGCAAGACCAACCACGCCGGAGGAAGTGGGCCCCAGTGAAGCCAACTTGGACATATGCAGATTGGGTTACACCGCTGAAGAAATTTGATATCATGTGTGATATTGCTGCTTTTTTGTTGCGATAGAACAAATTGGCGGTGCCTCCTGTGTCGTCTGGTCTTCATCGTTTCATTCATGCAGTAGGTAGTCGATATCGCGTCGTCGATTGAATCGATTCAACGAACAACGGTGCGTTATGAAGATGCGGTTGGTACTTGAGTAACTGGAGGCGGCAAGGGGTTAAGCAAAAGCATAAGGAAGCCTCCGCGGTTTTTTTGGAATGGAAGGATAAAATAATCGAGGGAGACATACGGAAGAAAATATGTAACATATTTTCGGATATGGTCAATCTGTGGAGAGAGTATGTTTTAGCGAGGATGCGTATTAACATGGCAACTTCGTTCATAATACAAAAGGTGTAAAAAAGTAACTATATAGGGAAAATTCACTTTACTTTTTAGATGCTTCAATCTTTGTCTCTTTTTTTAAATATTTTTATTTTTTGTATGAAAGTGCGATGTTCGGTGCTTGTATTAGCGATTGGGTATTCCCAATGAAGTTGAGAGATCGGCAGTTCCATTTACCGAGTTTCCAATCAGAAGTCCTTTTTGTTCGCTGGGGTCGTTGCCGTTTGTCTCGGTTCGTATAAATCTTTTGTTGATTTTCCGGTACAAAATTTTTAAAGGCTGACTCGTAGGGCCGGACACCGATTCTCCCATTTTTCAGAAGACCATAGTGCATAGTTGAGCTAACAGTCTTATGTCGTTTTTCTTTTTTAACCTGAGTTCGAATTGAAAATGTGTAAACAAACAGCGTCAAACAAACTTTAGTACAAGTAAAACCGAAGTCGGGTAGTGGTTGAAACTGTGATCTCATCTAGTTCCAACCCAGGTTGGAACTGGATCAAAAAGAAAAACGGCATTACCTTGGCATTCAGACGTTAATCAACTGCCCGTGACATAGGAATCTAACGCTGTTGTTGGCCGCTCCTTCTGGAGAACATATGTTCAGGTATGCAGAAACAAACACCCCTTCTCCGTCAGCCTACGACCAAAGCTCCCACCGGAGTTGGTTATACGATCTTCCCTAAGGTTGATCGCAGCCCGGCCGGTGCCATGCGGAGGTAGAGATAGGAGTTGTTGGGCAGAAGCTAATGGATCTCAATTGGATCCGACTTGCGCGGCTTCATACACAGCCTTTACCTTGTCCATTCAGCACCGTGCTGTCTGCTAGCAAACATCAAGGTGATTGACGCCTCTGGTGGAAGGATCGCGGAAATCTAATAAAATTTAAGCCAATGTAGCAAAGCAGGAAGCTCCACGAGATCATACTATAGTGCAGATAGAGAACGAGGAAAACGTTTTGCTATCCCCGAAAGAAGCACCGCTGTGAAGCAACTGTGAAACAGGCGATGCTGATGAGGATTGAGGACAGTAACTGTAAGAGTTGCACGTCAACAGACTCCGTGATGGAAGTTCTGTTTCATGACCCCTCACCACAATCTTCAAATTCACCTCGGTTACCCGTGTTCAGGTGCAATATTTGGCAGCACATTCTCCTTCGCGCAACGGCATAGCCAAGCAGAAGAAAAGGACGATCACTGAGATAACCACCTGTATGCTGAATGACGCTGGATTGGAGAAGCAGTGCTGACAGCCACTTATCTCCAGAATCGATTGCAGTCGCGTTTGATTGTAAGGACGCTCTACAAGCTGTGGTGGGACCGAAACCTGAATCACACCATCACGTGTTTGGCAGTGAAGCGTTCGTGCACGTTCCGGCAGCAAAACTTACCAAGCCCCGGCGAAGTGTATCGAAGCAGGATGAGCAAGAATGCATTTGCATAAAACGAATCGTTGAAGGACCAGGATTCGTTGAAGGACGGGTCTGATTGCAAAAACCTCTACGAAGATGCCGAATCAGTCGGTGAAAATCAGTAGGTCATTCGGCGATCAACGCGATCTAAGTGGGTCTTCAAACTGATGTATAAAGAGAAGAGTAAACCGGTGAAGCACAAGACCAGGATAGTAGCCCAGAGCTACAGTCAATGTGAAGGAGTGTATTTCAGTGACGTGTACGCGCCAGTGTCAAGCGATGTATCACAGCGTGCGTTTCACGGTGTTGCTGCCCCAACAGGAAGTTTTACTGCACGAATGAAACACTGAAACAATGGTATAGATCCGTTGGCCCGTTCCTGAGCCTATTCGTGACATACAAACACCATTCCATTTTTATTTATATGGATAAATTCCAATTGAATTCACCAAATGCTCATAACCGACATCTCTTCTCGGCATTGAGTGTTTGTGGATGCCCCCATGCGGGAATCTTGTCTCCACTTTAAAGGAATCTCGTAGCAGAAACGCAATAGAGATAACTCAATGTAGTTTTCCTACTTACCCAAGTAACACACTTGTCACCGAAGAGTCACGGCGGCGCAGGTTTTTGTTGCGCAGAAGTCACTGTGACTTACTTCTAACAAATAAACACTCACTTGCTAGAAGTAAGTCACAGTGACTTTTGCGCAACATAAACCTGCGCCGCCGTGACTCTTCGGTGACAAGTGTGTTACATGGGTATGATTTTGTCCACGACAAGTCTGAACAGGCTGAACATTTGTATATCTTAGCTGAAAATCCAAATATGGAACTTCTTCGTATCATTTCATATGCAACTATCCAGTTTTTACGCAACTCCCTGGCCAAGTTCGCAGGGGTTGACGGTATTAAAGTGAAGGAGTTTCATTTTGATTATTGCAATGTAGTGTTCTTTAGTGAAACATATCACCTTTTTAACACTTTAATGCGCCTCCAACGGTTCATCACGAACCGGCTGCTGCAGATGGAGTATGGCTGATCATACGCATCAGACATGCTCGATAAACACGGAGGATCCGCTTCGGCTTAGTAGAGTCTATTCCCCTGCAACAGTTTCAAGTCGGTTCGATTTGAGAAGGTTTTGATGATCGTTACAAATCCTAATAAAAGCATTATAGGATTTGTGACAGGTTTTGAAACCTTTTACAGCCAGCTGACTTCATAATGTTGTTTGGGCTCTATTTCCCACGTCTCTCGGTTGATTTTGATTAGTAATTTATTGATGTCATAGTTGCTTTTTCGAATTTTTACAATGTTAGTTGGTCATATTTTCTTTAAATAAAGCAATTAAAACCGACCGAAGAATTAATAGTGGGAAGGAGATTTGCAGCACTTAATTGTGCTGATAGATTCGAAGCTAACGTGCGAACACTTGAACGCATTGTTGACGTCAATGCGTTCGACGTGACATTTTGGACAAAAACTGACTGCTTTTTATTAGCTGAACAACGTTACTTGTGTATGACTAGGTTGACATTCTAGGCCACGCTTGAGAAAATGACATGGTTTATCGAGGTACTTAGGACCGATAGGATAATTGAACGAACTTGAATATTTTTCATAGTATTTGTAGGGGGATGAATACATAATAGGTGACAAGCAATCTTTATTATTTAAAATTTTATTGCAATCAACTGACCCACTTGGCGCATTTTTGTTTACCTTTTAGATGGTATCATGACACTGACAGAAAAATATCACAAGTTCAGTTACATGTTTCTGTGGGTTTTGGACCGATGACAATTTAAGGACACAAGAGATGAACACAGAGAAGTAGGAAACGACTAGCGAAATCAATTAGGAAAACAATTTGACGCAGGATTGACTATATTTAAACATACGGGGTTCGACTGATTCGATGAGAAAAAAAAACAAACATACGACAACTGACTTAACGAGGAGAAAAACATATTGAACCATACCATAAAACCAAACAAGAAGGCAAATACAAACCGTGTGACCATAACACTACATAGGAAAATCCTGACTGACTGACCAATTGAAAACTTTCCAATCTTCTACCGTAACTTTCTGAGTCAGTTGCAACAGTGTCTTAATGGATATCATTTTCCGCGTACGGCTGACAAACTGCTTCTGAAAAATTACGTACTCTTTTCTATCTTCGGGTCTAGTGTAGAGGTTTCAACTCTATTCAGAGTGCAGCTAGAAACCTAGCAAAAAAAAAAAACTATCCAGTTTTTACGCAACTGCGTTTCGGAGTACTCGGTAAACACTTGATTAAGTGAAACTGGCCTAAGAATCCTGAATAGTCAGGATGATCTGTAGCTCTGAACCCATTGTGGTAAGTTGCTATTGGCTTACTTTACACTTTATGCGTTTTTTACTGTGCCCCTTTCAGGGCGCTATTTGAACCCGTTGTGGTACGCTTATGCGATTATGTCGATCCTATCCCCTTACATTCCTTTTCCTCTATCCCATCCCTTATTACTACCTTCCCTCTCCCTCAGGTAAATGATGCATACGCTCGTATTCATGACGATAGCACAAATTTCTCAAATGGAGGAGAACGTGCCTCTGGAGCCGACCAACAGATACCTGATACATGATGTACCCAACAGGCTTATTCAGTCGGATGTCATATAACTTCCGAGCACTTTTTCAAGCCACGGAATGTTGCTTCAAAGATCACAAGAAACCCAGCTCTATTTACGAGGGCGTCGGTGAGTCGCTGATCTCTCGATAAATAGATATCATCCCTTCCCTACTATCCCTTTCCATCCACATAACGGGTTCCTTATCGTTTCAGAGAGCGATTAATGGCGCTTAAGCCAAAGCTTGATAGTCAGGACACAGGACACAAAAAGGGTCATGGAGTGACATATATTTTTTGCTACGTCACTCTCAACGTTGGTTTTTTTATTTATGTGTATTTTAACAATTTTCAAATTCTACATTTACCAACGTTGGTGTTTAAGTAGGTAAGTATTCTAAAACACTTACACTCACAACAACACATCAAAATAATCTACACAGCAATAGATCTAAAAGCTGGTCGCAGTGACTTATATACCCAACAAGGAATAAAAAAAAAAAATCTACACAGCAAATAATTTTGTAATATCCTGGCGCGTAATTTCAGGCTACGTATCCATCTTCGAACGTAATCTCACTCGGATACATCGTTTTCCAACAATTATCACATTCACCCTGATTGGCATCGGAAAATTAAAAAAAACCGTTCCAGCGGATACTTAGAAGTAGTATAATATTTATCACCCACCTTCTAACTCGGTGAAATAGCCGAGAAGTAAGGGATATGCCTCATAATCAACGGATCAATGTCAATATTTCACTTATATATATACACTGTGGTATTTGTAAGGTATTCTCTTCTACTCGGGTACAATGGCTTTTTTTATGGAATTTGCTACAAATTTTGGTATTCAACCAGCTGAGTACACGCAAAAATATTATAAGGCATCTACCAAAAACATCAGGAATATATTACAATTCTCGGTGAGGAAGCCATTAGAAATATTGAAAGATCTTTGAGGAAAAGTCTGACGAATGGACAGTTTGGATGCAATCGGCAAATTTGTTGTCATGACTAGAGGGATCTGTAAAATATATCGCCAGAGAATCAACCCATATACTCCGCTCATCGTGATCATCGACGAAAAGAAGAAGAAAACGGACCACGTTGGATGTTTTAGATGATTAAGTGAGCCATGCTTAACATTTAATTAAAACCTCAAATGGAACCCAAACCATTTGATATGTATTCTGCAGACCTTCTCTAAGAAGAAACCTAAATTACCCACAACGAACTTCTGATTGGATTTTTATTTTGTTGTATTTTGTACAACAGGTTTAAAAAATTTCGCTTTATATACTCAACATTAGCGTGGTGCTGGTGAGGTAGTGGCCAACCGCGCGAGTTACGGAACGTTGAGGCTGATCGAGTAGTCTTTTCTGAAATCTTGTATGTTCCGTGGATAACAGCGCAATGCCTAATTTAATCGCTTAAAACTATCAAATTTGATTTTTTAAACAAAATATTTTGCTCGAGTTGTTAATTTAGATGTTCAATGACCAATTTACCCTTTAATTGCTTAAAAAATATATCCATGCTTATTGGTTTGCAATCATAAAAGCCCAAAATCGCATATTTTGCGCTATAAATCGAGGTATAGCCTGGATTCGGATTCAGCAAAAATCCGTCGGATACACATAAGTTTGCTCGTGAGACAGACCAACAGTTAATTTTTGCTTCGCTGTGTAATCGATTCAACACTGTATTCCTTCTCAGTTAGACCTATGTCACTCCAAGAATTCTGCCTTTGAAAATCCGAAAATGTTCCGTTGCGTTGGCAGATTCAATCATCTGTAATTTGTGAACAACATCTTAATACCAAAACAAAAAACAAATCTCCCCATCAAATTAAATAATTTGTAGTGCACCGCGACACCTTTATAGCCTCTACCTCAGCTTTATTGATAGCACGTGTTACGCATCATCATCGTCCCGCTACGAAAAACCCCAATAACGAACGACACCAGATTCCATCGTCTACCGTCATTTGATTAGCATGAATTAAGTTCCATTCATCGAAGATCCATTGACCGATAACAAGCTGGGATACGACCGAGGAGAGCCTATGAGACACCGCGCGATATGTCGTGTGCCACCAAAAATTGCATCAACAGCGTGTATCACTTGCTCTTTCATCGAAACGATGCCGAGCGACACATCCTTTCATTGTATGATGGACGGATGACGGTCGGTCGATGCTGCAAAAATTCGTTCACTTTTACTAGAACACGAGTCGACGCACAAAAAAAACGCCATGACTTCCTCCCTGAATGCACGTCGTGTACGTACTAACCGACAGAAGGATGCATTCCCGCAGTTGCATTTACCTCGGTCCTTGGCGGTCATAAACGTCGCGCCGTTGATCAACAAACTAATTCTGGCCTGGTAAAGGCCGTCAAGCGGCCATGCACGGCGCCTATAGACCTAAATTGACTGCTCTTTTGGCAGCTGGCGTTGGATGGCGGCGTTGCATAGCTGCACAGTCGGTGGCAGTGTCCTGATAGGATATTCACGACTTCATTCGTTCGACTCACCGTCACCAGTAGTGGAGTTACGTAGGCAGTCGAGGTCGACCGTTCCGTTCAGTTCAGATGACGATGGATGGTGGGATAAACTAATTTTCTGCGCTCCCACGGCGTTTAACGAGGAACACGTTACCTACTTCGACAAAGGCAGATCTACTATTTTGGGAAGATGCAGTGTTGTCATCATGCAATAGGTTTCCGATGGCTGCTGGGTGGTGTGAGGTTGGGTAAAAATTTTGCAACCTAGCAGCACGGGTTATCGACGACGAATCAACATCATCGCTGCATACCGGGACCGGGACCCGTCAGCGAAACAAAGTCGCAGCAAGAGACTTTTAGCGTTAGGCGCTTTTCCCACTAATCAACAAATGGATCATCGAGAACAACGCTGGAACAAAACAAACTTTCGGCAGAATAAATTTATGTTGTCGCTTTATACTCGTGCACCGAGCATTTGCCAGAACTCCATATATATTCGTGTGAGGTGGCAGATTTTGGTTTTGATCATCTAAGCATTTACACAAGAAAGACAGTTCCGCAGTAAAAGTTTCTTCCTCTACACGATCACAAAGGGCTTGTTCTACCAAAGTTGTGGTCTTTTTTCTTCTAAACCATAGGGCGATACAGGTAGTGTGGAGTTAAGACAAAAGTGAACGACAAAAGTCTACGTTAAAAAAGTGTGGGGTTAAGAGAAAAGTGTACGACAAAAGTGAAAGCCACTACTACTCCACCACCCACTGAACAACATTCCCATGGTCGCCAAACCCTTAGTCTCACCGAAACCACCAAGAAGGCAATGCTTCAGAGAGGGGCTAGTGCACATCGCACCCTCAAGGTTAACTGCGTAGCCTGCAGCAACGAACATCGATAATTAGCTTTGGGGAGTCCATCAAGGTAGCATGGTGGCTCTTTGCTAGTATCTCGAGCGGTCCTTATCACTCCCTTTGTCCTCAGAAGGGAGGCAGGGTCGAAACCACGCCTGTTTCCAACTGCACAGGAAGTATCACGTACACAGCGATTTGGCCTACCCGTAAGTAAGGCCCACAGCCAGCAGACAGAAGGACGTGTCAACATGGGCCCTCAATCTGCCCCGACCCCTTTCAATGCCACGACAGCAACGCTACCAGGATGTTCTCGATTTCGACCGCAAGGCACCGGTATGACCTACGTAGCCGACCCCGAACCCTTGGATCATCTCTTGTATAGCGTCTTAATTAGCCATTCTCCAAGTCCACGCGCCACCTCCTCTGTAGCTTCAAGACGATGTGCATTCCACCCAAATTCATCCCGCTATCAATTCTTCAAAGATAAATAGCACCGCCCAAATGTGTACGGATTTGGCTTAAAATTTGACCAGAGCTTCGTTTCATCATATAGATTGAAATGGGAAGGAAGCCCATCAGAATTTTTGCCAAGTGGTTTTTCCATACTAGCTTGAACCACCCTAATGGACAGTGTCTCTAGCAAGATCGGACCTTGCTGGATCATGAAACGGCTTGCCCATTCCTCGGCCCAGGTTTAAAGTCACCCGCTATTACCACCGGCCTTCACCCTGTTAGCACGTTCGTCATACAGTCCAGTATCTGCGTGAACTGCTCGAGCGACCACCGCGGAGGCGCATGATAGGTACAGAAGACCCCGTTTACTTTGGCAACTAGGAAGCCCTCATAGATAGTAGACACCAACTCCTAGACGAGGTATTTACCCATTGTCCATATCGCCACCATTTTTCTCGACCCACCCGCGACCCAATTGCCGTTGCCGGCGGGTACTCGGAAAGGGCCCGCTATGATAGCGATTTCCATCCTCCACTCAGAAACCGCCTGACAAAGCAGTTGCTGAGCTGCGTCACAATAGTTCAGTTTAGGCTACGATAACGCACTGTGATTTGTTCACTGAGGCTTTCTTGAAGGTCGGGAACCTTGGACCATTGGATGCCTGTTGTTCACGAATTTCCCGGTACAAGTCAGACAAATGGGTGGACTCGTGCAGCCTTGTGCCTTACGGCCATCAATGCCGCATCCCCTACACAGATTGCTCCTGTCAGGGCCATTGCAATACTACGACTTGTGTCTTGGTTCCAGCCACGTGAAACAAACCCCCGGTGGCTCGTGGAATGTCAGATGACATTCGCACAAGCCTGCCTTAATCCTCCCTAATTTAACGGATTTTTTTATGTCCGCTACAGCTGGCTGATCCAAGGCTGCGGTGGACACCTGCACGTCGCATTGTTACCACACTGCCGTGACGAGCTCTTCCACTTCAGAGTCGCCTTATGTGTAAGAGCCCTCACTTCTTCCTCTTCGCCAAGGACCTCTGCCGCCAAACTTTTGTAGGCAGCGCACTTGCGCTCCTTAACGCGCTTCAGCTCCAGGATCAGATCATCTCGCCGATACGAGTACGTCTGATACTGCGCTCGTCGGCTCCCAGATCCACGATCTTGGCGATCCGCATCGCCTTCAAGACGTCCGAGCACTTTTAGACTGTTCGGTCTTGATGTCGAGCGCGTCGTCTTTCTCCCCTACCCTTCTCAGCTTTGCGGGACGCCTGGCTGAGATCCAACTTGCCGGCATTACTGCCGACCTTCGGGGTTAATATCTTCCTAGGCTTGCAGGTACTGCCAGACAGCTCTTCATCTGACGGCTGCCTAACCCAATTCTGCGAGTGCTTCATTACCTTTACTTTCACCGGTTCCGCCGCTGCTACAGTCTTAACGAGTCTCATGTGATCCTGCTTGGCATCGTTCATCGACTCACGAAGTCTCATTAGGGCCGTTTTCAAGTCCTTACTTATGTTAGACTTCGTGGACGCAAAGTCGATGATCCTGCCAAGCTGCTGCTCAGCCACATCGATCGCGGGCAGTCCTTCTCTCTTTTGGTTGATGGCCCTCGTCAACCACGCTCCATCCAATACCTCCGGTAGGCTAGCTGGGGAATGGATCGGAGCTCCTACGTGCGCAGCTTCCCGCTCCTCCCTTCTCGTTTCTCCTTAACCGAGACCTAGCCAACCAACTTTTTGCTTAGACTTGCCACTAACACTTCCTTCTATTTGATTTTGATTTTTGTTAGAGTTTTTCATGTTTAATCCCACGAGTTTCAAGGGTGAAGATGTCCACCACGCCAGAGCCCTGCATTAACGCGGTAAGGGACGAAATACTGGGTGGGGGTGCCTAGGTACCCCATAGGCTCCGTTAACGACCAGGCATCAGTGGGATTCGATCTCAGGTTCTCGGCGTGATAGTCACGTGCTTTAACCATCACACCAGGTCCGCTTTTATAGAAGCTTGTGTGTTTTTCAATCCGTTACTACTTCTATCGATGGCTATGGACATTTGGGCATGCGTTGTATACGTGTAGAAGAGAGAGAAAGAAAATTGAAGGATACAAGTAGAAGGAAAGGGACGGATCAAGAATTGAACCCACGACCTTCTGCATACGAATCAGAAGCAGTAGCTATGCCACCACCAAGCCGAAAAAGTAAAATAAAATAAAAAGCAAAAGAAAAATGAGAAGAAGAAAAAGAAGAGAATGTAAATTTTTCAGGTGAGGAATCTAATTTTACATCGATATTTTACTAAAAAAACAGCAGGACCCTAGGCACATATTCCAATCCTACATCCAACAAATCAACCACGACGACAAAAACAACTACGTCGTCCACGATGTCCTTGCACGGCGAGATGCATCATAAAACGAGGACGACAGCAGCAACGCGTCGTCGGCCAGCCACGTAGAAGAGCAACTGTAATCGTTCAAATTGAAAAACGAGAACCAGCAGCCAAAGGTGACATCTGTTCTGCACTTTCACTCTTCCTACGGAGCAGGAAACTACAAGAGCCGCCGTGGAAGCCGAACGTCTAAGCTCTGAGCGTAACGACCAAATCTGCAATCTCTTAACGCGGCCACCATCGTCACCCACGGTGCGGTTGATGGCGGTGGAAGTTTGCGCCAAAATAGGAAAAGTGCATTAAAACAACGACCTTCTTTCCGATGCGACGGCGACGACGGTGACTACGACAATGGCCCCGAGTTCGAATAGCTTTTAACAGTAGTGACACATTGACTCACACGGTGACGGGCGGAGTTCACGATGATGATGACGATGAGAAGCTATACGCGTGTTGATGGGGATCCGTTCCGTTCGGTTTGGGTCGTCGACGACGGACGCTGATTCCGGCGATGAGCTTCAGCGTTGTTGGTTTGACTTCCCAGCGATGACACGCGCTTGGGTTCGTCCGTTCGTTTTTCTTCCGTTGGTTTTTTGATTATGTTGCAATCTTGTTTTACGGGGCTCATTGTGTTGCCTTACGAACGCGCTCGCCCTGCTGGAAGTTTAGCACCTTTTTGCAACGGTTTTCACACTCCGGGATGCCATGCTACGGGTGGTGGCGAATTTTCTCGTTCATCTGCGCTATTGGTGCGGTTGGTGATGTTTGATGGAGCTGTTGTAAAGCAATCATTGGATTAATTTCACGGAAAGTGAGCTGTTGCAAACAATGCATTCCAGTAAACGCATTAGAAGTTCGATGGAGTAGACTAGGTCCGACGGATGTAATATGGTATCTACATTTATTAACTACATCGACTGACTATTAAGGTTGTCGATTTTGCTGATAGACTGAACATTACATAGAATAATACTCATTTTTTGACAAAGTAGATGAAGCGAGTTTTACGATAAAAGCATGTAAGTAAACAAATCTCTGTGTCATGAATGAGGGAGAAATTCTCCAACGACAGCCTAATTAAATTAGCACTCAGGCAGCAATGAATAATAAGCCCGATAACTGGTAGAGTGAGTATTATGAGAGCTTTAAAGCCTCAAGCCATCGAAGAAATAAATGCGAGGAAATGTAACTGCTGTGCCGTTCTCAAAAATCACGGAAGATCTAGCCTTATGCTTACTCAACACATCCCGCAACGGTTTCATGTTGCAAGTCAAAATCTGCTAGAGGTAGGACGAAAGCTTCTTGACGGACGAACGTAAGGTGGTTAAAAGGTGGAAGCAGCACTTCGATGAGCACTTGAACGGTGTGCAGAACGTAGGCACGGGAGATCAAGGCAACAATGAATACGACTACGTCAGTGTAGAACAAGTAGGGAATGAAGCGTGAAATAAGGGCATTCAGCAGATTAAAACCAACAAAACGGCCTTGAAAACATGACATTGAAATTGAACTCATCAAGATGGGTCCAAAGTTGGCTACTTGTCTGCATCAAATGATGGTCAGGAGCTGGGAAATCGATCAGCTACCGGAAAAGTGGACGGAAGGAGTGAAATGCAACCTTGTATGCAACCATTACATACCATGTTAAGGGGTTATATATGTTGAGGTCGAGCAAAAAATCATTGTTTTTTATTCTTTTACCTTAAAGTATGGGTTCCTTAGAATGCTGTGTCATTATTTTCATATAGATCCAAGCAGTAAAAGCAAAGAAATAGCGTTTTGCACCTCGCTCCCTTATGGGCGCGTAGTGCATACTTGGATCTTTAAATGCGATTATCTTGGAAGTATGTTTTCCAAAAACGTCGATGTGGTGACTACGATTGCGGAAACAGTTCTGAACCGATTTCAAACAAATTTTTTTTGAGTGTTCGCTATTCATGTGTCGTGTCCTTGAACGATCGGAATATTAAAAAATGTTTTTAGTTTCCAAACGGGGACGATTTTTTCCAAAAAAAAAAACACTTTTTTCATGCAAAAAATGTATGAAAAAAATCATATCACTGACATGATTTTTTTGGCAAATGTTGATCGAATTTTTCTGTTGATGAAAATTTCCCACGCCGATGAGAAAACGACAAAGATTTTTTTTTCTCGCCAACACTTTACGAACCACCTATTTAAACCTGATAACAATTTTTAAATTGTTGGGCTGCAAAACGGTGAGTCGATAAGGAGAGCGTCCAATATAGCTCTGGTCCTCACAAGTTCCTACCTCATGCTTCCACGGGTCAAGCGATGACAAAGACCGCCAGCCAGTTGTGTGCTTAGCTGGTAGTGCAGCCTGGGCACTGTTGTCCTTATGACTTCAGCTAGATTGAGGAGGTACGATCCGAGTGTCTGTTCACCAAGGAGGTGCGGCTCAAACAGCGTCTGTTCTGGCATCCAGCGGCTGAGTAAGAAACGCTGCACCACGCCCAGCTAGATCCAAGGTGGTAGCCCCATCAGCGTGGTCATCCCAGTGTTGGTTAGGACGTTAAACAGAACTGGCACGATGGCCCTCCGGCGAGACAGGAGTGTTGGCGTAGGCCCAATAAGCCACCCGTAAAAATCCCCATTGCGGATAACATAGGAGAAAATACGACTCGATACAATCGGCAAAGACCCACTCGACGAAATAAGGACTACGATTGGAAACTTAGAACATGGAATTGCAAGTCACTAGGTTTCGCAGGATGTGACAGGATAATCTACGACGAACTACATCCCCGCAACTTCGACATCGTGGCGTTGCAGGAACTTTGTTGGACTGGACAGAAAGCGTGGAAAAGCGGGCATCGAGCGGCTACCTTCTACCAAAGCTGTGGCACCACCAATGAACTGAGAACAGGGTTTATAGTGTTGGGCAAGATGCGACAACGTGTGATCGGGTGGCAGCCGATCAACGCAAGGATGTGCATGTTGAGAGTTAAGGGCCGTTTCTTCAACTACAGCATCATCAACGTCCACTGCCCACACGAAGGGAGACCCGATGACGAGAAAGAAGCGTTCTACGCGCAGTTAGAGCAAACATACGATGGTTGCTTGCCGCGTGACGTGAAAATCGTTGTCGGCGACATGAACGCGCAGGTAGGAAGGGAGGAAATGTACAGACCGGTAATCGGGCGAAACAGCCTGCACGCCGTATCGAATGATAACGGCCAGCGATGCGTAAACTTTGCAGCCTCCCGTGGTATGGTAGTCCGAAGCACCTTCTTCCCCCTCAAAGATATCCACAAAGCCACCTGGAGATCACCCGACCATCAAACAGAAAACCAAATCGACCACGTTCTAATCGACGGTGAATTCTTCTCGGATATAACCAACGTCCGCACATACCGCAGTGCGAATATAGAATCGGATCACTACTTAGTCGCTGTATGCATGCGCTCAAAACTTTCGACAGTTATCACCACGCGTCGAAGTCGAACGCCGCGGCTCAACATCGAGCAACTTCATAACGTAGAAGTGGCTCAAGGTTACGCGCAGCAGTTAGGAGTGGCCCTACCAACGGAAGAGCAGCTTGGCGCAGCTACACTTGAAGATGGCTGGAGGGATATCCGATCTGCCATAGGTAGTACCTCGGCTACAGTACTAGGTTTTGCGACTCCGAATCACAGAAACGACTGGTTGGACGGCGAATGTGAACAGTTGAAAAACGAGACGAATGCTGCATGGGCGAGAATGCTGCAACACCGTACGAGAGCGAATGAGGCACGTTACAAACAGGCGCGGGACAGGCAGAACTCAGTCTTCCGGATGAAGAAGCGCCAGCAGGAAGAACGAGATCGCGAAGCGATGGAAGAGCTGTACCGCGCTAAGGACACACGAAAGTTCTACGAGAAGCTGAACTGCTCGCGCAGAGGCTTTGTGCCACAAGCCGACATGTGCCGAGATAATCACGAGAATATTCTCACGAGCGAGCGTGAGGTGGTCGAGAGGTGGCGGCAGCATTACGATGAGCACCTCAATGGCGACGTTGCAAGTACCGAAGGTGGCGTGGTAACAGATCTGGGAGTATGTGCACAGGACGAAAGACTTCCGGCCCCTGACCTTCAAGAGATTGAGGAGGAGGTTGGCCGGTTGAAAAACAACAAAGCCGCTGGAGAAGATCAACTACCAAGCGAGCTTCTAAAATACGGTGCAGAAGCACTGGTGAGAGCACTACACTGAGTCATTACCAAGATTTGGGAGGAGGTAATATTACCGGAGGAATTGATGGGAGGTATCGTATGCCCCATCTACAAAAAGGGCGACAAGTTGGATTGCGGGAACTACCGCGCGATCACACTACTGAGCGCTGCCTACAAGATACTCTCCCAAATTTTATGCCGCCGTCTATCACCGATTGCAAGAGAGTTCGTGGGGCAATATCAGGCTGGATTCATGGGTGAACGCGCTACAACGGACCAGATGTTCGCCATCCGCCAGGTGTTGCAGAAATGCCGCGAATACAACGTGCCCACACATCACTTGTTCATCAATTTCAAATCGGCGTATGATACAATCGATCGAGAACAGCTATAGCAGATTATGCACGAATACGGATTCCCGGATAAACTGATACGGTTGATCAAGGCGACGATGGATCGAGTGATGTGCGTAGTTCGAGTATCAGGGACATTCTCGAGTCCCTTCGAATCTCGCAGAGGGTTACGGCAAGGTGATGGTCTTTCGTGCTTGCTGTTCGACATTGCTTTGGAGGGTGTAATAAGAAGAGCGGGGATAAACACGAGTGGGACGATTTTCACGAAGTCTGTTCAGCTGCTTGGTTTCGCCGATGATATTGATATTATTGCTCGTAAATTTGAGACGATGGCGGAAACGTACATCCGTCTAAAGAGTGAAGCCAGGCGAATCGGATTAGTCATTAATGTGTCGAAGACAAAGTACATGATGGCAAAGGGCTCCAGGGAGGAATCAGCGCGCCCGCCACTCCGTATTTATATCGACGGTGATGAAATCGAGGCGGTTGAAGAATTCGTGTACTTGGGCTCACTGGTGACCGACGACAACGACACCAGCAGAGAAATTCAGAGGCGCATTGTGGCAGGAAATCGTGCCTACTTTGGACTCCGCAGAACTCTACGATCGAATAAAGTTCGCCGTAACACGAAGTTAACCATCTTCAAAACGTTGATTAGACCGGTCGTCCTCTATGGGCACGAAACATGGACCATAAGTGCAGAGGACCAACGCGCCCTTGGAGTTTTCGAACGGAAGGTGTTGCGTACCATCTACGGCGGAGTGCAGATGGAAGACGGGACTTGAAGAAGGCAAATGAAACACGAGCTGCATCAGCTGCTGGGAGAACCAACCATCGTCCATACCGCGAAAATCGGGAGGCTACGGTGGGCGGGTCACGTCATCAGGATGTCGGATAGCAACCCGACTAAAAAGGTTCTCGAGAGTCATCCGACCGGTACAAGAAGACGCGGAGCGCAGCGAGCTAGGTGGGCCGACCAAGTGGAGGACGATCTGCGGACCCTACGCAGAGTGCGGAACTGGAGACAAACAGCCATGGACCGAGTGGAATGGAGGCGGCTACTATGTACAGCAGAGGCCACCCCGGCCTTAGCCTGACCGGTAAGGTAAGGTAAACAATTTTTAAACAGTTTATATTGTTTTTTCTTCTGTATTTTAGGTATATTTTTAGATTTAGATTTTCATGGGAATTTACGAATGACATTCTTGAAGGCATATATTTCATGCAATCTTCATGAATTCCTATAGAGGACCCTCCAGAAATTTCACCATGAATTCTTCTCTAAAAAACTCCATGCTTGAGAAACTCCCCCATGGATTATTTCAGAAATTTATCCAGGGATTCTTCCAGAAAATTATCCATGGATTCCCGACACTCTAACAGCGTTTTACATTTAGAAAATATGAAGTCCGGAATTCTTTCAGAAATTTCTCCAAGGATTCTTAAAAAATCGAATGTTCATTCAGAAATATTTTTCAGAGGTGTTTTGAGTTCCTCCATATTTTTTCCAAATAATTTCTGCAGAAGTTATGTTTTGTTATTTCAGTAGATATTCTTTCAATGATTTCAGAAAAAAAAATAATCATATAGTTCTTGAGTTCCTCCTTCACGTATTTCACCAGTAATTCCTCCTGAATTTCTTCCAAGGATACCATTAGGAATTTTTCTTCGAATTCTTTAAGAAATTTAGAAATATCTTCAGAAACCATTCCTAGAAAATTTTACATATATTCTTTTGGAAATTTCTAGTAACCTCTACAGAATTTGGAGTATTTCTCCAGACATTCTTTCAGGGATTCTTTTAAAACTATGTTCATGAATTTCTTCGGGAATTCTTTCCGAACATCCTCCATGAGTTTTGGTAAAAGATTTGTCTTGAAATTTGTCTAAACATTTACTAATAAATCCTTGTAGGAATTCCACCAAGGGTTTCTAAGAAAGAGTTTCCAGAAATTTCTTCAGCAATTTTTGCTACAATAATTTCAGAAAATTCCTTTGAATTCTTTCACATAATTTTCAGGATTACAATAAACAATTTATTCAAAAATTCCTCCTAGGATTCTTTCATAAATTCGTCCATTCGATCCATCTAAAGCCAATTAAAGAATTCCATTTGAAATATCACTTAAGACTCCATAAGAAGTTTAAGGATTTTTCGTTAATGTCAGTAGAAAATAACGGGGCCGGATCACAACTTTCGAGGCCATACTGTCCCGATCGTTGAGTCGCGTTTTTTTTTTTTGCGAAATAACGTCCAAAAGTTTGGATGCGTCACAATATCCTATGTGCCTTCTTTCCTTGGACTTCGTGACATATCTGCATGTTTGGACGTTATGCCCCGGAAAAATGTGCCATAAAGCCCTGGGACATTATGGCCTCGGACGTTATGATACTGCGCCGGAGATTACCTGAAACCCTTGGAAAATATCGCCAGGGGTTACCGAAGAAATGCCTAGAAGGTTTCTCTTTGGAATGCCTCCTGCAGTGGATAATTCGTGTATGGTGTCAGTGTGGGACCGTGATGATGCTGCCTGGTGCCGTGCTGACCCACCCTTGGCCCTCGTGGAGTAGCTTAACCAGCCGGAGCTGCACTATGCGGACCCGGAGCACCTTCACTTCGTCCTCGGGGTTTTCGAACGATATGTCCACCGGGATCACTTAGCGAATCTGGAACACCCTCGCTTCTCGTTTGACCAGGTTCCCCTACAATACCTGGATATTCCTTCAGTTTCCATGTGAAGCTCCTTTTCACCGGGTTGTGGATTGTGTTGGTGTCCGTGTAGGATTATTTCAAGAATGCCCACCGCTGATTGCACCAGGAAGTCCCGTCTGGGGATTCCGGTGGAGTTTTCTGCAGCAATCTCCGGTTAGGCTACCTGGTGCAATAATCAGTGCAATTGAGGAATCTCCAAAGCGAACTCCTGAAGGAATCTAAAATCTACTCTCGAGATCCACACTGGGAATTTCCCCAACAAATCCCTTCCGGGAATCTTCAGGCAGTTCCTCCAATTCAGCAACCATTTTATACGAACGCTGCATTGTTTTTGTTGTGCTGGTAACAATGACATGCGGTGCCGGTGTGGTTTAAATATAAACAACATACTTATAATCCCACCCTTATTAAGCCTCGCAGTTGAGGCTTAGGAAGGATAGCTAGTTATCTCGGAGACAAGGTCGACTGCACCATTGCTCCAGTTAGCGCAGTAAGGAAAACATACTGTGGAGGGCTCCATAGTATTCCACAGGCTCTGTTATGCGATTAGGATTTTATTAGACCCCCCCTCACCATTTATTCCTAGGCACTTTAAGTATATAGCCCCATCCCACCATGAATTAGGGGTCACCTGTTTAATGGACTCTTACCACCGGAACAGGCTGTCCGTAGTGTTATTCTTAGCCAATTGTGACAACCGCTACCTACACTACACAGCTATCTAGGCTGATCGAGAAAAGAAGGTAAGATTGATTTTTTTTTTTTTTGTAAAATATGGTTTATTTAGTTCTAGCGCATAAATAACATATTCGAAATTAAAAACTAATCCTCTAGATTCAAAGTGAAATCTAGCTCACCTACATCGATTCTATTATTAACATTGGCATTAATGAAGTTGATGTAGGGGATTCTGGGGTAATACGCACCAGTTAAGGAAGATGCGTCCAAATGCATATAAAAGGACAATAATTTATTGTTTTAATGCATGCATTCATTGCAAATACTTGGATTCTAAGCGATCTCGAACAAAACTTTGGCCTTAATATAGTATAGCTTTTGAAAATAACGTTTTTTGTGAAGACCAACATTACGGCTTCGTATGTTTATGCGGGGCAGTATGCACCCATGCTCGGGGTAAAATGCACTACAACAATGGGGCAGGATGCACTCAAACAAAGGGGCAAGACGCACCACAACATTGGGGCAAGATGCACTGTCGAGTTTATAAATCTTTTCCCTTTTTAGAGAAAATGCATGTTTTCTAAGGTTTTAAGGCGAATAATAGCTCAATTTCATTTGCGATTACTTACACAGTGCTCATAGATATGATTACAGCTTGTTTTCTATAGGTGCGTTTTGCCCCAACACATGGAGTGCATATTGCCCCAATCAAGAGTAAAAAATAAAATTGTGTAAAATATATAATTTATGTACATTACTGTTTATGTTATTATTTCTACGCTTAGTATTACCCTCAATTAACTGAATGAATACAACAGCTTAAGATATTTGGTCGGTTTTCACCATCAAATCGTTCTACAAACGATCGGAAAAATTACATCAGAAACCTGCGTTTTGATTTAATTCATTTTTCTCACTAATTACGTAACGCAGATATGTAAAATTTTCCAGGTGCTCATTTATAAGGACGTTCTATTAGACTGGCAAGGTTTCAAAGCTCCGAAACCGATAATTCCTAAAAAATCAAGGGGGTGCGTTTTGCCTCGACAGTGCATATTACCCCAGATGCCCCTAGTTAATAAACATTCTAAGGATTTTGTTTCTTCTTGTTTCGTCGATTCGGTACAACGTCGGTCGAAAGAGTTCTCCAAAGGTGAGCACTCGCCATCCACCGAGAATTGTCGTTGCTTTTTGCTGTACGAGTAACCACGCCGGATTAACTCTGGGACACTCACAAAATTTGTGCTGTATCGTCTCGATGCCCAACGGACAATGTTGGCAGTTTGGGTCGGCAGCTCGTCCAGTGATGCTCATCAGTCTTCGGTGCTCCGTCTTTTCGTTGATCAGAAGGTACAGATCACTACAATGTTTCGATGATAACCTCCTAGTGGAAATGTTTTTCCAAATCCTAACGCAGTTGAGGCCAGGCTCTTTCAGCTCCACTCTAGGTGAATCCGTTTGTTCCAAAAGGAAACGATGTATTTGAATGCTGGTGGGATTCTCTTTGATGTGGTCAGGAAGCGCAGCAGCCTGTTGCGAGAGTAGTTTCAGACATGGGAACTCAGCGGGTGTCAGCATGTTCCTTGCGAGCAGCGACTGGTAGAAGGGGATTGACTCAATGTCCTGCAAGTGACGGTTGGTCAATAAAGCCCTACTTTTAATAGCAGGAAGGTGCAGATTTAGCCCGCCATTCTCCCTGCTGCGCGTGAGTTGGTACATTGGAATCCGAGCAGGGAGTCCACGAAACAGGAAAGTACCCTTTGAAGATGTGAGTTTCGCCGTATGCACACTTTGAGGTGGTAGCACCGATGCGATGTACCACACCTTTGCCGTGATAAACGTGTTTAGCAGTACTACCTTCTGCTGTAGCGTAAGAGAACGCATGCTGTGCATCCAAATAATTTGTGCTATTTTAGACACCAAGCTGTCCCAGTTCAACTTAGCCATTAACCTGATCGAGTTGACGAAAAACACTCCAAGTATTTTGACCTTCTCCGTTGTCTGCAATCCTGGTACAGTCATAGGTTCCCCATTGACGAACCCGACATCAATTGCCACTGTTTTTTGGCGGTTCAGTTTTGCGCCTGATATCAGCTCAAAACAGTCAAACAGCTGAAAGATTCTATTTATTGTGTCTGTAGAGGTCGCTATGATTGTGATGTCATCGGCGTACGCTACGCAGAGATCACCACCACAAATTCTCTCGATCCGCGTGAGGAGAGGATGGAGATATATCACAAACAGCAGCATTGACAGTGGGTCCCCTTGGCGAACGGATCGCTCAATCCGGAAGGGTTGTGTTAGCCGTCCGTTGATTAACAGCCTTGATGAAGCCACATCAGCCACCCGCGAGAGCCAGCCCACGAAATCTCGGTTCACACCCAGCGAGAGAAGAGTCCGATGGAGAAACTCATGAGAGACACGATCGAAAGCGTGGTCCATGTCGAATGAAATCATCTTGCCTTTCTGTTTTCTCGCATTTAACTGTGCCACACGATCCTTGAGCGAGAGTGTCGCTTGAAATATGGAACGGTCTGTGTTTGCACATTTCTGTGCATCGCTGAGAATCCGGTGGGTCCGGAGAATGTGTTCTAATCGGGTTTTCATTACTCGGCTGAGAATCTTGTAGTCCACGTTTAGAAGGCTAATCGGACGAAACCCTCTCGCTGTCCCATCACCTCCCCTCTTTTTGATCAGAACAACTGTACCGTCCGCAAATTCCGAGGGAAGCTCGTTGGTCATGGCTTCATTGATAATGTGATACAGTTCTCGGTATATAACGTCGAATGTTCGCTGATAGAATTCAACCGGTAATCCATCGGAGCCGGGTGACTTTCGTTTTTGAGAGGTTCGGATGGCATTTTTGAGCTCGTCGATCGTAATCTCCGACATAACAGCTCTGTTGACTTCGTCGTTCTCGGGTACAAGGCTCAACGTCCCCACTGGGACTTGACCTGCCTCGCTTCAACTTAGTGTTCTTTGAGCACTTCCACAGTTATTAATTGAAGGGCTTCCTTTGCCTGCCATTGCATAAATTTGTTATTGTGAGCCAAGTACAATGATACACTATGCCCAGGGAGTCGTGAAAATTTTCCCGACCGGAACGGGAATCGAGCCCGCCGTCTCCGGATTGGCGATCTATAGCCTTAACCACTAGGCTATCTGGAGACCCAATCCTGGAGGTATTCCTTCGGAAACTCCTGGATAAATTTCTTCGGAAAGTCTTTTTGGATTTTATTTTTGGAAATTCCAAGAGGAATTCCCTCGAAAATTCGTGGAGAAATTCCTTCACAAATTCCGTTAGGAATTCCTTCAAAAATTCCTGGAGAAATTCTTTCGGAAATTCGGGGAGGAATTCCTTCGGAAGTTGCTAGATAAATTCGTTTGAAGATTCATGGAGGAATTCCTTTGGAAATTCCTGCAGGAATTCTTTCGGAAATTCTTAGGGGAATTTCTTCGGAAATTCCGGGAGAACTCCCTCCGGAATCTTTTGGATGCATTCCTTCTGAAATTCGTGGAGCAATTATTTCGGATATTCCTGGAGGAATTCCTTCGGAAATTCTTGGAGGAACTCCTTTAAAAATTCCCGGAGGAATTCCATTGGAAATTCCCGGAGACATTCAATTGGAAATTCCTGGAGGAATTCCTTTGGAAATTCTTTCGGAAATTCCTGGAGAAACTCTTTTGGAAATTCCTGAAGGATTTATTTTGGAAATACCAGGAGGAATTCCTTCAGAAATTCCAGGAGAAATTCTGTCGGAAATTCCTGGAGAAATTCCTTTGGAAATTTCCAAAGGAATTTCTCCATGAATTTCCGATGTAATTTCACCCGGAATTTTGCGAAGGAATTCCTTCAGGATTTTCCAAATGAATTCCTCCATGTATTTCCGAGAGAATTCCTCTAGGAATTTCCGTGGCAATTCCTCCAGGAATTTCGGAGGGAAATCCTCCAGGAACTTCCGGAGAAATTCCTCCAGGAAATTTGGGAAAAATTCCTCCACAAATTTCTGGAGGAATTACTCTAGGAATTTCCGGAGGAATTTCTCCAGGAATTTCCGAAGGAATTTCTCCAGGAATTTCCGAAGGAACTCTTCCAGGAATTTTAAAGGGAATTCCTCTTGGAATTTTCCAAGGATTTCCTCCTGGAATTTCCGAAGGAATTCCTTCATGAATGTCCAAAGAAATCCCTACATGAATTTTCGAAGGAATTCCTCCATGACTTGCGGAACAAATTCCTCCAGGAATTTTGCCAAAGAGTTTCTGAAGGATTTTCCTAAGGAATGCCTCCATGAATTTCCGAAGGAATTCCTCCAGAAATTTTCCGACGGAATTCCTCTACGGCATTTCCGGAGGAATTCCTCCAAGAATTTCCGAAGAAATTCTTTTGGGAATTTTCAAAGGAATTCCTCTTGGAATTTTTAAAGGATGTCCTCCTGGAATTTCCGAAGGAATTCCTCCACGAATGTCCGAAGGAATTCTTCCATGAATTTCCGAAGGAATTCCTCCAGGAATTTTGCGAAGGAAATCCTAAAGTATTTTCCGAAGGAGTTGCTCCAGAAATTTTCCGGAAGAATTCATTCATGAATTTCTGAAGAAATTCCTCCACGAATTTTCAAAGGAATTCTTCCAGGAATTTCCTGAGAAATTCCTCCATGAATTTCCGGATGAATTTCTTCAGAAATTTCCAGAGGAAATCCTCCAGGAATTTCCGAAGGAGATCCTCCAGGAATTTTCAAAGAAACTCCTTCTGCAATTTCCGAAGGAATTCCTCCTGGAATTTCCGAAGGAATTCCTTCATAAATTGCCGAAGGAATTCCTTCAAGAATTTCCGAAGGAAATCTTCCAGCAATTTCCGAAGGAATTCCTCCTGCAATTTCCGAGGGAATTCCTGCAGTAATTTTCGGTGGAATTCCTCCAGGGATTTTCAAAGGAATTTCACCTGGAATTTTCAAAGGATTTCGTGCCGGAATTTCCGAAGGAATTCTTTCATAAATGTCCGAAGGAATTCCATCAGGAATTTTCGAAAGAATTTCTCCAAGAATTTCCGAGGGAATCCCTACAGGATTTTCTTGAAGAATTCCTCCATGAGTTTCCGGAGGAGTTTGTTCAGGAATTTCCGTAGGAATTCCTCCAGGAATTGTCAAAGGAATTTCTCCTGGAATTTTTACAGGAATTTCTCCAGAATTTCCGAAGGAATTCCTCTACAAACTTCCTAAGAAATCCCTCCCAGAATTTCAAAAGAAATTTCTTATGGATTTGCCTAGAAATACCTCCAAAAATTTCCGAATGAACTCCTCCAAAAATTCTTGACGGTTGTCCTCAAAAAATTTCCTTAGGATTTTCACATATAATCCCCAAACGTGTTTCTGAAGGAATGTTTGAAGAAGTTTCTCAAGTTTTCGTAGGAGTTCCGCATACATTCTTGAAGGAATTTCTTGAGGAATTACTTTCTGAAGGAATTCCTTTAGAAATTTTCAAAGATTTTTTCCGGTCATTCCGAAGGAATTCATCATAGGATTTTTCGAAGAAATTTCTCCATAAATTTCTTAGGGTATACCTCAAGGAAAGGAATCTTAGTTTGATTGGAATTTTTGAAAGAATTCCCGGGGAAAAGTATTTTCTGGAGCTTCTCAAACGGATTTCTGGTGAAATTAAGAATGATATTTGTAAAGAATTACTGGGGAAATTCTCAAAAGAATGCATGATGAAATTCGTAATAAAACTTCTGGAGGAATTATTGAAGAAATTTCTGAAGGTATTCCCAACGCAATTACTGCAAGTTTTCCGAAGGTAATTTCTGCTGAAATATATACATTTAAATAACCTGGAAAAATATTAAATCAATTTCTGGAGAAACTGCTGAATAAATTCAAATACATGATGGCATTTGTTAAGAAATTCCTGAAGCAATATCTTCAGGAATTCCTCAGGATTATAATCATGTATGATTCTTCCATTGAACCATTCCTGTTAATCACCCATATTTCATACTTCACTTTTATTTTATTTTAAATGATAAAGTATTTGAACTCCTTGTTACTGCAAAGTGGTTTTCAGTGTAAGGGTGCTCGCCCCCCCCTGGCCAAAAAGCTGGCTACGCCCTTGTATGTGTTAGATGTTCATCTATTCCCATCCGGAGGAGGTTTGGATTGTGAAAAGCAGATGACCATGTGCGATTGTGGAATCTAGTTCAATTCGAGGCCTACTGGCGACGGAGATAGTCGAGTGACTCCGTAGCTTGAAGGAACAGAAGCGCCTGTCTAGCGAATTGGGAGTCGTGAGTTCGAATCTCACCGGAGTACGTGGATTTCTTTTCATAATTTCAAATCTCAATTTGTTCATCGAGCACATGTTCTGTTGTGCACATGGATGTCAAAGCATTTTCAGCAGTGTAATTTCTCACATGGCTTGGTCAGCCAAAGCAAAATCAAGAAATTGACATAACAAAACACAAAGAAATTACACAAAAAAACTGTGAAAGTAAACAATTACTCACTGAATGGTAGACTAATTTGACAAAATCTGCAGAGAGACCTCAGGGGTGTACACATTTTTTGAGGTCGGTAAAACAGATTTATATTTCATCAAATTTCATCAATTTCATCAAATATATCATTATTTTTTTACATAACTGATTATTTCATGTATGACTTCTCGAAATTTTTGTTCGAGAAAAAGGGCATTTTTGAATGGTAACGATACTTAACAGCCCATTCGGTCTATCATTGAAACTTCGAATATGATAATACAGCAAAAGATCTAACCTTTAGTTAGATGTCAACGTGGAAAAATATTAAACTTCGAATTATTCATTGCTTAAATTTCAAACGTGTGTTGAAAAGTACAGTGGCGCTTACGTCAACTATGCGATTATGGGCAGTAAAATAGTCATAATACCGTTTTATTCGGGCGTATCTGTCAAAGGATGCAAAATCTTAGTGGAATTAAAAGGAACAGTACTGAACCCGATTTTCTTTTTTACTTAAAGAAAGTTATTTATTTGGCCATTTCTGTAGGCGAATTCCGGCGCACTTTTTCTTCGAAGAGAATTAAATTTTCTTGCTGGTGGGCAATGGAAGAAAATTTCTTCTCTTCGAAGAAACTGTGCGCCGGAATTCGGCCACTGCTCACTGGAATTTCCATATCACTGGAACGCCTTGACCTGTCCATACCACTTCAATAGAAAACAGTGGGACAATATTGCCTTTCGATTGATGTCAAGATCTTTAAAATCTGTTTATATTTAGTACATACTTACAAAATACAATAATACAGATTTTGTACACATACAGGACAGCACTTCAACTCGACGAGCTCAGTCGCCTGATATACAAGATTTTACCCTCCGGTGATTCTTTCAAAATCATGCAGTCTTTCGAGGCACGTTAGTGTGCGGGAAATGCAAAGGTTCCACCACTTTACTCCATCATCTACGCTCAATCTCTTCAATCCGATAATCATGCCATATTCGATCCGTGTGACCCATGCATCAAGATGACATCTCGACACCGTAATTACTCATCCTAGTCTAATGCAAGCCTTGCATGCATCCATCCAGCTAAAGCTAATCCAAGCGCCCAACACTACATATGTCTCCTTCCTCGAAACGCCACCAGCAGGCAATCGACCGACACACACTAATATATAGTGGACATCTCGACGATTGAACCACTAATCAACCAAAACACTCTCCCGTGCGCGAAACAAACTAACCACGCCGAGCTAATAAACGGGTCGCCGGAATGGGCATCATGGGAGCCAAGGTCCTCTCCACTCGTCGCTGCCGCAGCATAAATTATCTCGTGATAGCAGAACGCTAATATTGTCAGGCCGGGAATAAAAAACCATAAATTTCCGTCAGCTGAAAATCACGCGATTTTTTTTTTCATTTTTGCATTCGTGCTGCTCCACGATCACGTCGCGTTAGGACTGGACATAATATTCCCCCACCATCCGAGCCGAGTGTCGTTCGTTACTTGGTTGCGGTTTCTGTGGCCGCGCGCAATGTCTTCCGTCTTATCCCTTCGGTGCGCAGTTGGTTGGTCAGACGGTTGGCCACCTTTTGCATATCCTCAACACCATCGTCGTCGTCGAAGTCGTCGCCGTCGCGGCTGCCACCGTGGTCATCATCATCGTCGTCTTGGGCCGTCGTCAACGGTATCTCATCGCACATCGCATTCGTTTAAATTACAGCGATTCATTTCGATATAATTTTTCATTTCGCTGACTTTGTTGTGCGGTGCTGCTGTTCCTGCTCGCGAACATCAACGGAGTCCACGGCGAGAAGCGTTCTCCGTTTACACAGGTAACCAACGAGCCAACCGTCGTCGCGTTGCGTCGTCAGGCAATGTGCACTGCATTATCTACTGGGGATAGGTGTGTTGCAGTTTTATGGTCCCCCGTGTATTGTGGGCTTCAGCGAACCATTCAGTCTCTATGAATGCGAGACAAAGGGGAAGGGCACTTCGACAGAAGGCAAAGAGATCCGTGAGAGATTCGCGCGCAATGCGTTTCTTTTGCTTCCTCTAAACTGCAGTGCAATTTTTCGGACGCACTGCATGGGCAGTGGCGTAAGTGGTTTGGGATAGCGGGTAAAGCTGGGCACAACGTAATAGGAGCAGGACTACATACTTTGTATTTTAAGAGTCCTACGGCATATAAAAGCACAGAAAGACACTCATAGGGTAGCAAATTGGTGAGTCGAAAACCTGAAAGGAGCGTCCTCATAAGTTCCTACCATGCTTCCACAGGTCAGGCAATGTCAAAGACTGCTAGCCAAGAGTTGCGTGCTTGGGGGCAGCAGGGATTACAGTCCCAGGGCCTGAGAAACACCCCCCCCCCCCGCTGGCGAGCCAGTCGTGTAGACGTCGGCTAAGAATAGGACTACTACCCCCAATTCAAGCTACTCGTGCCGAGGAACGAGTGATCGAGGGGAAAAAAAGGTGCTCGATCGTTAACGGAGCCTGTGAGGTACCTGAACACCTCCCACAATATTTCGTCCCTTACCGTGTTAATGCAGGGGAGAAGCGAGGAGGTAGGAGCAGAAAGCTGCGCACACAGCTCCAGCGTGGGAGCTCCGATCCATTGCCCGGCAAGCCAGCCCGTGGAGATACTGGACGGAGCGTGGTTCATCAACCAAAAGAGAGAAGAACTGCCCGCGATCGAGGTGGCTGAGCAGCAGCTTGACAAGATCATCGACTTTGCGTCCACGAAGTGCAACATAAGTAAGGACCTGAAAATGGTCCTTTTGCGACTTCTTTGGGGCTGTTCATAAACCACGTAGACCAAAATTTGGCAATCTCAGATCCCCCCCTCCCCCCGTAGACTTTTGTCCATACACAAATTTTGAAATTTGTGGTTGCGAGAAATACGACGCGCTCGTCATCAAGACCGAACAGTATATCTACTCGGACGTCTTGAAGGCAATGCGAAGCGACGTCAAGCTCCTGGATCTGGGAGTCGACGTGCGCAGTATCAGACTTACTCGTATGGGTGAGATGATCCCGGAGCTGAAGCGTGACATGGAATGCAAGGGCGCTACCTACCAAAGTTTGGCGGAAGAACAACAGTGAACAAAACACAGTGCAGGTAACGCAGCTGAACCTGAATCACTGTGACGCAGCTCAGCAACAGCTATGTCAGGCGATTTCTGTGTGTGGGACGGATATCGCCATCATTGTAAATAACCCATATTCCAACGCGGGGGAAATAGGCCAACAAGATTCCGGTTGTGGTAATTTGCGTCTTGAGTAATCACTCGGCACGGCAATGTATTTCGCCCAACAGATGCGACTTACCTCTTCGATTGCCTGCTGCTCAATGAGTGACGACGAACCGGTGAACGTTGCTGTGCACTGCTACCAACCTAGTGAGCTAGAGGTGCCAACGTTGTGTAACGGCGTTACACACTGTCAGTCGAGAGGGGTATGAATATATTTATATTAAGGCACGTATGCAAGACACCTTACATCCTTCCCCTTCTCTAAAGAAAAAAAAAAATACGTTCGCATAAGATCAGTTTATTGTTACTAAAGCAGGCACAACCCAACTAACAATTGCAAGTCACAAACAAGCAAGCTTGTTGAATTGTTGCTTAATAATGGTTATGATAGCTGAACTAAAATTATGCTCTACACATTACTGTTTAGATGATTTTTCAATTGATAAAGTAGTCAATGTTCGACTTTCCTCATCGGTATCAACAATGACACATTAAAACACTTTTCAAAAGTTTAACAAGAAATTTATTCGGCAAGCATTGATTCCTTAACAAAATAGTTTAACAAAACATTTGTCTGCATCTTATTAAGCTGATGTATCGATAAGCATATGCTCCTGAACAATGTGTTTTTCACTTGTCAAATAAACGCCTTCAGCCCGCCATAGTTTGACTCGGAACTTTATTCGGATAATGGGATAAATCATGGTTTAACTGTTTATGCAACCAGGATATTAAAGAACCAATATTTTAAACGAATCACATAACATAAAACAGAATAGAATTATGTAGCTTATTATTGAGTGCCAAGAGACGTAACCAACGTGAAAATGAGGCATTTTTTTATTATTATTAGTCTGTAACAGTCCGCAGCAGTTCGATTGTACGAGACGCTTGAATCGATGCATTTGACATTTTAGTGCTGTCGTGTTTACTGAATATTGTTCCCACAGTCATCTAGATAACCAATCAGCATTCAGAAATCGACACATTATCCCTACACATAAGTATCCCTAAACATCCTTATGCACTATTTATTGAACATAATATCAAGATTCCATGACAAAAGCATAAATTAAAAAAAATTGCCTTATTGAGTATGAGTAGATTACCTTAACAGATGTTGTGAATGCACCATGTCCAAGACCATACCGCACCACATATTGTCATACTTTTTTAAAGATCGATATTTAATAAGGCGGATACAAATTTAATTTTGACTTTTTGACCCCCCCCCCTCTTCAAAAAATTTTGGCAGGATTTGGCTTTTTGAGGGGGCAGATAAAAAAATATTTATAAAAATATCGGGTTTTGCTAAAAATTCTTTAACAAATCCGATGAATTTTTAATATTTTTCAGATTAAATGGTTTATTATTTTTATCCCCCCCCCCCTCGACCAGCCAAGGAGTGGTGGGACAGAAAGTGAAATAAATATTTGTAACGGCCTAATAAAAATAATAACATATTCATATCGCAATAAGTTCGTCTGGAAACAATATCTTCAAGAAGGACCAACACTTTTTGGCCGCATTCGATTCAAGTTTTCTCTCCGTGCGATAAAAATACTGACAGCGAAATCAGAATGGAAACTGTGTTTTGGGCTGAACAGCTGTTGAAGTATAAGGCGTTGTTCAGTTGATTACCACGTGCTGTGCTAATTCACCACTGCTGAACACAAGTTCAGGAGTGATCATTATTGAGTCATGGGAAGATTATGTTTTGTTTTGGGTGCTGCATCTCACCATCTCTAGGATGGCGCAGATAGGAAGGCATGTAGCTGGCAATCGATAGGTCTCGAGTTCTAATCCGGATTTAGGTAATTTTATATGTAATTCTTATTTCATAATAGGTGTTCTCAACATGAGAGCAAATAATTACTCTCGCGAGAGTTCAACATTTTTGCATTTTATTTATTTTCAGTCCTTTTTGCCAAAGCTTAATAACAACTTTCCTGTACATTTGTAAACGCTTTGAACAACAAAAAAAAAATAAATTGGACCACAACATGATGCTTTATAAATTCTCCAAATTTGTGTGAACAAAACCCGAACATAGGTTGTACGTGAAAATAATTCAAATGTTACTCAACATTATGCTGAATTAATTCGTCATAATGGTGCCTGTTAAAGGGGTGATTGTTAGTTGGGAAGTCATCCTTGCTATCAATCTTTATATAAGCACCTTAATTAGCTAACATGCACATGTTCACGTATTTAATAAACACCTTAAATCGCAACATTAGTTAAGTTTTCATTCACCAATGTGATGCACTAATTATAAAAAAATATATATATTTCGGTGTATACTATTTATTCGAGCGCTTTGATCGATGTCTGAATTCGAGCACCCCTAACCCGATCGGCACGATCGGCATCCCTGAAACGCTAACGGTTTGACTTTGACATCTCACTGTACACACACCAGTGTGCGTGCTGACAACAATAGTGGTTTCGCAGCGTCATGTCACGAACACTAATGCAAATCTACAGGTTGAAAATATGCCCATTTGATTTTGTTGGGAACAGCTGATATTTGTTAGCTATTTTCAACCAGTAACTCAAGTGGTGTTCGTGTAATGCAACGTGTACGTACACGCAACACTACTAAAAGCAGAAACCTCTATGGTTGCTGACAATTGAATCACACACACCTCAATGAGCAGATTGCCGGGTAAACATTTTGTTGCCATCAAGATAATTGCATCGTACCCTGATGAAAACAACGCACTCATGCAACGAACCTCCAGAAACATCTACCAGATTCTTGACAGCTCCACTATTTTCACCTCGATTTTCACTCTGCTTCCAACCGATTCGAAGAAAAACAGGAGTGAAACTCTCGCCGTAAGCGTTTCGTAGTAGGCATTGTCGTTTTTTCGAAACGGATCACACATTTATCAGTTTTCTCCCTCACTCATTTTTTTAGTTGGGTTACACTTATGATTTCGTGGTTGTTTACTTTATACATTTTATCGCATGTGGTTTTCTTTACCACTTCAGCGGCGCCTCGAAGGTCTTTGGAGGTGGTTTTCTTTACGCACCCTATTTTGCTTGTGGTTTTCTTTACCACTTCGCGGTCGCCTTGAAGGTCTTTGAAGGTGGTTTTCCTTACGCACCCTATTTTGCTTGTGGTTTTCGTTACCACTTCGCGATCGCCTCGAAGGTCTTCGGAGGTGGTTTTCTTTACGCACCGTTTTTTTTTTTTGCTTGTGGTTTTCGTTACCACTTCGCGGTCGCCTTGAAGGTCTTTGAAGGTGGTTTTCTTTACGCACCTTTACGATTATATAACTCGTTGTTAAACGTTTTCCTTTACACTTCATTTTACTTCTCGGTGGTTTTCGCTACGCATCACTGTATCAATATTTTTACACCGATTCTTTTCAACATTCAACACATTCCCGTACCGAGTGATTACGGACCAAAAAATATCTGGCAGGATCGCCAATGTAAATAACCCATATTCCAACGCGGGGGAAATAGGCCAACAAGATTCCGGTTGTGGTAATTTGCGTCTTGAGTAATCACTCGGCACGGCAATGTATTTCGCCCAACAGATGCGACTTACCTCTTCGATTGCCTGCTGCTCAATGAGTGACGACGAACCGGTGAACGTTGCTGTGCACTGCTACCAACCTAGTGAGCTAGAGGTGCCAACGTTGTGTAACGGCGTTACACACTGTCAGTCGAGAGGGGTATGAATATATTTATATTAAGGCACGTATGCAAGACACCTTACAATCATAACGGACCCATACCGAGTAGGGTAAAAAATATAATTTGGACATGTATGTAATTTGGACATGCACGGCGATGTATGTCTTGTTCCGAAGAGCTAATAAAAGTGGATACATCTCAATATCGATTATTGGATCAAACAGACCCTATTCTGATGACTTACGTTGAAAATACGCTTAACAATTAAGGATTTACTTAAAAATTATCGAAAATGTAAATTGTTTCACTAAAACCCCTCAAATGCACAGGTATGCAAGACGCCATACACTCCACAGTCAAATACAATATACAGCTTAAAATTGCTGAATTAATAATTGTAAGAAATTTAAAAGCCTTAGTGCAATGAAAAATGTTCAATTAAGAAGCATTAGGCATCCAAGCTCTTAACATTCATCTAGAACACTTAAAATAGATGATGTCCAAAATACATTACAAGTTTTCTACTGTAAATATATTTTGGTCATCTGACGAACTACATGGGGATGCTTTGCGATTGCATACTTGGAGGCGTATTCTGTGGGTCTGGTGATATTTCCTCGATTTTAACAAAAACTGTAATAGTTATCAAAATAGATGCCTGTTAAGCGGAGAAATTTGATTATTTGCAAGAAAATATTTGTTAATTTATGCTACTTCCATGATTTAGCAGTACACATGGCTAAACATTGAGATAATTGCCCTGTCCAAATTATATATACCTGAGGGTGTCCAAAACATATGTTTGGTGTCCAGAATGCAATTCTAACAAGCGTTTGGAAATTATGATTTTCTCAACTTTAAATGCTTTCGTTAAGGTTTTTGTCACCAGGAACGCAAAGTACAATCGTATTAGAAGCGTATTAGTAACTTTGCAAAATAATCAATTGCTTTCTAAGGAAGCTAGGGGACGATTTTTCCAACGTTGTCCTCAGCCTGTCCAAAATACATGAATTACCCTACCCGCCGGCAACGACAGCTGGATCGCGTATAGGGTAGAAGCATTAGTTTTGTCCATAGTGGTAGTTTTGGCCATACTGGCGAAAAAAGCGGTATTTTGGAAAAAATAAATCGAATTTTCAGCAATAAAACCCCAGAGACGATAGTTTAACTATTTGTTTCGAGAAATAAACATGTTTTTTATCATAATTATGGTTAAATAAATTTGTATAAAAGAAATAAATTTGCGTGTGCTTTTTACACCTTGATTTTACCAATTTGGTAACATATAAGCATATTTTTACAAGCTGAAAAAACTAATGTATCAATATTGTACATATGCAAAAATATATTTTTGGACAAACAAATTATATAGATTTTGGCAAAAAACCATTATTATCATGATTTAAAGCAGTTAAATGCAGTAAAATTTCTATTAAACACGACCACTCAAAATTCCACGGTGATTCTATTTTGGCCACCCCTCAATCGCACTGAAATTTGACAGTTTCTATTTTCGCCAGCCCCGCTCGGATCATTGTTTACATTTTAGTTTTTAGTCAAAACCGCATTTTTAAGTGATAAAAACACAAAAAACACATCCGGTGCTAGACTCTTTAGTGTGAATTTACTATCTAGCCTCTTGTTACATACGTGGCCACAGTAGAAATTAGAATGCTGCATGAGAAAACCTCAGTCGTTCCGCGAAAAAATCCACCGTACGACGACACTGCGCTTCAATGCTGTCTCCGGGAAATCGCCCTTGGTGTGTCAGTATACGCGACCTGTAAGAAGTATGGAATACCTAGATCCACAGTTCGATACCGTGCAAGTGATAAGTGGCAAAAAAAGACGAGGCGAGGACCCGGAACTGTGTTCTCCGAGCAGGAGGAATTGGATATTGTGTCCTGGATAATCCAAATGCAAAACAGAGGATTCCCTGTTCAATTCCGCACGGTGCAGTTTAAAATCAAATCATTCCTGACAGAATATCCACGTGAAACGCCATTCAAAGACAATTGCCCAGGTACATACAAATATTTCTAACTAAAAAGTTCTGTATAATAGATATTTATTGTTCAATTTAGGGAAAACATGGTTCACATCATTTATGAACCGTCATCCAAGATTGACAATTCGATCACCGGAGTTCGTCTCAGCGGCCAGTGCACGGGTTTCAGAAGCTGACATTAGAAAATGGTTTGTGGACGTTTACAGCTGGTTCGATGCTCAAGGAAAGATAGATATTCTAGCTGATCCAAGTCGCGTGTTCAATGGTGATGAGACGTCGTTTTACCTTCATCCAAAAACTCGTGCAGTAATAGCAGAAACAGGCTCTCGAAATGTATATGAAGTGGAACGGGCAAACAGTAAAGAAAACATTACGGTGATGTTTTCTTTCAGCGCCGATGGACAAATCGTTGATCCCTTCGTGATTCTTTCGGGTCGCAGAATAAGGAAAGAAGTTGCACAAGCTTTCCCCGCAAACTGGGGTCTTGAACCAAGTGAACGTGGATGGATGAATACTGAGAAGTTTCTTTGGTACATCAAACACAAGTTTCATCCTTTTCTTGTCAAAAATGCCATACAACTCCCGGTGGTTTTCTTTGTCGATGGACATTCATCCCATGTGGCCATAGAAGTTGCGGATCAGTGTCAGGAGCTAGGGATCATTCTGGTTGCTCTCTACCCAAACACGACACGCATAACACAACCAGCAGATGTAGCGATTTTCAAACCACTCAAGAATCAATGGAAAAAGTGCATGGACGAATGGAGCTCGACCCACGAGGGAGAAATCTTTACAGTAATACAATTCGGTCCAACATTGGAGAAAGCGGTGAACGAAGGAATAAAAAAGAATAGTATAATCAATGGATTTCGAGTCTGCGGATTGTATCCGTTTAATGCGGACAATGTTGATTATACAAAATGCCTCGCGGAAGCTGGCCTGGCTCCAGAACCATCCAATCTTATAGACGAACAACAGCTCGAAGGTATTAAATTATTTCGTATTTGGAAAATTTATTTAAAAAATCATTACAATGGATTACTATCTAAAAAGACGCCTCTGGAATGTTTTTTTTTTTGTTATGTCTAAATAGTCCGATTCATTCAGTAATATCTTCCAAAAACCATTTTGATTTACAGGGTCAGGTGCTGGAACTAGTGATGAACCCATGGACGAACAAGAAGCTGTTTCACCACCCGCACTACTCAACTCATCCATTTCTCAGGTGGAAGCCAAATGGGATGAAACTCCGCAAAATATGAGGGAGCTGCCAGAAACCGATCAAATATTTCGTTCATTGAACACATCAAAAATGACATTCACATTATCTCCATTTGTGTCAATCCACACAGATAAAATTGAGGAGGGTCTCAAATTGATTGGACCGTGTACTATGTCCACAATTTTGAGCAAAACTGAAGCTGAACTAACCCACGAAGAAAAAATCATCCGGTATTTCTACAAAGAGTTTCTGCAACCATTTATCACAGTACATTCAACACCTAATGAGGATGAGGAAAACGATCCATGGCTGGTAGAACCATTCAATCGCGGCGTGCAACAGATAGATGATAGTAGCTTTGAGATGAACACTGATCTTCCATATACTTGTCGTGCTCCGTCGGCAATTGGTGAAGAAGTTATTGCCGAGTTGACAGTTTCCCCGGGTGGAGATGTATCTTTGGACACTGAGATTCCCAGCGTCTACACTGAAGAACAAATAGCGAAGATAATTGGACTGACTGGCAAATCAAATTCGGATCCTACTATGGGAAGCAGCTTTGTACCATCGGATAACACTTCAGGTAATACATACTATCTTCAAATTCTTTTAACAAATCTTGAATGTTATTTTTTGTAGGTGCCATCCAAGAAGTAAATCAACCTCACCAGAAAGTATTGCAGGACATAACGAACAAAACCGAGTCATGTGTGGCACCTCGCCTGGTTGACTTTCTGAAGCTGCCACCAGCACCCCATAGAAGCAGCAAACATCGGAATTATAAGAAAAAGTTTTATCCGGTTCTGACCGCAGACGAAAGATTGGCAGAAATTCGAAAAGTTGAAAAAGAAAAACAAGAAACTGAGCTTAAAAAGAAGGAAAGAGCTCTCCTTCGTCAGCAGGCAAGAACAAAACGAGAAGAACTTAAGAAAAGAAAGCAGGAAGAACGCGAAGAAAAGAAACAACTAAAAGAACTGCAAAAGAAAGCAAAATCTACCAGTAATTTGAAACGTAAACGTCGGGTAAACATCGAAAAAAGCTTGAAGAGAAATGAAAAGAAAATGAATGTAAAAGAGGATATATAAAACTGTTGGAATGTTTCAGCACGTTAATAAACACGTTCAGTTGTTATGAATGCACGGCATGGCTTTTATTTTCCAATATCATGTTGCTAGCGAAATCCAATGAACGCTTTATATCAACTTCTCTTGGTTATGGTCGTTTGGTATATTCTTATCTTTCCATTGTTCTTCTTTCTACGTATTGTGTTTTTTAAGCAGTTCCACAGTTGAGAAAAAAATATTCACGGATTAAAAGTATTATTTCTTCAACATTTTCGATGCGATTGCGATATTACTCCATTATTTGATACAAAATCTGGAACATTTCTATACTAAATAGCAAAATTTTCATTACCATGGCCAAAATAGAATCATTGTATGGCCAAATTAGAAATGATATGGCCAAAATAGAATCAAACGTAGAGGTTGCTAAATAACGAATAAGTAATAATAAAACCTTGTTTTTTCTCATTTTCTTGAATAAATAGCAAGAACTAATCTAGCAAAACCAGTGGACATCATTTTATTTGAGTTTGAATGCAAAAAACCGTATTTATTCAATCAAATCTCTTCATGCTGTGCATATTGTGGCCAAAACCGGCGCTTCTACCCTAGGTTCAGAAAAATGGCGCCGATATGATCAACAGGTAAACACCTCGTCCAGCAGTTGGTGTCTACTACCTATGAGGACTTCGTGGTCGCCAAAGTAAGCGGGTTCTCCTTCTGTAGCTGTTATGCGCCTCCGCGGTTGCCGATCGAGCAGTTCACGCAGATGCTGGACTGTAAGACGACCATGCTAACAGGGCGAAGGCCAGTGGTAATACCGGGTGCCTTCAATGCCTGGGTTGTAGAATGGAGAAGCCGTTTCACAAACCAGCGGGATCAGATCCTGCTCGAGACACTGGCCATACTAAATGTCGACCTGGCTAATGTCGGTACCAAGAGTACCGTTAGTGCGGAGTCTGTTGGAGTAGAGTAGTGGCAGCCCCCTGGTAAGGTAGCGAGAATTGGAGTTTGTGAGAATCCATGAGTGTATGAGTTTGTGAGTGTAACAATCGACGAAGCATAAGTGCTAATTTGTATTCTGACGATGAATGTTTGTTTTTTTTCCAGTCCGTACTAGCCCGCTGTTGTAAATAGGCATCGTTTGTAAACAGTCCGTGTTATTCATAGTTTCAATATCACGCGAATCCCGGGACGGGTTTGTACTTTGTATCCGGTCGATCGGTTGACCGCACTGAGATTCCATCAGAGTCGAATATTGACCTTACGTTTTGTAGTCCTGGCCTAACAAGTTGTTCGAACTACAAATTATACGATAGCTACACTCACAGCGATCACCTGGCGGTATCGACTACAATAACAGCAGGCAGCGAGTAGAGGGGAAGACGGCTAGGTCAAGGCCAAGCCCTCACAGGTGGAAGATATCATTCTTCGATAAAGGTATATCTAGGAAAGGGCTCCGTCGTGAGCGAAACCTACTTGGTTTAGCCGGTAGCGGTGCTCTCGCGTGCATGTGATGCGACCATGCCTACTTAGGCTAATGCATCCTAGAAATGGGAGACCACCGGCTTACTGGTGGACCGACGCGATTGCGGATCTGCTCCGCGCCTGCCAAGGCGCCTGCCTACGAGCTAGGCGGCGGATGCAGTGAGCACGATTTGAGAAAGAGCAAAACGAACGGCGGGTGGTGTTCGCCGCTGCAAAAACTGCGCGGAAGACCGAGTTAAGATCAAGCAAAAAAGCCTGCTTTAAAGGTGCCAATGCGAATCCGTGGGATGATGCCTACAGGATTCTGATGATCAAGACGAGAGGTGTAATGTCTACCGCAGAGCAATAATGTCCAGAGATATTGGAGGGGATCATCGAGGGGTTTTTTCGCGTCATGATCCTAGTCCTTGGCCTCCTTTCGAAGGGCAGCCGGGGACAGGGGCTGGTGATGAGGAGAGGATCTTTGATGAGGAACTTGCGGGGATAGCAAAGTCCCTTAGCGTAGGTAAGGCCCCAGGTCCAGACGGAGTTCCGAACCTGGCCTTAAAAGTAGCTATTGCAGAGTATGCTTGATAGACACTGCGGGGAAGGTGTTCGAAAAGATCATCCTCAAAAGGATGTTGAGGAACACCGAGGGTGAAAATGGTCTTTCGAGTAGCCAATACCGGAAGCCGGAGAGGTCGACCATAGATGCTATCCTGTCGGTTACAAAAACTTGAGCGTAAGATAAGGGGGATTCGCTGCAGTGCAGTATGGACTATGGATGTAAGGAATACCTTTAATAACGTCAGCGGACCAGCTATTGCTAATGCGTCTAGGGATACCCGGGTACCTGTACAAGATTCTCAGAAAGTTACATCCAAAATCGAGTACTAGTTTACGACACAGAGGTGGGACGGAAGTGCTTTCACATAACATCAGGAGCTCCGCAAGGTTTCATCCTGGGTCCGGTGTTATGGAATGTCATGTACGACGAAGTGTTGAGGCTATAGTACCTAGTAGGAGTGTAGACTGTCGGCTATGCCAACAACATTCCGCTCGAAGTTTACGGTGAGACCATCGAAGAAGTGCAGTTGACTACCGACCACTCGATCAAGATTGTGATGGCGTGGATGAGGTCCAAGAAACTGGAGTTGGCTCATCACAAAACTGAGGTGACGGTTGTAAAAAACTGGAAGTCGAAGCGCAAGCTTCAGGCTAGTGTCGCTACGTCCATACTAAGGTATGGCGGCCCCGCGTGGAATACTGCGCTAAGTACCGAATGCTACCGTGGTAAGCTTGAAAGTACTTACAGGCTGATGTGCCTGAGGGTTGCGAGCGCGTACCGTACCGTGTCACACGACGCGCTCTGCGGCATTACTGGTATGGTGACTATCTGTATGTATCCTGTATCTGTATCTGTATCCATCAAAGGAAGGTGGACAAATAGGTTGATACTGAGGGTAGATAGTTGGAATAATAGGCGCCATGGGGAAGTAACATTCCACCTGACACAGGTCTCTTCAGGCCATGGTTGCTTCCGACAGTATCTACACCGTTTCGGGCATGCGAATTCTCCCGAATGCCCTGTTTGGGTTGATTTAGAGGAAACGGTGGAAAACGTTTAGTTCGTGTGCCCGCGTATTCGCACAATGCGTGACCGCATGCTTGCCACATGCGGAGAGGACACAACTACGGACAATCGTCCAGAGTATGGATGAGTAGGGGTGAGTTTGGCTGAAATTCCGTTTCAACGGCTACCGCCTATATCGTCTGGGAGCTATCAAGGAGGTGGCGCGTGGACTCGGAGAATGGCTAGATCGGATGCGGCACAAGAGGTGGTCCAGGGGTTCGGAGTCGGCTTAGTAGGTCACACTGGTTCCATGCGGTCGAAATCGACCCTTACAACGATTATGTGGCCGCGGAGAGGAAGTCCTGGTGGCGTTGCTGCCGTGACGTCGGTCTACTGGGTTGAATCCGAGCCAGCGGTTGGAAAGGGGTCGCCGGCAAGGGCCAGGGCAGATGGAGACTCTGCTATCAGCAACTTTCTGGTGCATCTGATAGGGCCTGAAGGATAGTGACACCCTTCCTTGCGGGCAGGGCAGATCTAGTTGCACATAGGCCCTGCCCGCCTTCCGAGGACAAAGGGAGTGGTGAGGACCACACGGGAAACTGGCTAAGCGCCAGCATGCTACCGTGATGGACTCTCCAGAGCAAGTCATCGATGTTCGTTGCTGCAGGCTACGCAGCTAACCTTTAGGGTGCGATGTGCACTAGCCCCTCTCTGAAGCAATGCCTTCTTGGTGGTTCCGGAGAGCGAAGGGTTTGACGACCATAGAAATGTGTTTTAGTGGGTCGAGAAGAGAGTAGTCCTGGCTTTTACTAGTGTTGTAGAAGACGGCCTTAACCCCACACTACCCTAACCTTCCTGTTGAGCAGATTTTTCCCTCTATGGTTTAGAAGAAAAAAAAACGAGGCTGAAACCCAGCAGGACATCACAGCAGAGACCATGAGGCCCAGAGGCTCATCGCGGAATTCACAAGGAAATGAAGGAAGTCGACAGAAATTTGTCTTAGGCACATGTAAAGGCGGTGGCGGAGAATCATCCGGAATGGAGATCTTTTATTTCAGCCTCCTGCACCACCGTCAGTAGGGGAACTGGGGGTAAGACGCCCACGTTAAGGAAGAGTCCAATTTTAACCACGAAACACTTCATAATACACACTTTTTTGGTACTAACATGAAGCACCAACATGTTTCTTTTCTAATAGAAGAAACCATAAATCAGTTTTATGTTTTACTACTGAAAAATTCAAATTTGAAAAAAAGTTTGATTTTCAGATTTATAGTTTCAATGCGGGGTAAAACGCGCCACTAGCCACAGCTAACGCCAGGAAGCCAAATTGTGTACATATACTTGCGCGCCTAGTTTATTGTCAACTGTTATTGTTCGTGAATGGTATACAGTCATTGCATAATTATAAATCACCTGTAATTATGGGTCAATTCCATTTAAACGTCATAGTGAGCTGTTTTATCAATAATTACTACAAAATGACACCTGTATGTTTGATTAGTGAACTTATTCTTAGTAAAAAGGTGCTGTTGCTTGGATCCAACTTGTGTTCTACATAATTTATGCCAGAATTTAGATCTAAATGGCTATTTTAATGTAAATAACTAGGGGTGGGCATTTTACCCCACACACGCCTCAAAATTTTGGACCCTTGTAAAAAAGTTATAAGGGCCAAATTCAATACTTTTTCCGCTTGGTACACAAACAGTGGGAGTGTGCAAAACAGTTTATGGGGATAGCGAGAAAAAAAATCTTTTAAATGATGTAAAAAAGTGCAACAATTTGACAGGCTAAAATTACATCATAAGTAACCAAAATCTTTTTTTGAAGTTTTTGTACAATTTTTTTAGTAAAAATATGTAAACTCAAATGTAGAGAAGCATTTTTATTCTTATTTTAACGATTGCAGTTGAAAAAAGCGCTGAAAATAACGTGGTTTGCCTAAAACAAGGGTGGCGCAACTTGCCCCCTATGGGCGTTATGGCCGCAGTTCCCCTACTTAAAACTTAAAGCAAGTAAGTAGATGTGCATTCCTTACTACGCTTCTGACTAATAAGTATCATTTAGCTAAGAAATGCGGATCGAACAGCGAGGGGCATTTCTTCGCATGCACTGCGTCGTTCCTATCGTCATCATCATCATCGCCTCCCATCATAGCCATCGCGCCATCGCAAATCGCCGCCACATCAACATCCAGCACGCGGGAAGACCAACCGCCACCGGTCGCCGTCGAAGAAGAACATTTGAGCCGCAAATGTGTGTTGTTGCACTTTCACACATAAACTTTGCTGCATTATGGAGGGTATCGAGTTACCAACTTACCACCGACCAGCGCGGATAGTAATGAATATTATATTCCATTAATTTCACTAAATTCATCGCTCATCCGTCCGTTCGTGAGCCGTGAGTGTTTTAATGCTCGCCGGACGATTACGGCTCAGGTCCGCGCTAGTGGAGGGGATAAAATGCATCACGAAACTTGCTTCCCCCGCGGGCAGCGTCGATGCACTTCGGTGACCTACATAGAGAATGACACGATTGAATGCTGATTCTACATAATTGGTGTCGGAACACTTCACCGTACAACTGGCAACGTTACAAATGAGCTCATTAATATATTAATTAAAAGACAGCGTTCACGTTCACATACACTCGAAGGAGACTGCAGTGGATCGCGTTTAGCGGAAAAAGGTTGTGGGATTGACCGACGGACGCGATCCTAAGGCTTCCCTCTATCTCATCGCCAATTCGCTCCCGCTCCAAGCCACGGTTTATCTGGTCTCATTTTTCACTTGTGCGTTCGTTCCGTTCCTGTACACCGTGAAGTCGCCTCACCGCAAACATCTGCTCCATCCATACCCGAGCAGACGATGATCACATACATGTACATGACTGCCCAACTGAGACATACAGTGACCCCACAATTTATGAATCGCCAAAAATGACCACAGTTTATGGATCACTCCATTTGATCAATATGGTGATTCATAAATAGTGTACAAAATTTAAGGTGATTCATCGGTGTGGGGTCACTGTATGTTTACGTTTAGCATTATGAGACAAACGTACTTTACACGCCGCTAAAATGCGAGTGAAGTTAATCATACACAGCAAAAAAAAACTTGTGATATCACATCATTTTCGCTGCACATCAGTCGCATCGTAAAAGTGATGCACAGATTACATCCTTTCCACGCCGCCGCAGCTTGAAAGTGGGACTAGCAATCGCTAGAACCGGAACGATAAAAGAATCATATATGGAAAAGTAAAATATTGGCATGGAGTTACAGATTCGTTGATTGTGAGGCATATATCTTGCCTCTCGGTCATTTCAACGAGTAAGTAGAAGTTTGATGATAAATATGATGCTTCTAGGTATCTGGTGGAACGGGTTTGTTGACACTTTCCTGTGCCAATCAGTGCACAGTAGGGAAAAACCGACCCAAAAAGGCACCTAATTATTGCGGCTGATTGCGATCTTTGAAGTCCATCTTTTCCGCCCTATTTTCCCCTAAAAACACCTTTTTTTCTGAATTAAAAAATAGTTTCAACTGATTGCGGCTAACCAACCATTTTTTTTTATAGATGTAGAATTGACAGATGCATTCTATGGGGCATTTTCCCCTAAAATGCTTTTTTTTTTTAATTAATGAATTGTTTCAGCTGATTGCGGCTAACCAACCAATTTTTAATCACTTTGTCCCATTTGCTCCTAAAAATACTGTTTTTTTCTGGATCAAAAAATAGTTTCAACTGATTGCGGCTAACCAACCATTTTTTCTCGATTCAAAATTGACAAGACCGGTTTGTGTCATTGACTGAAAGTAACCATTTTGCCTAATTTTCCCCTAAAAATATTGTTTTTCTGGATTAAAAATTAGTTTCAACTGATTGTTGCTTACCTAATATTTACTTTTCTTGATGTATAATTGACAGGTACATTTCATGAGGCACACCTCGACCCGTGTCATTGATTAGAAGCGCTCATTTTGCCCTATTTTCCCTTATAAATACTGTTTTCTGGATTAAAAAAATGTTTTTTTTTAACTGATTGTGGCTAACGAACCAATTTTTACTTGATGTAGAACTAACCGGCGCATACTTTGGGGCGCACCTCGTTCTATTTCTCTGGGTGGTGGCGCCCATTTTGCTCCATTTTCCCCTAAACTTCGGATTTTAGCAGGCTGTTTGGGCTCGTTTGGAAGTTAACCATCAATGTTAACTTCTTTTCCCGATCAGCCTAGATAGCTGTGTAGTGTCGGTAGTGGTTGTCTCAATTGGCTAAGAATAACACTACGGACCGCCTGATCCAGTGGTAAGAGTCAACTAAACAGGTGACCCCTAATTCATGGTGTTATGCGGCTCTATGTTTACCGTGCCAAGGAATGAATTGTTAGGGGGGTCTAATAAAAACCTAACCACAAACGGAGCCTGTGGAAAATTAGGGCGTCCTCCACAGTATGTTGCCCTTACTGCGCTAACCGGAGCAATAGTGCAGTGGACCTTGCGTTTCTCCGAGATAATCAGTTGCCCTTCTCGAGTCTCAAATTTGAGGCTAAATAAGGCCGGGATTATTCAAATGTTGTAAATTAGCTTACATTAGTACCTGTATGGGTTCGCTTAATGCGTTTTCGCCATTGGCGTTTTTCAATTGACACCGATTTGGTTTGTCGTTGATGTTTCCTTTTTGTGTTGTGATTATGAAGAGTGTAATCTTGTCTAGTTTGGGTAGTGGCTACGGCTAGGAAACCTCAGATCAATTTACAGCGTAAAAGCGTGCGTAGCCCAAATGGCTCTACTTTAAAAAGGTTATTTTTGTAGGGTAACTTCTGTATAGGTTACCTTGTGAACTCAGTTTTGCTTCTTTCATTATAAATGAAGTGTCGTGCCTCGGCCCTCGAGCATGCTATATCTACGAATAACGTTAACAGTATGTTTCAACCTTTTCTCATGGATGCCTTCAAGCAAGCTCTTGTATTCAGTATCTTTTCGCTGATATTTGGCAGTATTGCTACAATGATTACATCATCTGAAGTAGCTCAAACATTAATTTGAGATGCTTCAGTTTGATGGAATACTTAGGTAGTACAGTTCGTGGATATCTTAACATAGAATTGCACCTAACCCAGCTCTGCATGAGCAGAATTTGTCATTAGTTGACTGATTGGCATGTGTCAGATGAGGAGTCTCCATTTGACCTTCTTTGCAATTTTGAGTGTTCCTTCGCATACTTTGCGTATTCAGGCGTCCCTGCCAAAAAAATGGAGGAACCTGTACTAATTGGTTGCGACTATATTTTTATGGATAACTCGCTTCCATTGCTACTCCAAGAGAGTTTTATTGTGATTTTGTTATTACAACGCCCTCCATTGTGGTATACCATAACTATTGCTTTGAAATAAGCTTGTCCTCTGCGGTCTGTGTGGATCACAAGAGGTATTCCTGAATGGAACTCTGATCTGTTAGTTCAAAATAGCATCTGTTGTATAGTTACGAATCTCTAGCTTCCGCCCGAGAATTATAGCTATATAATCGACTTGGTGAGCCCTAAAAAGCTCTGCTTACTTCAAATCTCCAGGAGAAAATGGGGGTCTGTCCTTTTTTCCTCCAAAGGGATTTGAGTATTTCAAACATGTTTTGAATTCTTGTAGTTTTCTATTGGGTATTTTCAAGGCGTGAAATTACTTGATAGTTTTATCCCGAAAGGGTGCGTGCGTTGTAGAAAGAAGGAATGAGTTTCTGGTTACCTCATTCTTTCTGAAATGCTTGAAACGCATTGTCGATTATCACACCTGTGATGTTCGTGAACTCACATGCCTCCCAATGTGAGATGTTCACAGTGACTCTTTTATACAAAGTTGTATACGTTTTCAAGAAAGTACTCGCTCAAACGTAGTTTTTGCTTGAGTGATTTCTTAAATATTAAGGATGCTTTCGATGACGTGCCTTTCAATCTCATATTGAAAGTTGCATGACGTCACAAGCTACCTCCAATGAGCTATAGGCTCTCTTTACGCTTATGCGTTTTACAGTATCCTTTTCAGGGCACTGATTAAACCCGTTGTGGTATGGGCTATGAGCTCGTTGCGCTTATGCGTTCATTCCCTCTTCTAGGGCACCCCTTCCTATTTCATCACCTTTCCCTTTCGTAATCCCATTTCATCCCTTGTCCCATTCTCCCTCAGGAAAATGATGAAACAGGCTTATATGTATGGCGATGGCACAAATGTCCCAAATGGAGGATAACGTACCTCTGGAGCCGGCCTTCTGATACCTCGACCCGTGTCATTGACTGGAAGTGCTCATTTTGCCCTATTTTTCCTTATAAAAACTGTTTTCTGGATTAAAAAAAAAATGGTTTTAACTGATTGCGGCTAACGAACCAATTTTTACCTAATGTAGAATTAACCAGCGCATACTTTGGGGCACACCTTTATTTGTGTCATTGACTGTAAGTACCCATTTTGTCTCATTTTCCCCTACAAATACTATTTTTCTGAATTAAAGAATTGTTTAAACTGATTGCGGCTAACCAATCAATTTTTACTTGATGTAGAATTAATCGGCGCATTCTTTGGGGCGTACCTCGTTGTATGTCTCTGGGTGGTGGTGCCCATTTTGCTCCATTTTCCCCTAAACTACGGATTTTCTAGATTTAAAAATAGTTTCAATTGATTGCAGCTAACCAGTGATTTTTTCCTGAGGTAGAATTGACCTGTGCTTACTATGGGTTACGCCTCGCACTATGCGTTAGTCTGAAATTGTCTATTTCGCCCCATTTTCCCCTAAAATACTGTTTTTCGGGGTTAAAAGTTAGTTCCAACTAATTGCGGTAAAATAAAGCAAATTTTTCCGAACGTGAAATTAATCGATGATGAGGCACAACTTGTTCTGAGTCATTGACTAGAAGTGCCCATTTTTCCCCTAAAACACAGTTTTTTTATCGTTTGAGAAACAATTTCAACCGGAACGCAAAGTACAATTATATTATAAGCGTATTTGTAACTTTGCAATATAATCAGTTGCTTTCTAAGGATGCTGGGGAACGATTTCATCACAGTTTATAGAAATTCGGGGTGGCGGGTGCGGTGATTCCTCCCTGGAGCTCTTTGCCATTATGTTCTTTGTCTTCGACACATTAATAACAAATCCGATTCGCCTGGCTTCACTCTTTAATCGGATGTACGTTTCCGCCATCGTTTCAAAATTACGAGCCCTAATATCAATGTCAATAGCAAAACCAAGCAGCTGAACGGACTTCGTGAAAATCGTTCCACTCGTGTTTATCCCCGCTCTCCTTATTGCACCTTCTAAGGCGATGTTGAAGGGCCCTTATGAGGATCCCAACCACAAGATCGCAATGTAGGCAATGATTTGAAATAATCAACGCTTTTATGTGACTGAATGCCGGAAAAACACCAACACTCAGTAGTATGTTCGCACGATAGTTCCCCAATCAAACTTGTCGCCCTTTTTGTAGATGAGACACACGATACCTTCCATCCATTCCTCCGGTAATACTTCTTGGTAATGATCCAGTGTAGTGCCCTCACCAGTGCTGCTCCAGTAGCTTTGTTGTTTTTCAACCGGCCAATCTGCTCCTCAATCTATTGAAGGTTAGGGGCTGGAAATCTTTCGTCCTGCGCACGTACTCCTAGATCCGTTAACACGCCACTTCGGTGCTTGCAACCTGTCGCCACCTCTCGGCCACCACGCTCGCTCGGGAGAAGATTCCCGTGATTGTCTCGGCACATGTCAGCTTGTGGCACACAGCCTCTGCGCGAGTGATTCAGTTTCTCGTAGAACTTTTGTGTATTGAGGCTTGCATCAAAAACATAACCTCATCGAATTCCCATACGATTTGTAAACATTGCCCTCAAAATTTTTTTGAGGGCAAGGACGGCTTTATGGACCGACGCCGAAGGAAAGAAAGAGAAAGAGATAATGATGACGTCAGCGTGCAAGCGCTCATCCTGCAGCTGTTCCATCGCCTGTCTATGAGGTGCTTCATTCGCTCTCGTACGGTGCTGCAGCATTCTCGCCCATGCTGCATTCTTCTCGTTTTTCAACTGTTCACATTCGTCATCATACCAGTCGCAAAGCTTAGTGCTGCAGCCGAAGTACTACCTATGGCGGATCGGATGTCATTCCAGCCATCTTCAAGTGTAATTGCGTCAAGCTGCTCTTCCGTTGGCAGGGATAGGGTGCGACTCAAAACTCTTTGCGTGCCGCACACTCTGCTACGAGACAGCACAACAAACTAGAAGGAGACGAGTACCGTCGTTGGGGGTGAGAATGGGTCAGAAAAGGATACTCAAAGATTGTTTGTTAAATAACAAATGTAATTGAAGTCGGAATGACTTTTTATTTGGTATGTATACTCTCCTATGTGGTAATGATAGTTTAGCAAGAAAGTATCACGTTATATGAATTGCTTAGTAAACTACAAATGATTGAAAATTGACCCAATCTCACCCCTTAGAGGGGGTGAGAATGGGTCAAAGTATTCGAAATCACCTATCTAAGATTATAAATTAATTTTATTGATCATATCTAGTAAACCAACTTAAAACACAATGTTATCATGACGAATAAAAGCTTCGGTAATTTTAAAAGATGATTAATCCACCTAAAAGGGCTAATACAACCGAAAAAATGGTTGAAATTTGATAAAATAACGTCTGTATACTGTATCACCACTTTAGCCATCATAATCATCCTCATTAAGAGTTTCAACCTCCATGAGAGGAGGGGAGATTACAATGAGAGAGGGGCGAAAAACGAATAAAAGATTGATTGTAAAAAAAACATGCTAGTTTTTGTATACTGCATAAGAAATGTTTAACCAAACCCTCCGTTATAAACCCTTATGTACATGATCATTGGCCTCTATATTGCTAAAGCTAATCACTCCATCTCAAGATAGAGGGTCGTTCAAATATTATGTTAAGTCTATTTTGTGAGCTTACGATATTGCAGTACACTAAAGATTAGCTCATGATTAGAGGAGCTGTCCACACGCATGGGTGTATTGTTATAAATGATTTTAGGCACTAAACGTATTAACACACTCGTTTGACACTTCTCGACATATTTTTGAAAGAAAGCGTGCTTTAGTGGAAATACGGTAACTCTAACGTCAAATGGGGACTGGATAACAAGTTGAATTTTTAATTAAGGTTATGTGATCTTGATAACTTGCTTGACCCAATCTCACCCCCATTCTTAATATTTAGACATAGGGTCGAAAATATTAAGTTTTTAAATAAAAATAGCTATGACAGCCCGCTTTTTTCATTACATCAACCAGGTAGTACCTACAGCTCACCACTTATAAGAAAATTTATGGTTAGATACTTGTGTTAAACATTACGAAGGATAAATTTTTTCAGAGTGATTTACTAGTAGTTTCATCATATAAGTTTAGCCACAAATTTAACAAAAAACGATTATTGCAAAACATCTTATTCTGCATCATGACGTGTAAAAACATCTCCCCTTTGAAATAATATAAAGTTTTCAATATAAATTAGCGATAGTTATTGAGCTATTTCAAATTTTATGTTTCTCCGTTTTGATCCAATCTCACCCCCTAGACCCATTGTCACCCCCATCGACGGTACGCGCAATCGGTTGTGTGTTGCTCGCTTACTTTGCCGCGCGCTGGAGCTCTCCTGTCTCTCACGCTCTGTCGTATGCACTCTCTCGGTGCTTGTCTCCGTGTTTGGCACTTGACTTGATACTACGCACCAGTGCTGAAAAATTCATTTCGTCATATCTAAATTCAATCACCTACAGCTCATTTTAGAAGCTGAACCTGAGAATATGGTATATGAAAAACTTGTGCGGCTAGATCAGTTCTGCAAGAAAGTCACGGAAAAACCGTTATTTTTTGAATATTTAAGGTAAATGTCACGGACTACCTTCGAAAAATGCAAATGATATTCACGGTGAATATCATTTGGCATTTTTCATAAATAGTCCGTGACATTTACCTTAAATATTCAAAAAATAACGGTTTTTCCGTGACTTTCTTGCAGAACTGATCTAGCCGCACAAGTTTTTCATATACCATATTCTCAGGTTCAGCTTCTAAAATGAGCTGTAGGTGATTGAATTTAGATATGACAAAATGAATTTTTCAGCACTGCTACGCACAATTGGAAAAATTTCGAATCAAACGACCCATCACTTGCCAACCCTTGACAAGCTTAACAACTTTGCCGAAAACACAAACTCTTCAATTAATTTATTAATTGATTTTTTCTGTTTGGAGACAAGCGCAGTCCCAAGCACCGTGCATTACTCCCCGCGCCGTAGAGCTAGTGCTGCGATTGTCTCTCGCACAATTACGAAAGCTCTCACTCATACGTCTCTTGTCTCTCGGCAAAACGGGAGACGAGCACTTGCGATTGTGTGAAGCACACGCTTTTTTCGCACCGCACGGTGCATGCCGCCAATCCCTGTAACCGTTGGTAGGGCTATACACTGAAGTTTTTTTTACGCGGTTTTTTTTACGCGGTTTTTTTTACGCGGTCCGTCCTAAAAAAAACCGCGTTATTTCAAAAACCGTCGTAAAAAAAATCCGCGTTTTTTCAAAAACACGCGTAAAATAGTCAGCACCACATCTAACGTGACTTGACTTTTTTTACGACGTTTTTTGAAATAAAGCGGTTTTTTTTACGACGGGTCTTGAAATAACGCGGTTTTTTTTACGACGGGTCTTGAAATAACGCGGTTTTTTTTACGCGGTTTTTTTTACGCGGGACCATTACCGTCGTAAAAAAAAACTTCAGTGTACTGCTAACTGCTGCGCGTAGTCTTGAGCCACTTCTACGTTACGCAGCTGCTCGATGTTGAGCCGCGATGTTCGACTTCGACGTGTGGTAATAACCGTTGAAAGCTTTGAGCGCATGCATACAGCGACTAAGTAGTGCTCCGAAGATATATTCGCACTGCGGTATGTGCGGACATTGGTTATATCGGAGAAGAACTAATCATCGATTAGAACGTGGCAGATTTGGTTTTCTATTTGATGGTCGGGTGATCTCCAGGTGGCTATCTTTGCGGGGGAAAAAAGTGCTTCGGACTACCATACCACAAAAGCCTTCACAGTTTACGCATAGCTGGCCGTTATCATTCGATACGACGTGCAGGCTGTTTCGCTCGATTACCGGTCTGTACATTTCCTCCCTTCCTACCTGTGCATTCAAGTTGCCGACAACGATTTTGACGTCACGCGGCGAGCAACCATCGTATGTTTGCTATAACACTATACATCCTGTTCTCAGTTCATTGGCGGTGCCACAGCTTTGCTAAAAGGTAGCCGCTCGATGCCCGCTTTTCTACACCTTCTGTCCAGTCCAACAAAGTTCCTGCAACGCCACGAAACCGAAGTTGCGGGGATGTAATTCGTCGTGTATTATCATATCACATCCTGCGAAACCAAGTGATTTGCAATTTCATGTTCCAAATTTCCAATCGTAGTCCTTTTTTCGTCGCTTGGAATTTAACCGATTGTATTGAGTCGTATTTTCTCCTAAGGACTGTCTCGGAAATTAACTATGTATAAACATTCAAAATGCTCTATCTCGAAGCACGGTTGGTCTTTTCATTCCGGCTCTTCTATGAAATCTTCACAATATAGTTAAGTTAAGAACAGCTTGAAGAAATTTGGAAAATATTTAGTATTATTGAAAATATGGTTCTATGAGTATACCTCACAATCTGTACAAACTGCATTTTTTTTTTTAATTTTTTAACATTTTAATATTTTGTAGCAAAAAAAAAATTGTACGGGAAAAAATCTGGAAAATATTGATTATTACTAGCAGTTAAGTACACATAACATATCACTCAATACCGACTTTCAAAATTCTTATTTTGGATAGAAAAACCTCCAACATTTAGAATATGGTCTATCCCAAAAAACACCTACTTTTTGGTCGAACATTGACGCTCTGTTTTGAATATCTTCAGAGGTTATACAATTCCGTTCTTTGGTTAAACTACCTCTTCAATAGATCGAAACACCCAATTGAAAAAATGCAAATTTTCAACTTCATGTATTTTTTATTTGCGTAATCTTTCTTTGAAGACGCATAAAAAAAATTCCTCGAAAAATGGCCTTTTCTCAATTTTAAGAATTGCCCTAAACTGCAGAGGGAATTTTTCTTGATAAAAATAATTTTCCTATATCATGAGCATTCTGGAAAAGAATATATTTGCGCAAAAATAAGAGAAAAAATTGAATATTTTCCCACAGTTTTCGCAATTTTAAAACTTTAGGAGGTATCCAAAATTTTAAGAACACATGTGCAATCTTTGAGATAAAAGTCCAAGTTAAATTATTATTTTTTTGAAAATCAGAACTGCCATTCTTTATTTTAAAGATTTCTATAGTATCTCCAAAAATAAAGTTATTTCTATTTCGAAAAGATTATTTTTTAGGCAATTGTAAACGTTTATAGTTAATTTCCGATACAGTCCTTATGTCATTCACAATGGGGATTTTTACGGGTGCCTTATTGAGCCTATGCCAGCACTCCTGTCTCACCGGAGCACAGTGGCGGGCCTCCATACAAAAGTCGGACAAAACCTCGAATGTTAACCGAAATTGCTAAAATTTACAGATTATGATGATTTTAGTTCCCTAAATCTACTTCTGATATGGAACTTATCATATATTTTGGTTTTACTATATTAGGGTGGTTCAAAATTTTGAAAGCTGCTGATTATGGAAAGCGTATAAAGTTAATCGATGATAAGCTATCACGATGTGCTTTCTGAACGTAGATTTTGATTAACCTTTTAATTTGGGGGTTCTCAAATCATGTATTGGTATTGAAATAAACTATAATTGTGTATTTGTTGCTGTTAGGGTGGTCCAAAATCTTCAAAACTACATAAAACATTAGAAACAATCGTTTACCTACGTTTTCTTTCAATGGATCAATTCAAATACACACCAATGTTGGCTGACAAGACGTGGTCTATTCTCAGGGACTGCCCATAGACCACGTGATATTTTACGATGGGTACACGGAGGTGTGGTAATTCAATCGTTATGGGGTCAGATATTCTAATATTGTGAACTGCGTAAAATTTGAACTGCTTTTTATCAATCTCGTTTCAACAACTTCATATGTGCTCTTCCGAGTTTGGGTTGTAAGGTACATCGATCTCTGCTATCACTTGTCGAAGCAACCGAAACAACCTTATCTATAAAGAATTGGCAATTCATATTCGCAATATTGAAAGGAGTTTTTGATAAACGATCATCAAAGATCGGGAATCATATTGAGAATCAGTAGAGTTCCAGAAAATATTTTCAAAATCTTCATCACTGTGTGTGTCGTTCAGTAGAAATGTGTTAAACGTAACCGCATGAATAACGTACAATAAAACTTCAAGTTTAAAAAACCAATATAAGGGGTTTCACTAAAGAGCGTAAAATGTTCGTTTCCTTAAATTGTGATTAAAATATTCAAAGATTGTCTTGGTGATCGTGACGTTTACGCAAAAAAAAAATATACGTAACGTTTTACGCCGTTTAGAGATTTCCTTTTATATTTTATAGATGATTGTTGCTTTGAACTGTGGCGACGTGCGTGTAGAAAAAAACGCGTAGATGTCGACGAATTTGTCACTATATATTGAAACTTCGATAGAAGTTCGTGAAGAGATTGCTTCCAAGGGTGTTGAGCACGATTAAGATGAATCGAAGAAACGACCAGTTAAAAAAATCAATGAGCAATGATTTGTAGTTATTTTTACATGTTTTTCACGGTTGTTTTTCTTTTATTTTGATGGTTAAAAGAGTTAGTTGTATCTGGTTCAGAAACATGTAGGTAGTGTCTAAGTAAATAAAGGCTTATTCATACTTAGTCTTCACTCCTTTCCTCTCCAGCTTACTGTTTTTTACTGGAGCACCCACCTTCTTGTGTTTTTCTGACGAAAAATAATATATTAAAAAAAATATTAAAGCTGTGGCCATTACATTATCAGACAAACCCACCCCCCTCCCCATATGACCATCTTACTTGGTGAAAGTCTCTCACAAGAATGAAAATTACACTAAATTATTAGTATTCTGAAGCCAATTTGAACTATGTTAAGATAAAATTTAAACTTCAAACAATATCACTTCCTCCACAACCATGCGGCTCCATTGTCACATGACAGAAAAACAAATTTTTTTTCGCGCTTAGCGCAAAAATGCGCAAACAGTGACCTATATAGCCAAAAACAAGACAAAATTGCACGTCAGATTCGGGGTACGGCGTCGTTTTCTGATGTTTCCTAAACAAGTACTGGATCTCTTTAATAGGAAGTTTTTCTCCAAAATTTCATAAAAGTCAATATGTTTGCATATTGTAAAAACATAATAATTTTCTGATTGAATTCCAATCAATCCCTGAAATGTAATGGTAATTCATACCCAAAAACACAAAAAATATTGTCACATTATTCAAGTCTTCCTAATTTTTACAACGAACTCATGAAGGAAGCTCATAAAATCAAGACAATAAATACTAATATTGTAGCACATACAACTTCAACTTTGAAAAAATCTACAAGTCTCAATTTTCGACCAAATGACTTGAAAATTTGGGGTTTTCTTAATTGAAGTATCTATAATGGAAGAAAAATATAAGAAAAATAAAATATTGAAGTCGATTTTTGAGGTTTTGTCCGGCTTCCGGCCACTGTGCGGAGGGCCATCGTGCCAGTTTTGTTTAACGTACCAACCGGTACTGAGATGTCCACGCTGATGCGGCTACCACCGTTGATCTACTTAGGCGTGATGCAGCATTTCTTACTTAGCCGCTGGATGCAGAGAACAGACGCTGTTTGAGCCGCACCTCCTTGATGAGCAGATGCTCAGGACGTACCTTCTCAATCAAGTTGAAATCAGAAGAACAACAGTGCCCAGGCAGGAACTTGTGAGGACCAGAGCTATGTTGGACGCCCTCTTTATCGACTCACCATTTTGCAACCGTTTGTTAGATAGCAACCCTGCAAAAGCTGTGCTCACTAGAAATATGGAGGGCGCAACGCGATGTGGAGCAAATCGGACAAGGAAGGCTGACCAGTTCAAGAGTAATTTAGCGAGTGTTGGACGATCCCATGTGCAGCAGCTGTCGAGTCGAGTAACAGTCACCGTATGGAATGGATGTTATCTATCTTCTTTATAAATAAAAATGGGATGGTGTTTGCATGCTAAATACGAATAGGTTGGGGAACTGGCCAATGGATACACAAAGTTCTTCCATTATCGCAGGAATCCGACGTTTTCGTGCGAAAAAATAATTATGAAAATCGACAGAAAAAGCAATAAATATTTCGGGGCATTTCTCCACCGATCTGCATGTCAAACAACACAGTTAGGCAATCAGTACGACGTTTGCCGGGACCGCTAATGCTAATGATTGAGTTTGCGCCGCCATGGGCCTGTGCTTGCTGCGATCAAGTTCACCAATTAGAGATGACGGCAGAAAGTTTAGTTAGGAACTTCAACAAGAACGTCCACCAATTCGAAAGATGTTAAATAGACAGGCCAGTTTCCAGTGGGAAGGTAGAGCAAACAAGCAGAAATGCCACCAATTGTTGATGTAACAATTTTAATCATTAAGTGATTATCTTTCTTTACTCGGGCAACCAGAAGAAGGCGACCCTTATCGTTTTCGTCATCGTCATTTCGTCTGCGTGCGGTAGATAGGGTATCGCGCCACTTGGGCGGTGGCTTCTATATTCGTCTGTTTTCCACTATAACTCAGTCAATTTTGAACCAATTGACTTGAAATGTTGTACACGGATAGATACTATACCTATCTCACCACATTCCAAAAGTTGTGTCAATTGGTTCAAATTTGACTGAGTTATAGTGGAAAACAGACGAATATAGAAGCCACCGCCCAAGTAGCGCGATTCCCTATATCGCAAAAATCGCCAACATCGCCGTCCGCGATCTGCGCGCTGATGTGAGAACGACACCGAGGGAAGCGACTGAACGCAGCCTGGCTGGCCCTTGCCTCGCGTTGCGTTGTGCAGTTAGAGGTCTTGGCGAGCTGCTTACCACATCCGCTGGCTCTGTTGGGTTTCGACGGAGGACGAGGGCAACGAGCAGTACGGTGAAGCGTTTCGAGGAAGGATTTGGCGCCTCACCGTGAGTCTTCCTCGACTGCAGCAGCATGCTTTGCATAAAATTCGCCAACCGCACGCCTGCCTGGTTCAGTACCTCTCCTCTATGCTCTTGTTTCGCAGATGCTCCGCAATGATAAACCATCACACCGCCGCCACCAAAGGCAACAACAACATCAACAGCACGTCACCGTCATCCGGTGCATCGTGGTACCAAAAATTGGAGGTTGATGCAAGGGTCTTTGGCGCACAGTCGCGTTGCTGTGAATGCTGAATGAGCTGGGTTCGAAGATGCCTCTTGTTCAGTAGTTTAATGGAACCCATGTACCAACAATCGCATATAACAATCAGATCGCAAATTTTGTCTTCCAACAGATGGATCACAGGTTCCATCCGCTGCGGTGTTGCAATTAATGTGCGTTGCACTCACTGGTTCCCGGTATACGGCAATTGGCTATTTCATCGACCTTGAGAACCGGATCAAATATCATCTCTCACCGCATCCGTTACATTTTTGCCCGGTGAATGACGCTTTGTTTGCTGCCCCGTTCAAAGCACCGTGGTTCATGGACACCACCGAATCGTGGTGATTGATTTTTGGATTGAGGCGAGCGTTTTTATTTCGCGGCTGATGATGCGTAGGCTCTAGGGCCATTTGCCATTTTCGTTTCATAGATTCTTGTTCAACATAAATCACCATGCTGTAGCATGCTGGTAAGTGTGACCAATTTCTGGAAGATTAACAATTTTTCATTACTCGTGCATTATTTCTTCTGAGCTATTTTTTTGTTTGTTAAAATCTACACAATTTTCGTAAGAAAATTACGAACTTTTTTTTTAAACTATTCCAGAATTTTCTTCGTGTCAGTTTCTCCAGTAGAACTTAATGGAAATCCGTCCGAAAACTTTTGTTGAAATGTCTGCATAATGTCTTTCATGACTAACTGGAGTTCTTTCAGTACATAATTACATAATAATCGTGTTTGTCTATGCTTATTAGACACATCCCACGCGTTACGTTTTGCACGGATCAAATTTTTGCTGCCAAAAATTGTTATGTTATTAAATACATGCTAACAAGCACGATCACATTTGAATAAAAGATTCACTTTATGCTTTCTAATTGGGAATTGAACCTTTGTACTTCGAAAGAAATCAAGAAATACAGCGTAACGGGACACCATCGCAAAAAAAAAAAATGACGAGTTTTGACTGAACGCTGGGAAATTTGCTACTTTCTGGAAGCAGTTTTCGAAGTTTCAGGTACTATTACAAGGATATAAGTAATTATCTTCATTTTGCTGCAAAAAGAATCAAAATCGACAGAAGGAGTTCAAAAATATCGTTCAAAAACCGCGGTGTAGAAGTGCATGGAATGTGTCATTAGCAATCTTCGAATGCATTGGATCCCTATTCCTCTAAAAATAAACCTTCAGTTGTTGCGAGTATTCCTTGTCGAAATTTCCCACAGAGCCTAATCCTGTAGAAATGACAATTGATGAATTTCCTGAATGGTCCTTGGAAGAATTCTTGAAGGTATTCTCGTGAAAGCCTAGAAACCATCACTGGAGAGACCCTCGAGGTATCCCAGCAAGCCTGTGTACAGAAAAGGCGGCAAGAAAGGAGTTTTTCTTATTTTCGGGAAGAGGCGGAGGGGCGCCTAGTTTATGGAACATCGAAAATGGGAGGGGTTTAACCCCCAAACTCCTTCTCTTGTGCAAGGGCTTGTATTCCAGTAAGAATCACTGGAGAAATTCGTGAATATTTTTCTGGAGGTATTTTCTTCTCAAATCCTGGAATTCTTCTAAGGAAATTCCTGGACAAAGTTTAAGGAATATAAGAAGGAATTCCTCGAGAAATTCATGGTGCATATCGTACACAAATTCTTAGAGGAAACCCTGGGAGAATTCCGAAAGAGTCTTCCCTAGGTTAATTCCTTAAGGATTCCCTGGAAAAATGTCTCAAAGCGCTTTAAGCATGTTAGAATTTATTTGTTCAAATTAAATTAAGTCACAGTGACTTCTGCGCAACTAAAATCTGCATATCTGGAGGAGATATTGTAAGAATTCCTGATGGAATTCTTGATTAAACTCCTGAAGAAAATGATGAAGGATTCCTGAAGGAACCCCTGCTGGAAAACTTTTATGCAAATTCTTGGAGAAATTCCAAAACAAAATCTGGTGGAATCCTTGTACAAAATTTGGAAGGAGATCTCTGATAAAATTCCTGAAGAAATTCTAGGACAAGTCCTAAAATAATCGTTGGAGGAAACCCTAGAGGCATTCCCGGGTGAATTTCTGAACGAGTTCCTTGACAAACTTTTGAAAGAATCAACCTTGGAATCCACGAAGGGCTTTCTAGAGGAGCACCTTCCAAACAACCCTGGAAAAAACTCCTAGAGGAATCCTCTGGAGAAGTTCCTGAAAAATCAATGGACAACTTTTTGAAGGGTTTCTAGAAAAAAAAAGAATGCCAGGATAAATTTCTGAAATATTCACAGGACGAATTTCAGAAGGATTTTTTGCAGGAGCTGCGGGGACATTCTTGAAAAAAAAAATCATGGGTGGATTCCTAAACAAATCCGTGGATTTACTCCTAGAATATTTTTGGAGATAATTCCTGGTTCCTGTATGCACTCCTTTAAAAATATCTTTAAGAATTCCAATAGGGGCCCATATAGCCGAGGCGGCAAACGCACGGGTATTCAGCATGACCATGCTGAGGGTGACGGGTTCGATTCCTGGTCGGTCCAGGATCTTTTCGTAAAGGAAGCTGAGAAGTAGGCTTTATCCCAGTGTGGACGTTACGCCAAGAAGAGGAGAGAGGAGGAAGAATTCCAATACTAATCGCTGGAAGAATTCCTTGAAATCTTCAGGGAGTCCTGGGAAAAAATATTGGGTGCATCCCTGGAAAAGATGATTGAAAGATTTCTGAAATTTCTGGAGGAACCTCTGAATAAATTTTTAAAGAAATCCCGAGAGGAACTTGAAAAAAATAACACCAGAGGAATTCTTGGAGCCATCCGTGGAAGAGTTCCTGGAGTAATCCCTGGGAAAATTCTTGAGGAAATCCCAGGAGGAATTCCTGTATTGTCGGTTGAATCGCTGGAGGAATTCCTGAAGAAATTATTGGTGTTCTTGGAGGGCTCTTAGAGGAATCCCTGAGTAATTTTTGAAAGTATACCTGGAGTAATTCATGGAAATCCCTAACGAAATTTCTGGATGAACTCCTGGAGGAATTCCCGAAAGATTCCCTAGAGAAATTCCGGGAGAAATCCCTGGCGAAATTTCTGAATAAATCTTTCAAAGAATTCCTAGAGAAATTTCTTTTAGATTCTTTGTGGAATTTTTGGAGATATTTCTGGAGTGACCCTTGGAGGAATTCTTTAAAAAATCTCTGAATGAATCCCCTAAGAAAGGAGGAATTCTTGAAAATTCCTAAAGAAATTCCTGAAAGAATTCCTGAAAGAATTACTAGAGAAATTTCTGGAGAATCCTTTGGAGTATCGTTTGAGGAATTTCTGGAGGAATCACTGGAGGAACTCTTTACTAAATCTCTGTAGGAATTCCCGAAGCAATTTCTGAAGAAATCTGGAGGAAACCCTTTTTTTGGAGATAATTATTGGTTCATGCATTCCTTTAAAAATATCTTAAAGAAACTAATCGCTGGAAGAGTGCCTTGAAATTTTCAGGGAATCCTGGAGAAATAATTGGGTGTATCCCTGGAAAAGATTATTGAAAGATTTCTGAAATTTCTGAAAGAACCTCTGAATAAATTTTTGAAGAGATCCCGAGAGGAATTAAAAAAAAATCGCCAGAGGAATTCCTGGAGCAATCCGTGGAAGAGTTCCTGGAGCAATCCCTGGGAAAACTCTTGAAGAAATTACAGGAGGAATTCCTGTATGAATCCCAGGAGAAATTTCCGGATGAAGGAATGAAAGAAATCTTTAAAAAGTTCCCTGAAGAAATTTCCGAATTAATCTTTCGAGACATTTTTGGAGGAATCCTTTGAGGTCTGTCAGGAGGCATTCCTGGAAGGATTCCTGCAGGAACTGTTTAAAAAAATTCTGAAGCAAATCCTGGAGGAATACCTTGAGGAATTTGAAGAGGTGACCCTGGAGAAATCCCTAGAGGAACTCTTGGAGGAATTTTCTGGAGGAATCTCCGGAGAAATTCCGGAATGAATTCCTGGAGCAATCCCTGGATAAATTCCTAGAGGAATTTGCGGAGGAATTCTAGGAGGAGAAATTCTTGTAGAAATCTCTGAAATCCTTGGAGAAATCCCTAGAGATATTTTTTAATTAACTCCTGGAGGAAGTCCTAATTAAATTCCTGTAGTAGCCCAAGGAAAAAAAATCTGAAACATATCTTGAAAAAACTCCTGGAATTACTGTACGAATTTCTGAGTGAATTTCTTGAGGAATTTCTTAACCAATTCCTGAAGATGTCCCTGGAGGAATTCCTGTAGAAATTCCTGGGGTTATTCCTGGAAGAATTCTGGGAGGAGCTTCTGGAGGAGCCCCTGGAGAAATTCCAGGATGAAATCCTTGAGACATGTTTTTAAAAGTTCTTGAGCAACTCTTGGGGGAACTTCTGGAAGAATGTTTGTAGAAATATCTAGAGGAATGATTCAACGAAATTCCGGAGGAATCTGTGGAGGACATCTTGGAGGTACACATCCCTGGAGGAATCTTGGGAGAATTTCTTGTTTTTTTTTCCTGGAGGAATTTCGGTTTTAATTCCTCGATGAATTCTCGGAAAAAATCTTTCTTAAGGGGGAGTCACTGGAGGAATCCCTGACGGATTTCCTGGTGGAATGTCTGTATGGATGCAAGCCTAGAGAAATCCCTGGAGGAATCCATATCCAAGTCTCAATAGAAATCCCTGGAGAAATTCCAGGAGAAACTTCTGGAGGAATACCTGGAGGTATTCCTGCAGGAATCTATAGCGCAATCTCTAAAGGATTCGCTAGAGGAATTCCCTTGGGAATTCCTTAAAGAATCCCTGGAGCAATTCTTGGAAACATTAGGAATTCCTGAAGGAATTTGTAGATTAATTCCAGGGGGAATGCCTGCATAATTTCTCGAAAGATAAATCCCTGGATGAATTCTTTGAGGATCCCATAAGATATTTTTTTTTGAGTAATGCCTGTAAGAATTCCTGGGGGTAACTCTAGAAGAACTTCTGGAGGAATACTTTGAAGAATTCCTGCAAGAACTCCTTTTGAAGAATTCTTAAATTTGCGCAGGAATTTCTAGAGTTGTTCGTGGAGGAACCTCCAAAGGAATTTCGGCAGAAATCCCATAAAGAATTAGTGAGGGAATCCAAAGAGAAGTTTCTGAAGAGTTTCCAGAAGGAGGAAGTGAAAAAAACACAGAAGGAATTCTTGGACAAATCCAAAAAGCACTTATTGGTTTGTTTTGCTAACGTAAGAACTAGGTACACGACATTCACAAGACGCGACACGTGAGTCGCGTCTTGTGAATGTCGAAATCCAAAAAGACTTCGCGAAAGAACTCCTGTTGCTTCCTATAGGAGTTCTTTAAGGAATTTCTGAAAAAAAAAACCACAAGAGATATCCCGCAAGCAAAAGATTTATTCCCAAACGAATCCCGAAAAAGTTCCTTGGATAAATTCCTGGTGAAGGTTTTGAAAGATTTTCAGGTGGAGTTCCTGAAGAACTCACAAGTGAATCTCTGGAGGAATTCTTGAAGGAATACTTGAGGAATCTATAACGCCACTCCACGAGAAATTCCTGAGAAAATACAAGGAGAGCGGAAATGGTTGCTTTCGACTGTGGGAACTTTAGCTGGGAAACGTGATATTCTCGGCCTTTGCAGTCTTAAAGAGCAGCGAGAAACGATATTCTCTCTACATCCGACGGTTTCGGTAATATATTTTACCTTTTTCAAGGATTCTAAAATTTTGAAAAAAATATTTGCAGTTCATGATTTCTGACTCACCCTATTGCTTACAGAGGTTACGTTCTCTTGTACATGTATAGTAATGCTCTACATCGGATAGTCTACATGGTTTTCGAGATGGCGCCGTTGCGGCTGTGGATATTATAACATCTTAAGTATAGTTTTGTCTGGTTTTAGTTATTTCCTACTTACTGCATGTGTCGCGAAATTTTTGCGAGCTACTGTATCGTGGGAGGCTTTTTGATGTTTTTACAAGAGAAAATTTGTGAATTTCTAGCTACTATTTACACTCCATGGCAGCATAATGGTTCTGGAAAGTTCCTCTCTTGCCCTACCGAAACTACTTCCGGCATATCCGGAAAATTAGGCATGATGTTTTTGAATTCCTTGAATAAGAATTACAAAATGTAGCTTTTCAACCAATTCTATGATAAGATTGAAGTGATACTCTTGGAGATATAGGTACTTGGCGAAATAGTGTGTTTTGTGACAACTAACTGTTGTAATTGTGGATGAATCCTAAATTATTCGAATGATTTATTTCTCTCGAAATCATGATTTTTGAATTACCTAGTTCTTGCTTTAAGGGGACAATATATTAAACTGACAAGTTTGCAGGCCTGCATGAAAAATAAACTGAGGAAATCGTTCAGTAAAACATTATTCAATAACTTTTAAAGAAACAACAAACCTGAAAGAAGCAAATACCACGCTCAACATTGAAAAATTGGCGATAAAAACTATAGGTACTCCCATCCGCCTATCACGTAAAGTTCCATCCACGCAGCCTACTTCCCTGCAGTTCCTAAATTCACACATAAACAACACCCGTCGAAGCGTGAAAGAAAGCAGAAATTTGAAATATATCTTCTCCCCTTTCTCCCTTGGCACCGCACATATCGCAGAGATCCCGCAAATGGAGATTCATTGCGCCACGACGACGGTCAGCGAGCGGAAGTAAACGACGACCCATTTGCGAACTCTACGACGACGACGATGCGAACTGGACTGGGAAGCAATCGTCAAGCGAAGGGTGTTCTCGAATGACCGTTCGCCCGTCCACCGTCCATCGCACACACGTGGAACTTTACCACACTTCGGATGATACGGTCCAAGAGGGAAAAAAGAAAGCCTTTTTCCCATCTCTTCGGCACCTTCACCGACGCGGCTAGCGAATTCAATTTCGTAACGAATTGATAACGATTTTCGGATTTTAAGGTGAAACATCAAGAAATCCCATTGCACTTTGCATACAAACTTTAGAAGCACAAATCTGACGAACGAAGCATCGAACTAAGCCGCACTTGTTAATCGTGGCTTTGCTCACTTGAAAAAAGAGGCAGCTTTTCCAAATCGAGTGCATTTGTTTACGAATTTTTAAGATTGGTGCTTTTGAAAACGTGAGTAGGGGTCCAAGCCGGCCATTGTGGCAGCCATATTGGTATTCTTTGAAGTTTATCCTTAACTCCGGTCCCTTCTTTTGAGGTTCGTCTTTCTCTAGATCTGCCATCGTAATACGGAGCCGAGCCGAGCGCCGCGTTTCTCAAGGGGTGATTGCTGCGAGAATATATTTACACCGAAACGATTTATCAAATTGATGACCACCACTATCCGGGGCCGGGTGCCGGGCGCTGTACTGCTGCTGCCGGTTTTTGGGATGGTCCATTTTGCGATTTATCCTTTTGCTCCAGCATCAAAGCTGCTCCGCACTCCGTGGTCGGTCTATGATTAATTGCGACAAAGCTGTGGAAGCGGCCTGCGAGCGAGAGAGGGTGGAAACGATCACACCGGTGTGGTGTACGAGTTACAGCAATCGAGGGTCAATCACCGCTATTTTCCGTGGGGTTCCACACATGTTCTAATAGCAGAGTGTTTAGAAAGCGATAACGGTGCTGACATGAAATGATTCATTCCATGGTTATGCTGAATTGCTGGATCTTTAAAGAATATTAAAAATTAACTGACTACACTTCGATCTGCTGAATCTATGCCAAATGAAGGACTCTCTCTCGTTCCCTAATGAATTGGGTAATTCGATAATTGTTAAACAGTCAGTGAAAGAATTATCATTTTTATTTGTTCCTTCGTCGATAATTTCACGGTAATGGAAAATATTGATTCATCGTCTAGATCCATGGTAATTTCTTTTTTTTTTTTTTCAGTCATTTCTTTCTTTTTTTTTTCCTCTGTGGGTACATTTCCACTGCGACTAAGTGGAATTTGAATTCCTGTAAACTATATTTTATAGGAAATTAAAACATTTGTACCAGAAGTCGGGAATCCAAATGTTGAACACATCCTTAAGCTAGTTCATCCTAATATTGAACGATTTTCGCTACTGGTGTTGAATGGTTTACAGTGGTAGTTGTAATTTCAAAGTTTCTATTGAAAATTTGTCAGTTTTTTTACTTTAAAATTTCACGAGAGTTTTATTAGAAGGATTTCGAAGGGCTTCCTGGGGGTTTCAGAGAACTTCCAAGGGGGTAAGTATGTTACAGAGGCATGTCAGGATGTTTCAATAGGGTATTGACGGGATTTCCATTGAATTGAGAGGAGATGTGGGAGCTTTCAAGGAAGATCCGGGATATTTCCAGAGAAGTCCCAATGTGTTTCGAGGCGTTTTTTTTTTTGTGGTTTAATGGGATTGAGCAAAGCTTTCAAGGCAGTTCCTATGGGTTTTAAGAGGAGTTTCAAAACGTTTTGGGTGGTTTTAGTGGATTTCTAAAGGATTTGAAAGGTATAGAAGGCTGTAGGACATAGGTTCCCAAACTTTCAGGTGCGCGACTCCCTTTTGCCAGCAGACGTACTATTCGCGACCCACCATATAAATTCCCTCATTTGTTGCCTGTTACAGTAAAATGTTCGACTGTCCCTCGCGACCCCCTGGATAGAGGCCAACGACCCCCTGAGGGGTCGCGAGTCGCGACCCACAGTTTGGGAAACCATGCTGTAGGATGTTCTTAAGGGGGTTCCAGTGTTGTTTCAGGGCAGTTTAAAGATGTTTTAAGACGTTTCTGAGGTTTCCAGAGAAGTTTCCAGGCATTACAAGTGCGTTTTATGGAATTTTAGATGTTTTAGGGAGCTTTCAAGGAAATGCCCGGAATGTTTCACCAAGGTATTGATAATTACCGAGCGTATCAAGCCAATTTAGGGGGTTTAGGGGGTTTTAAAGGAGTTCCAGGGAGGGAGTACCAGAGAAGTTTTAAGGAGTTTCAAGGCGTCCCAGGCGGTCAGGGTGGTTTCTGAAAGTGTCTGAAACCCTCCTAAAACCTTTGAAATCCCCGGAAGCCTACTGGAACACTCCTGATACCTCTTGAAACTCCTGTAATGCCCTAGAAGCCCTTGTAACGCCCCTATAACGCTCGGAAGCACTCATGAAACCCAGTAAAACCCCCCGAACTGCCTCTAAAGTTCCCTGGAACGCCCCTGATTTTTTTTGAAAACCCCTGGAACGCCCTTGAAAGTCCCTGGAACGCCATTGAAAACCTCTGGAATACCCCTGAAATCCCTTGTAAACCCCTGAAACGGCCCTGAAATTCTCTGGAATGCCCCAGCAGTACCTGAAAACTTCTTAAAATCTATGAAAAGCATCTGAAAACTTCTAGAACACTCTGCAAACCTTAGAAACGCCAATGAAACCCCTTGTAATGCTTCCGAAAACGTTTTGGAACAACTTTGAGACTCCTTGAGAACCCCTCTAACACTTCTGAAACGGCCCTGAAACTCCTTGGAACGTGCTGGAAATCCCTGGAAAATACTTGCAACCTTTTGAAAACCCCTGCAACGCCTCTGAAACTCCTATAACGCCCCAACAACGTCCTGTAGCTCAACTGGAACCCCTAGAAATCCCCTGAAATACCTTTGAAATCGGCTGAGTCTCCCTGGAATACCATTGAAATCTCCTGGAACAACCCTAAAACCTCTTGAAAACTTGTAAAATATCCCTAGTACTCCTGGGGCGGCTTTGAAACTCCCCATATCCTCTAGTATACCTCTGAAACCCATCGAAAACCTTTTTGACGTCCCAGAAATCATGTGGAACGCTTCAGAAACCTGTCGAAAACTTTTGGAGCGCCTCTGTAAACTTCTATAACACTATTGAAGTCCCTTGGAATCCACTGAAACGCCCCTTAAACCCCCTGTAATGCCACTGAAATGTACTGCAACATCCCTGAGACCTCTTTGAAGCCCCTGTAACGTTCTTGAAATTCCCTCCCAAGTAACATTTTAAGTTTTGTTCGGCTCTGCAAGAGATCTTCATGACCAATTTTATGAAACTTGCAATAAAACTGAAACATACATCAAAACCTCTTGATAACCTCTTTAAAAGCATCTTCCGGCTAAGTGGGCCACTCTCGGAGAGGTTTTGCAAACCGCATTAAGAGTAGCAATAAACCCGTTTTAAAACGTCTCGATTGTTGTTGTTTTTTTTTTCAACAAAAACTATGACAGCTCAAAATGCAGAGAAGCTTCTTCGATTCTTCTGGAGGATACATCATTCGTAAGTAGAAAGCGATCATTTCAAAGTTATATTGTAGTAGTTATTGTGCCGGTAGGCTTATGCACATTCGAATTTATCGTGAATATTGGGGTTTCAGAAGCATAAAATTGATGCGCTTCGGAAATAGTGAATATTATCATCTTGGAATGAAATAAATCAATTTGTGAATTAAGTAAAACTATCTCGAATCACAAGAAAACTCAGCAGAGAGAGTTTATTTATGTGAGCATGTTATGAAAATGGTGGCAAACTATCAATTCATTGCTAATTTAAGCAAAATGAACTGTTTTCCATTCACGTAAGCCAATTCTTCAATACGGCGACGACCATAATCAGCGAAAATAAAACGAAAGCAAGTTTACTTTTATGATGACCGCAATAAACCTAGCAGTGTCGTAGTTTCTGCTTTTCCACCAACAGATGTCGTTACTAATCGAGCGGATCGCCATCTGTTGAGAGTTTTAACAGTTTTATTGTGGTAATAATGATTGCCAGAAGGTTTACATATCGGAAAGTTTTGTTTACTCTTGAAATCTGTCTTTATGGATATCTTCAAGTATACTATAAAACATTTTATCAATGGTTTTCATAAAAGCAGTCATAAAACTGTGAGTTTTAATTATTGCTGTAATAAAACCTTAATAAAAATCAATCAAAACTAATCAGCAATGGAATTGTTACTTGGGCTGGAACGTTCCTGAACTGCTGAAAAACTCCTTTAACGCTCCTGGAACACTTTGAAAGTCCCCAGAAACTCCTTGAAAAACACTGAAACTCCACTGATATCCTCTAAAACGTCCCTGAAGCGCCCGTTAAACCTATTGGAAATCTTTGAAACGTCGTTCAAATGCCCTGGCACACCTTGAAGCGCCTGAAACACCACTTAAATATTCTGGAACGCTCTTGAAACCCCTGTAATGCCAGTTATGAAAGGCCATCATTGGGACAGATTGGGACATAAGATATCTGTTGATGAAAACAATAAATAAATGCTGATCAAACTGCCTGGGACGCCTCCGAAACCCCCCAAAATCCTCTGTAATGTCTCAGAAACTTTCTGCAACGACCCTGAACGCTCTTGAAATCCCATTACAAATTTTTTGCAACAACCCTGTAATGCCCTGGAATCCTTTAAAACCCAGAAACCCCCTGGAGCACCGGTGTAACTTCCTGGAATGCTTCTGAAACCCATTGTAAAACCCTGGAACGCCCTTGGAGTAATCCTGCAACGCCTCTAATTCTTTTGAACATCTCTAGAATTCCCTTGAAACCCCTTGAACACACCTGGAACGTCCTGAGACCATCTATAATACCATTTATAATATGCTTACCAGATGTCATTTCCTTCTCTGCTACAGAGTATTATTCGCCGCATTTTACATTTTAAGATACCAAATGAACTCCGGTCGACTTCCTTCAATAGGAGTTCACAGCCACACATCGTATACGACAGTCGCGCTTTTTTTGATCTCTTGTCGAGTTTCTTGTTTTCGATCGCTGCATGTGTAAAATGTACGGTGTGCGAAAAAACACATTAGTGGTTGACTTCAGTGTTCTCCCAATTCGTCCTGAAATTGGGAAAGTTCAAGATTTTTTGGAGAAGGAAATAAATCTTCAATATGCCGATGTCAGGAGCATACAGCTCCATCACATACGGAACTGTGTGCTTATTGAAATGGTTTCCACCGAAGTCGTGTGTCGCTACCAGTCAGATCATAATCTGAAAAGAACAATGGTTTGTAGCGGCAAAGCGTTCCGCATTCCGGTGCACGAAGATGGCGACGCTGTAACCGTTCGAGTACTGGACTTGTCTCCGTCGGTTAGTGACCAAGCCATAATCGACTCTATGCTGAAATTTGGGGAGGTAATCTCCATAAGGGAAGAAAAATGGAAGCATTATTTCCCCGGCATGTCTAACGGAGTACGGGTACTCCGTATGAACTTATTCCGCGATATTCCTCCAGTCATTACGATACAAAATGAAACTACAATGGTCGTTTACCCAAACCAACCCAAATCACGAGGTCCATCCCAGCCGACAGAGAAGCGCACGGATTCATACACCGTTGATAATATTCCATCAGCAGCATCACCATCATTAGCCAGCCGATGGTTTGTTTGATCACACCGATTTCCCACCAATAAACCAGCAGCGCAAATCATCACCTACTCTACCGAGTGCACCATCACGCGTACCTACGACTGAGGAAGGAAAACAGAACGACGACGACTGGACCGACATTGATGACAATGAATCGAACTCTTCGGCGGACTATAATGTGGTAACACACAAGCGACGGCGATCGAAAAAACATGAGGAGAATGAAACAAAGAAAGTTTGCAATGAGCAGTGTTCCTCAAACACGGGTCATGGAGCGGATCACGTTATCGACATTCTGTCGCAAGTAAAAGTTTTTGCAGTTAAAAATAGAAAAGCGAAATAGTTTTAGTTATACTATGTATAATTATATTCGAATTTTGGCTCTGTAAAGCTGTTTTCGGCGGGTGAGCCTTTAAATAAACGAACTGATAAAAAAAAAAAAAAACTAGGGGTGGGTAATGTCTGAGACATAACCGCAATGTTGACGTAGGACAAAGGCTGGAATGAGGTTCCGACTTTTATATATTAAAATGGGCCCTTTAATTTGAAGTCTTAAATCAGCTGATTTTTCGTGTTCGTAAATAAATGCATAACGGATTTATCACATAACGTCGGTTTCCTGCAATAGGGGCACAACTCAAAATATGTCAATAGTCGTTGAAAAATAGTTGTCAAAAATTCATGAAACAGATAGTCCTTCAGCCCCTTTCAATGATACAACAATCAAAATTTGTTTACTTTTGTCAAATGATGAGAGAAATAAGTGAATTTGAAGGAGGTGCTTCATGATTGCCAATTTTTAAACGCTTATTCTGAAAATTCACATTTTTTGAGTTGTGCCCCTATTGCAGGAAACCGACGATAAAAGGCCTACACAATGTATGCTGGCAAAATTCAAATCGGCGGAGTGATGTGTTGATTAAAGTTGTTACCTATGTGATCCATTTCACTGAACGCATTCATAAGTGTTAAACCTTCCGTAGCTCGCGCGGTTGGCCATCACTTGAGGGTTGAGTATTATTTTATTTTGAAGATAAATGTTCAACCGTTGTTTGAAAGAATTTTCGTCGAAAGGAAAGAATGATTATAATATTGAAAGGCGTTAAGCCATAGCTTCCCAAACATCATATTGCGATCGCAACAATCATTAAAATAACTAAAATTGCCGCTATGAAATGAACAGATGGAGCCACCGTAGCCATGTGTATTTGACACAACTCAATTGCTGTTAACGAAATTTTAGATAATTTTGATTGCAGTTTCATGAAATATTCTAGATTCAACAATACGTTGTATAGTTACGCGAACAACAATTAGAGGCCGGCTATACTGTTGCTAAGTTTTCAGTCTGTCGCTTTTAATTATCCGATTCATAACTCTGGAGGAATAATTTTCACTGGTCCTGAAAAGGACCTTTTAAATAACAGGAAATTTCGGCAAGACAATTGAAAATTATCCGCACTGAATGCTGGAAGCCATCGAAAACTGCCATCGCTTACTGCCGTGGATGAGATTCCTGGTTCTATCAGCTAAATAGCCGAGAGTCATCGCAGGATTGGTGCGCAGCTGCGGAGGTGACATCCATTCCCTTTGACTGATTCAACGAAAATGACGGAAGAAAACAGAGGTCACTGCTTTTATTCCCCTTGATTAGTAGAATAGGCTCCTCCCATTTGGCTGGCTTTCCAGTTTATTTCGTTTGCATGACCCGCCCCGAATGCTCCAGACGCATCAAGCAACTAACCAACCGAGAAATGAGCAAATTTTCATTGAACGGATTGGCGCAACCGACATTCGGTTCTTCAGATTTGTGCTCTAGAAAATTCTAGGTGTGGCTTCGTCATATATTCACCTTCGAACATTTTCGAAAAATGTTTAAACTTAATTATAATTAAACAATGTTTCACGCAAAATAGTTCGGATAGAATAATGCGTTGTTAAATTCCGGGTGGAACCATTAGGCCATTAGTGACCGGCTTCATCATTATTGCTGGGCCACCAAGTATTCAATCTTTCACTTCTCAATTGCACCACACTTTTCTCGTTCGATGGAATGAAATTAGCTGATTCACAAACTCTTAAGGAATAATTAACGGTGGTCCTGAACAAGACCGTTTGATTAATTGACGATTTTAGGAACGAAATGGCATGAATTCACCATGTCACGCAATGCGTGTTGGTTTTCTCCGTGCTGAATGATAAACGCCACCGAAAACTGGACCGCCGTGGATTACAATAATGACCAGTTTCACTATTGCTGGCAACGATGCTCTGTCTTTTGCTTTTTGGTTGCACTACATCTCGATCGATGTTGGAAATTATCCAATTAACTCTTGAGGAATCATTTTCGATGGTCCTGAAAAGGACCGGTTTGAATAATGGACGATTTTGATGCATTCACCATGGCATGCAATGCATGTTGGTTTTCGCTGCGGAGTGCGGAGAATGCTGGACGCCGTCGAAAATTGGCCCACCGCCGCTGCCATGGATGCGATTCCAAGTGCTATCATCAGCAGTGCTGATTCAGCACGATATCCGAGAGTAGTCGCTGGGTTGTTGTGCTGCTGCCTTGCTGGAGGTGACATCCACCTCCAACCTCCTTGACTGATCCAACGAAAATGACGAAAGAAAACAGAGAACACTGCTTTTATACCCCTAGATTGGCAGATGAAGCTCCTCCCATTCGGCTGGCTTTTCAGTTAATTTCGTTTGCATGACCCGCCCCTTATGCTCCAGACGCATCAAACGATTAATCAACCGAGAAATGAGAAAATTTCCATTGAACGGATAATGTAACCAAAATATTAGATGATTTAGATCATTTTAATTTGGAAAATGTTAGAATTAAAACATTTTTCACGCAAAATGGCCCGGATATGATAATGCGTTGCCAAAGTCCGGGTGGAACAATTAGACGTCATAATTGTTGCTGGCTGAGTCACCAAGCATTCAAAATCATTCACTTTTCGGTTGTACTACACTTTTCCTGTTCGTTGGAATGGAATTATCCGATTCACAGCTCTTGAAAAATCATTTTCGATGGTCCTTAAAAGGACCGTTTGGATAATGAATAATTTTAGGAAGAAAATTAAATGAATTCACTATGCCACTATGCGTGTTTGTTTTCTCCGCACTAAATCGTCGGTTTCCTGCAATAGGGGCACAACTCAAAAAATGTGAATTTTCAGAATAAGCGTTTGAAAATTGGCAATCTTGAAGCACCTCCTGCAAATTTACTTATTTCTCTCATCTTTTGACAAAAGTAAACAAATTTTGACTATTGTATCATCGAAAGGGGCTGAAGGACTATCTGTTTCATGAATTTTTGGCTACTATTTTTCAACGACTATTGAAAAAGTTGGCTGATTTTGAGTTGTGCCCTTACTGCGGAAAATTGGTGAAAATGCCCAAATCTCGCGTTTCACAACGAATTTTGGAACGGGTCTTTGTGAGATGAAATTTTACATAGTTTTTCATCATTTGCCATCAAAATCTAAAAAATGACAAATTTTGAGTTGTGCCCCTATTGCAGGAAACCGACGAAATGCTGAACGCCACCGAAAACTGGCCCGCCGCTTGCTGCCGTGCATGCGATTAATGACCGGCTTTGCTTTTGCTGAGAAACGCCGCTCTGTCCTTGCTTTGCACTACACCTTTCTCGATCGAGGGTGCAAATTAATCCAATTAACTCTTGAGAAATCTTTTTCGATGGTCCTGAAAAGAACCGTTTGAATAATGGACGATTTTGATGAATTTACAATGCCACGCAATTCGTGTTGGTTTTCTCCGCGCTCAACGCTAGACGCAATCGAAAACTGGCCCGCCGCTTGCTGTTGTGAATGAGATTCCTGGTGCTATCAGTACGATAGCCAAGTGTCGTCGCTGAGTCGATGTGCCGCTGCCCAGCTCGAGGTGTCACCTCGACGGTGGTCGAAATGGAACTGACGATCAGCTCTCGCATGATCGCATTCCTTCCTGCATCGTAGTTGCCCCCACGATGCGCACCAATCAGAGAGCGTTGGTATACTGAACGAGAAAATTTGTCCGCTACCCATATTTATAGATTTCAGCGATTTCAATGTCTAACTTTAAAACAACTTTTCAACTATTTATCAATGATTTTTAGGTTCACCGAATATTACAAATTGAACGCGGGAGTTTCATCTCTCGGATAACGGGATTTGTTTATCATTTCGTTCAGTGGGAAAGGTACTGTGAGCGTTTAAAATCTTTCACTCAAATGTAACGCTCTTGGTTTCATAAATTTTGAAATGACACCGGGTATAGAAAACAGAGACGTAGTCCTACGTCAAAAAAAAGACTTCCTTAAATATTCATGGATTGAGGCCGTATTGAGTATCCGAAAGGAAAAGTGATTTATTGGAGAACTCCTGAATAAACCCTTATAGAATTTCCTGCAGAAATTCTTGGAGAAAATTCTGGACAAACCTCTGGAGGGATCCTTAAAACAATCCCGTATTCCAATACAAATTACAATATATTTGTTGAACGAAGATCACATTTAATGCTACATAATTGCGTCTCCCTGGTCGGTATTATGAACAAACATAGTCCACATAAAAGTGATAAACTCATCATTATTCCACGACGGCCACGAATGAAACGCTAATTGCCAGTTAATGCGAAACATACAACACCAATTATAAAACACACAGTCCTTTCCGTAGGTTGGCGGCGGGCACAGACCACTCGCACTCTATTTGCTACATCCGCGAAAATGGTGTTAAACACGTTGTACTACAGCTTGTACCAATTTCTGTTTTACACGGATCAACAGCGACCCGGAAGCCTACGCTCAGTGGGATCTCATGGCAGCAGAGGAGAAAAATGCAAATATGAAACGCGAAAACCGCGCGGCATGTGAGACAGGCATAGTTCATAGCTGCGCGTTGTTGTTAAGCACGCGTTTTCCATTAATCGCGCTGTTAACAGGATAATGAGTAGGCGCTCGCGAGCGGCGCTGCCGGCAAGCAACAGAAGCCACCGTTCGCGGTTCTATGATTCGCGATTTATTTCATGCTCATTGGATACTTATTCTCGTGTTTGGCTCCCCCTTTTTTGCGCAACCGAAAGAACATCAAAGGGTCGTCGCTGTGCTGTTCTACTTTCGCTATGCTACGGGATGGCTTCCGAACAGGCAAACCACAGATAGAGAGAAGTCAGTGTAGCATGAACGCAGTGCAGAAAACAACACATTCCACTATGTATTTCAGCATAAATACGCGGCGGTGCATCTCCAGGTCCATCCAGCAACAGGCGGCGGCGGCACGCCGGCGAGCAGCAGGTTGCAACCGTAATAATAATCCATACTAATGACGACATCCAAAGCAAAAGGCCATTTTTCGGTGTTAACGCCGGTCGGCCGGCCGAGTTCGTAGCGATCGCTTGCTCACTAGCGGTGGATCGGTGGTCACGTCATTATTATTAGCCTGTGTAAAAATTCTTCTTGCCTCTCCTGGGACGGCCGGCCTCCCACTTCCTATAGCTTCGCTGATACTCAGTGACTCGATTTTATTTTTGCACAGAGTGGCGCTTCCAAATTGAGCTTTATCATAGGTTTCGTTTCACGTGTGATAAAAGTCTATGGAGCGGCATCTCTTCAGCATCTATGGAGATTGCTCAGTGCAGTGGGAGTCATTACACCTCGCGTCTTAGCCCTCACGACCCTGCAGGCATTATACCACGATACCACGCTTTTGTATCAGCATTATGTCACAGACCCTCCAAGAAGCCTACCTGAGTACGTACTTACTTTCAGTTCTGAACACATTTTGAAGCACTCTATGCACATACTCTATGTTTTCCTCGATAAGGTTGCCGATAGGCACTAAACCAGTGATGACACAGAGTGCATCGTATGACACGGTACGGTACGCGCTCGCAATTTTCAGGCATATTAGCCTATTAGTACAGTTTACCACGGCAGCTACTGGTCCTTAGCGCCATGCCACAAGCCGGGCCGCCATAGTATGGAGAAGGCGACACTATAGCCAGAAGCATGCACTTGCTGGAATACACCGCAGAGCTATTGGACATCACCCTTATCGTCGATCATCACACCCAAGTGTTTGACGGAGCGCTTCGAAGTGATAGTGCAATCGCCTACACTGATCACCGCTTGCTGGTTCGACTTTCGATTTGTTTGTGGTGAGCCAACTCCACGCCACCACAATTTTGATGGAGAGGGCAGCAGTCAACTCCACTTCTTCGATCGATTCATCGTAGACTTCAAGTGTAATGTCGTAAGCGAAGCCGACGATCACCATCCGCACCGGGAACTCTAACCTCAACACCTCATCGTGCATGTCATTCCATAACACCAGACCCTGCATGGAAGCTTGCAGCACGCACCTTTGTGTTGTAAATTAGTACTCGATTCTGGAAATAACTTCTGAAAATATTCTAAGGTACCCGGGTATCCCCAGACGTAGGAGCGCATCGCAGGAGTCGGCCAACTGGTGCTATTGAACGCGTTCTTTACTTCCAGAGTTACTATCGCACAGTAGCAAATCCTCCTTCACTTACGGTGGAGCGGTATCTCGGCGGTTTTTGTAGCCGACAGTATAGCGTCTACGTTCGACCTCCCCTTCCGGAAGTCGTACTGGCTACACGAGAAACCATTTACACCCTCGGTGTGCCTCAACATTCTATTGAGGATGATTTTTTCGAGCAACTTCCTCAACCGCGTCGATCAAGCATATCGTATATATTGATGTTGACGTGTCTCCGGGTGGTTTTCCGGCCTTTGACAATAGAACCAGGCTCTGCCTCTTCAAAACTCCCTCGTCCAGGCATTTCTGTTTTGCAGACCTGAACATCTCGGGAGCCTCTGCAATAGCTTCTTTTTAGGCCAGGTTCACAACTCCGTCCGGACCTGGGGTCATAACTACGCACGCTAAGGGATCTTGCTATTCCCACAAGTTCCACATCGGTGACCTCTCTTCATCGCCAGCCTCAGTCGAAAGGAGGCCAAGGACTAGGATCATGACGCGGCAAAAGCCTCCCGATGACCCCCTCCACTATCTACGGAGACTGCTCTGTAGCAGCAATTACACCCCTCGTCTTGGCCATATTGATCCTGTAGGCATCACCCCACGGATTCATTTATTTGTTCAACATCATTGAGACAAGATATAATCAACAATAATACGCCACAATACTCGGTTTGTGGCTGCCGCTCTCCATCCTCGGTCGCGCCCAACACTCGCCAGGTCACGCTCCACCTGGACCGCCCATCGTGTCCTCTGCGCTCCACGCCTTCTGGTGCCAATCGGATCAGTAGCAAGCACATGTTTTACAGGGTTGTTGTCCGGCATTCTTGCAACATGCCCTGCCCACCGTATCCTTCCGGCTTTGGCCACCTTCTGGATGCTGGGTTCGCCGTTAAGTGCAGCGAGCTCGTGGTTCATTCTTCTCCGCCACACACCGTTCTCCTGCACACCGCCGAAGATCGTCCTTAGCACGCGTCGCTCGAAAACTCCGAGTGCTTGCAGGTCCTCCTCGAGCATGGTCCATGTCTCGTGTCCTAAGAGGACCACCGGTCTTATTTGCATTTTGTACATGGTGCATTTGGTGCGTGGGTGAATCTTTTTCGACCGCAGTAGGCCCGCAGTAGACTTCCGCTGATGATGCGCCTCCAAATTTCACGGCTCACGTTGTTGTCAGCCGTCAGTAAGGATCCGAGATAGACGATTTCCTCTACCATCTCGAAAGTATCCCCGTCTGTCGTAACATCTCTACCCAGACGGATCCGGTCGCACTCGGTTCCGCCTACCTGCATGTACTTCGTTTTTGGTGTACAGCTCTGCCACCGTTCTAAATAATCTGGCAAGAATGTCCATGTCATCCGCAAAGCACACAAATTGACCGGATTTTGTGAAAATCGTTCTCCGGCTGTTGAGCCCGCCTCCTTCCAGAGCGATATTGAAGAGTAGGCATGAGACTCCGTCACCTTGTCGCAGTCCTCGGCGAGATTCAAATGAACTGGATAGTTCAACCGAAGCCCTTACGCAGTTTTGCATACCGTCCATCGTTGCTTTAATCAGTCTAGTCAGCTTCCCAGGAAAGCCGTTTTCGTCCATGATTCTCCATAGCTCTGCGCTGTCGATACTGTGGTATGCCGCTTTGAAGTCGATGAACAGGTGCGTTGGGACCTGGTATTCACGGAATTTCTGGAGGATTTGCCGTACGGTAAAGATCTGGTCCGTTGTCGACCAGCCGTCGATGAAGCCGGCTTGATAACTTCCCACGAAGTCATCTTCCCACGGCAGATGATCTGGGATAGCACTTTGTACCAGCTCTTATCAGCTGCTTTGTTGGTTTTGAGCTGGTGAATGGCAACCTTAACTTCCCTCAGCGTGGGAGTTGGTTCATTTCCGTCCTCCGGTGCACTGGCGTCGTCGTTTCCTCCGTTGCCGTGGGCTCCCGTGCCTACGTTTTCCACGCCGTTCAGATGCTGATCGAAGTGCTGCTTCCACCTTTCGATCACCTCTCACGTCTGTCCGTGAAGAGGCCTCCGTCTTTATCCCTGCATATTTCGGCTCGCGGCGCGAAGCCTTTGCGGGATGCGCTGAGCTTCTGATGCAACTTCTGTGTTTCTTGGGATCGTCACAGCAGTTCCATTTCTTCACACTCCCCTTCTTCCAGGCGGCGCACACTGGAGTAACAGGGTCCAATTCATGGCCAAAAAGTTTTAACACGTTTTTATGGTGTATTATGTATGTACTAGCGATAAAATTGTGAATTTAGATATTGAGGAAGTTTTTTGGATTATAAATAGCCATATTAATCCACTTAAAAGCTAGAAATGATTTCTTATAACCTCTCCAAGGACAAAGTTTATTTTCACCCCCAAAAATCGCTTGAAGCGTCGAACATTTTTATTTGACAACAGAGAATTGAAAAATAATGATATTTCCATAAAAAATATTGTTTGGAAACAAGGGCCACCTCGTTTCATAGAAATTCTCCTAGAAGTGTGAGAGAAATTCAATTCTTTTATAAGTGTAGATTACGTGTTTATGTCTTCAGCAAAGTTTTAAGGTGTGTCACAATTAGGAAACTTGTTGAACAATTGTTCTATCTTCACATTTTTTCGGAATATGGGCCGTTATTTTTTGAACGGTCCCTTAAACTCAGTTTAAATGTTGTACCTTTTTCTAGATATTTTGGGAATCACATTTTCATTTTGGGGTAACTTTTATAGTGCCCTGGAAAACACATCAAATCTCAAAAATTAATCATGGATTGAAATTTTATGAATTTGAACATTGATGATAGAAGCCGTGTGGAATATACCAGTTTTAATGTTTCTATTAAAACATGGCATTTTAAGACAACTTTATACATAAAAGTAAGTTCGTGGAGTACTGAGTGAAAAACTCAATCAGTTTAGCTATAAAAAACAATATTTATCTGAAAATATTTTCTTAACGGTGCATCAACATATGATTACATGCACAGCAAAAACTGTTGAAATTTCAATGGCATGTAAATCACGAAGCATTGGAATTTACATTGATTGAAACACGAAAACAATTTAAAATCGAGTTAAAATAACTGCACATATTTGGAACACGAAAATGCATACAAAATTCATCATCTTCCTTAAGAATACATTTATTTGCATTTAATTTTCAATGAATGAAACCACAAATTTCAATCAACGTGTAAAATCAAATTCACCACCGCTAGTAGTAATAAATGGCCGGCGCGTAGAAATCGTGTGAAAAAAGCTGGTCCAAGATTTGACTATTCTTCGTTTTAAAGCTACTACAGTATGGACCCGATTTTGTCAGCCCCATTTCGCGACGATCTTTTTGCTCTCATTATCTTACGGTCAAACTTTGACCAATTCATTCACGTTCATCATCGAACTATTGCTGAAAGGCAGACCATAGAGGGGAAAAAAGGTTAAAAAAATGTTTAGATTTTCGAGAAGAGCAAAAAATGTGTTCCGGAAAGGGGCTGACAAAATCGGGTCACTTATGTATTATATAGATTCAACGACCGCAGATCTGCAGGTAAGTTCAATTTGATAAGTTGGTACCGAATGTGATACGTGAACTTAGCTACTGTGGTTGAAAATTAACAAACAGCTTGTGTTATTCCAGCTACCCACAACGCAGCAGAGTGCCATCGTCGTCATCCTCGATAATCACCACCTCGGCGTGAAACTACGCGGTTATGCTGACTTGCTAACTTCCAGATTTCATAAATAAGATAATAGTTTTGTTAGAATGGAAAAAGCATTTCAATTCAATAAACTACTTTCGATGATTTTCGACATGATCTAGTATGTGTTTATGTTTCTGCTGCCTCCGATCGCCGGGAGAAGGAAAAACCTCTCTGAATCATAGAAACGATTGGGAATGGAACAAAGCACAACACAAGTGGCGCGTGATATGGTTTATGTAAAAATAAACGTCATTTAAATTTACACGACCATCCTTTGGTTTGAGTTCATTTTAATTTTCAACGCGATGTATTTTTGAGTTTATTTTCATGCTCCAAATATGTGCATGAAAATAAACTTAAATTTACATTTTAATTCTAACTGTGTGGTACAAATAGTGAGCTCTTTATTTGAGTTGTTTTTGATTTTTATAACAAATTTTGAACACAACAGTTCTAGCTACATTAGATTACTACTGCATTGCATACATTTAGGTGTTTATCGGTGTTGTTAGGACGACTTGTCGCGGAACAAAAACCACACATCGGTAGCAGCTTCTACTTCAGGCAGCTCCAATACTGCAAATTTATTTAATTATATTATATTCAAACTTATCACGAAATTTAACTTACAATGTAGTAAATGTTCTCGGGACAGACGAATCTCCTAACCGGAGTGCAGCTCCTACCCGAGCAGGAACGAATAACTGACACATAACTGGAGCATACCAAAGTCAGGTATCATACCAAAACCAGGTATTGGTCGGTTGTCCAGGTATTGAAAATAACTTATTTTGGTATTTTGTAGGTATTAATAGAATACCTCAACGAGTTATTATTTTGGTTTTGAGGACTGATTGAGGTATTATTCAATTATGGAAAAATCACTATTTGTATGGAAAAATTACCGATTATTATTTAGGTATTACCATACCTGAAGTCATTATTCGCGTGTTATGCACAGGAAACACATCAGTTATTATTTTAGGTATTTTACCTCTTATGCAGGGCTTCTTAATACCTCATTCAGGTTGTAGGTATTCGGTTTTCCATACCTGAGTTTGTTATTCTTCAGCTATTTTCTCCTGCTCGGGTATCTTCCTCGTGAACCAAACGACACTGCCGAGTCATAAAATTATCGCTACCGTCGGCCTTCGTGCGGCCGCTTATACATTCCACTCGTGCATCAGGGTTACCAGTTCCAACCAACATCAAAGCGTACTAAAACTGTACGCAACATTCCCCCCCGTGGAACTGGTGACGAACTAGATCTTCCAATTTATTGAAATAGGTCCCGCGGTTCGATGCTTCTCCAGATTTGCAAAACGCTTTGCTACACAGCAACCTTGAATTAGATGGCGACACCGTACTGCAGTAGATACGAATTGCGGTAGGTACGAGAAAAACGAGCCAACACCATCCACTGCTAGAACGCAATTCCCGCCGGGATCAAACAGCAGCGTTTTCATTTGATGACAATCGCCTCGCTTTCTACCGCGGCGGCGGCGAGCACACTCATCTAAACAGTTTCGTTTCGCACAGGTCTCGTACGCGTCACACTCAACAAAAGACATTGTTTTCACGACTTCAGTTTCGTAGTTTGATTCATTCTGTGGAGCTGTAGTATACATTCGTGTGTTCCTGTTGATCGATGACGTCAGCGATCGGGTGCTAACGAACGAAACAGCTGAAGAATCAGCTGGTATTATTTTCCTGATCTCTCCGCGCTTTGTGTGTACCGTACAGGCCGTACACACTGGGTCACAGCTGATGACGCTATTCGGAACAGAAACTGGAGAGTCTATATTTTTCGAATGCGATGCTTTAGGGCAGTCATTTTGCGACTGGGTTTTGTCACTCGGATTCGGCTCCTCCGCCGTTCCCTCGCTGACTTGACTCCCGTTGTGTTGCCGTAACACTGCTTTCCTCTTCGCGCTGAATTCTGACCTCATTTTCTGTACTGCCTTTTTGAATTCTTCCTCAATTTTCACAAGCTCTTGCTGGTACTCTTCCTCAATTCGGCGTTGTTCTTCTTCATAACATTTTCGCCGCAACTCAATCTGCTCTTGTTGATGCTTCCGCCATAGCGCGCTCTTCTCTTCTAGAAGGGAAAGTTCTCTCAACGTACTTTCCATGGCGGGATGCTTCTGGCTGATGAATTACATTTATTGGAGTTTGTTAGGACGACTTGTCGCGGAACAAAAACCACACATCGGTAGCAGCTTCTACTTCAGGCAGCTCCAATACTGCAAATTTATTTAATTATATTATATTCAAACTTATCACGAAATTTAACTTACAATGTACCGTCGATGGGGGTGACAATGGGTCTGGGGGGTGAGATTGGGTCTAAACGGAGAAACATAAAATTTGAAATAGCTCATCAAATATCGCTAATTTATGTTGAAAACTTTATATTATTTCAAAGAGGAGATGTTTTTGCACGTCATGATGCAGAATAAGATGTTTAGCAATAATGGATTTTTGTTAAATTTATGGCTAAACTTATATGATAAAACTACTGGTGAATCACTCTGAAAAAATTTCTCCATCGTAATGTTTCACACGAGTACCTAAGCATAAATTTTCTTATAAGTGGTTAGCTGTAGGTATTACCTGGTCGATGCAATGAAAAACGCGGGCTGTCAATGCTCTTTTTATTTAAAAATTCAATATTTTCGACCCAATGTCTAAATATTAAGAATGGGGGTGAGATTGGGTCAGGCAAGTTATCGAGTGCACATAACCTTAACTAAAAATTCAACTTGTTATCCAGTCCCCATTTGACGTTAGAGTGGTGCCATGTTTACCGTATCTTCATAAAAGCCCACTTTTCTTCGCAAATATGTCTAAGAAGTGGCAAGCGGGAGTGTTCATACGTTTAGTGCCCTTATTAATCATTTATAACAATAAACCCATGCGTTTGGACTGAAGAATAAGTCTTATAGAACTCATACAAAATTTATTTAAAAAAATCCGCTTTATTGTTATTGTGAGAGAGGGTCTAATAATGTGAAATGTTGTGTAACATAATATTTGAACGACCCTCTATCTTGAGATGGAGTGATTTGCTTTGGCAGTATAGAGGCCAATGATCATAAGAGTTTATAGCGGGTTTGGTTAAACATTTCTTATGCAGTATACTGAAAATATCATGTTTTTTTTTTTCAATCGACCTTTCAATGCACCCGTCCCTCGTTGTAATCCTCCCCTACTCTCATGGAGGTTGAAACATTAGATGAGGATGGTGGCTAAAGATGGCGATACAACATACAAACGTTATTTTATCAAATTTCAACAATTTTTTCGGTTGTATTAGCCCATTTAGGTGGTTTAATCATCTTTTAAAATTACCTAAGTTTTTATTCGTCATGGTTGCATTGTATTTTAAGAAGTTTTGCTAGATATGTTCAATAAAATTAACTTATATTCTTGGATAGGCGATTTCGAACACTTTGACCCATTCTCACCCCCTCTAAGGGGTGAGATTGGGTCAATTTTCAATCATTTGTAGTTTAGTAAGCAATTCATATAATGTGATACTGTCTTGCTAAACTGTCATTACTAGATAGTAGAGTATACATACCGAATAAAAAGTTATTCCGACTTCAATTGTATTTGTTATTTAACAAACATTCTTTGAGTATCCTTTTTTGACCCATTCTCACCCCCAACGACGGTAGTAAATGTTCTCGGGACAGACGAATCTCCTAACCGGAGTGCAGCTCCTATCTTCCTCGTGAACCAAACGACACTGCCGAGTCATAAAATTCCACTCGTGCATCAGGGTTACCAGTTCCAACCAACATCAAAGCGTACTAAAACTGTACGCAACAGGTGTATTGAGATTTCTGTCCAAATTTACTAAATTAATTCCATTTGACACATTTTGTTAAGAGATAGAAGACCAGATTTGTCTTCTGCTGTGATCTATCCACCGAGAATAAGTGGCCGTTCATTGAAAAAGTAGTCGAAACGAAGTTTTTATATCAAAATTACACATAAATTGTAACTAAAAACTAGTCAAAAAGGTGTAAATTTCAAATTGATTTATTTTTTCGTCTGGTACTTTCTGGTACCCGTTCTCTTGCGATTCACAAAGGATATGCCTTATATTTTATTGTGACTTTATCCAGATCGCGGAATGCTGCAGAATCTGTAAACTTTTTGAATGCTGAAAATGTACCAAAATTGACAAAAAACATGATTTTGAAAACTCTTCTGTAAGAGAGCAAAATAAATGAAACCAGGTGAAGTTTTTTGTTTAAATGATACACCCTTATCAGGAGAACTGTGTTACATACTCAGTTATTTTTTTTTCAAATTGTCAATATTTCGATAATTGAAGTTCTTCTGATGAGTTATGATGCAAATGAAAAAAAAAACAGTAGAGAAAATCGTCAAATTTCGGCATTTATTCTTAAAAAAATATGCATCCCAAAATATTTTATTGATTGCCACATGATGAAGCATTACATCATTTATCTTTAAAAAATATTAGACTCTGGAAAATCCTGAAAAAAAAACTTCGACTTATGGCCAGGAATTTGGCCCATTTACGCCTGTGTGCGGCGCTTTCTCTCCCGATAGAGGCGGGTCTGCTGTTTCTGCTTCTGTTGTAACGTTCCACGTTCTGTCGAGTCCCTTGCTGCAGCATCACCGCCCTCGCTGCGTTCTTCTCCTCCAAGACCGTTCTGCACTTTTCGTCGCACCATTCGTTCCGTCGATTCCGTTCCACGTACCCGATGGTGCTCTCGGCTGCGTCGTTGATGACTGCTTTCACGGCCTCGAGATTCTGCGCGTATGCTGAGGCGACATCCGGCTGCTTCAGTCGCTCTAGATCCTAACGGGACGGCCGCCGGTACTGTTCATTGTTAATAACGGAGAGTTTTGGGCGCAGTTTAACCATCACCAGGTAGTGATCGGAGTCGATATTAGCGCCACGATAGGTCCTGACGTCGATAATGTCGGAGAAGTGCCGTCCATCAATTAGAACGTGGTCGATTTGCGATTCCGTTTGTTGTGGTGATCTCCAGGTGTAACGATACGGGAGGCTGTGCTGGAAGAAGGTGCTACGAATGGCCATGTTCTTGGAGGCGGCGAAATCGATGAGGCGTAGGCCATTTTCGTTCGTCAGCTGGTGGGCGCTGAACTTTCCAATCGTCGGTCTGAATTCCTCCTCCTGGCCTACCTGAGCGTTTAGATCCCCTATGATGATCTTGACGTCGTGGCTTGGGCAGCGGTCGTACTCGCGTTCGAGCTGCGCGTAAAATGCGTCCTTGTCATCATCAGTACTTCCGGAGTGTGGGCTGTGCACGTTTATTATGCTGAAGTTGAAGAATCGGCCCTTGATCCTCAACCTGCACATTCTTTCGTCGATCGGCCACCAACCGATCACGCGCCTCTGCGTATCACCCATCACGATGAACGCTGTTCCCAGCTCGCGTGTGTTGCCGCTGCTCAGGTACATGGTATGATTTCCTCTAAACGTTTGCACCATGGATCCACACTCATTTCACTCTGTACTAACACAAAAGTGGCTAACTGTAACGTGACGCTGACTGACTGATAGCGAGAGCTCCCGAAGTCACTGACGGACGACGATGATGAGCGAGAGTAGTGGCCCAATTGGTCAGCCGGCGAAAAAGCTCATGCACCGCTGAAGATTCGTCGTTTGACCGGTCGGCCGTTCAAATTACTTTCGATGGCTAAGTGAACCATCATCGTATATAGGTATGAATGCATTGCATTGGGGGGAAGCATGAATTGTGGATCAGGTCAGGATATGTTGCACGGTGGAAGGACGCAGGTGACAGAAGCTGAGGTGTGCGCGAGTGGAGAGAATTTTAATTTCGCAATGTGTGCGGGGATTCCAAGAGCGTTAACAATGCGCCAAGCGACGCGGATAATGAGGGAAATCGTGCCTTTTTCGCTCGGTTTTATGCTTCAGGGGGCCTAGCGGGTCGTATGTTAAATGTAGCTTACGTGTGTAGAATGTTGAAGGTTGGCAATCAAAAGATGTATTAGGAACACGCAAGGTTCGCGCTGGACGCATCGAATTTGGCTTGAGGCAACCGGAAGTTAGTATAATATTTTGATTTATGTGGAGACGCATTAAAAAGTCCATGTCGCCGGAGTGATAACCGCGTTTTTCAGCAGGATCATGCTAAAGGCGACGGGCTAACCTTTAGGAAATAAATAGTACTCCTTCGAATCAACAACATTCTTACAAAAAGTAAACCTGTGCCGCTGACAAATATTCTCAGACACTCAGATGCAGTATAATCTACGGTCTGCAAAGAGCAAGCGAATGTATCATCAACTCCTCCGTTTGACCTCAATCATCAGCATTTTGACATGACAGAAGCCAATGCAACGTCGTCTAAAAAATGCTGATCATCAACGTTTTTGCTTAGACGAATGGTCATTCATTATGTGTGAAATATGCTTTGCTGTAAAGTAGCAATTTTTGCGTTCTTCCAGTACACGAAATGTAACAAAATATATTTAAAAATATCCAAAATGCAACATCAAACTGACTAACGAGAAGCCGTGCAAGTCCTGTATGGATGAAACGAGACGTTTCGCTGATAGGTTTACATACACTCTGCACCTCATCATATTGTCAACGGCGGCGGCAGTTACGCAGCAAAAAAAGAGGTAAACTTCGCAACAGTGACGATGACGGACTTTTCAACGCACGGCGCTCCTTCTATTGCCACCACCGGCGACTACACTACTGCCAACGCTCGCGTTCGGTAATGCATGGGGTGGTCCGCGGATTGGTCGTTGCGTCGAGCCGGGGTCGGTGTGGGTTACCTACCATTTGATTCCGCATTGTTGGACCCTTGCTGACTTTGTCCGGTGGCGGGTGAGCGTAAAAAAAAAAAATCCTCTGATATGCTATGTTCGCTAAGCGGCATCGACGACGGCAGCATTAAACCACCATCACCACCGCCACCGGACGGCGGCGACGACCACGGTCGACAGCGAAAATGCACTGTGTGTAAAATAATACGGCGATTATTATTATTTTCAAAATACGATACATTAAGCAACTGCAGCCGGTGCCCAGGCTTAGGGTGACTCTGTGGCGATAGCCGATGGAAAAGTGTCTTTGCTCGGAGCTCGGGAGCATCTCTCTAACGCGGTGCGGTTGAACGAGGTAAAACGGTTACTTGTGGCCCTTTTGGTTGTTTTACACTTAAATCTCGAGAAAAGGCCAAGAGAGGGTCAAATGGTTGGGTTTGGGAAATCTATGAATCCTATTTCAGAGAGGTTTCACTGGGTTTCAGGAGTCATTTCTGAGTGTTTCAAGGAGAACATTTTTGGGGAAATTGAGAGATTGTTTGGAAGTTATTCATACATAATATACTGAAAACTTGTTTGATGCTGGTTATGTATTTGTAGGCAAATTTGAATTATGCATCTTCTTAATGCCCTGCATAAATAGAGAGAGAACTGTCAAGTACTATTAGAGATTTCATGAGACATGCATAGCCGCGTCAATAGGATCCATGAGCGTTTCAAGAACGTTCAGGGATTTCAGGAAATATCATGGAATTTGAAGGGGTTTTTGGATTTCAGAAGGTTTCTGGGGGATTTAGGGAGTTTCAAGCGTTTTCTAAGGTCTCAGAGGCGATATGGTGGCTCAAAGACTTTTCAAGAGGTCTCAGGGGTTTCAGGAGGTTTCAGATGATCCTAAATGATTTTCTCATGTATGTATCAGGGAACCCTGGTAGAGGGGCTTTTCAGCTGGTCTCATGGGGCAGGTATTTCAGAGGTGTTTTCGAGGGGTCGCAGAGAAGAGGTCTCAGTGGGTTTCGGGGGGTTTCAGGGGGTCTCAAGATAGTTACAGGTGATTTCATAGATGTTTTCGAGGGGTATCATTGAGCTCCATGGGTTTCCAGGACATTTCAGGGTATATCCAGGGGCTTCATAATGGAGAACTCAGAGGGTTTACAGAGGCGTTTAAAGAGTTTCATAAGGAGGTCCTAATCAGGTATCAGAAGGCCGGCTCCAGAGGCATGTTATCCTCCATTGTGGACATTTGTGCCATCGCCAAAATAACAGCCTATTTCATCATCTACCTGAGGGAAAAGGAAGGAAAAAGGATTTGGATGGGGATAGGGACAGGTAGGGAAATAGGAAAAATACCCTGGAAGAGGGTACTAACGCACAAGCGTACCACAATGGGTTCAAACAGCGCCCTGAAAAGGGCACTGTAATAACGCATAAAGCGAAAGAGAGCCTATAGCTCTTTACCACAGCGGGTTAAGAACAACAGAATATCCTGAAGATTCAGGTTTCTGAAGTCAGTTTCACTTAATAAGTGTTTACCGAATACTCGGAAACGCAGTTGCGTGAAAACTGGACAGTTACATATCAAATGATACGAAGTTCCATAATCGGATTCACAGCTATCACAGGCAAATGAATCAGCTTGCTGAATATTCGCCATGTGATAGCTGAGTCGGCAGTGGCCAGTCAATGCTTTGACCAGCATGCTGTAATTCTGCTTAGACAGATTAGTTAGATACTTCGCCACCCGTAGAGATGGCTCAGCACTATACAATTTGGTTTGACGACATGACTCCAAACTATTCCAATATTGTCTGTGTTGAGTGACAGCCCAGGTGTGAATCTGAAGCTTAATCCAACACTTCGATATCGGAATAGCTGGCTCAGGGCCAATGAAGTCATGTGATGCTCCAGAGCGAGCTAACTCATCAGCCAATTCATTTCCAGCGATGGAAGAATGACCAGGTACTCATAGAAGGTGAACAGCGTTTGCTGAATTCAGCTCCTCGATTTGAGTTCGACAAGCGATAACTATCTTCGACCTGGAGTTGGCCGAAGCAAGTGCTTTAATAGCAGCCTGGCTATCTGAACAGAAGTATATTACTTTGCCCATTACGTGCTGCTGAAGTGCTGATTGCACTCCGCACATAAGAGCAAAGATTTCGGCCTGAAAAACGGTACAGTGTCTACCAAGTGAATAAGACTGATACAGCCTTAGCTCACGAGAATAAACACCAGCACCTGCTCGACCTTCGAGAAGGGAGCCATCAGTGTAACATACGATGCCGTCTGAAATACTTCTTTCCAGATAACCAGATGTCCACTCTTCCCGGGAAGGGAATTTCGTGGAAAATGTCCTATATGGAAAATTACAAGCAATTGTAAGATCACTTGGAGCAAGGACAATTTTGTCCCAATTCACCAAAAGTGGAAACAACGAGGTGTGTGTTGAACTGCGGTTCACAGGAGTTTCCTCTAGTAGACCGAGTACCCGTAACCAAGGTTGCAACCATTCATTTGCAAAGATTTACATTCATTTGCTATTATCTCAGTTCAGAAGCATGCTATCGAAAAACAATGTATGGATGAATTTAACCTTGTAGTTTTATCTGAAAGTTTGCCGAATAACATTGGGGACGCACACGCATTCCAAAGTCGTGAGCGAGCTGTGAAGGCAACTTTCCACAGCGTGAATGAAATTTACATTCATCGCGTGGAGAGTTGCCTTCACAGCTCGCTCACGACTTTGGTATACGTTTGCGACCCCAATGTTATTCGGCAAACTTTCAGATAAAACTACAAGGTTAAATTCATCCATACATTGTTTTTCGATAGCATGCTTCTGAACTGAGATAATAGCAAATGAATGTAAATCTTTGCAAATGAATGGTCGCAACCTTGCCCGTAACCGGTAAGTGCAAGAAAGGGCTTCTTGTTTGAGATGAATGTGTAGTGGGGCAACGTCAAAGAGAACTTCTAGCGCTGCCGTGGGAGTTGAAGAGAACGCTCCAGACATCGCCATTAAGCACATCCTTTGGAGATGGCCTAATTTTGATTGGACCGTTCTCACTTCACCCTTTTGCCACCACACAAGACATCCATAAGCCAATATTGGCCGAACCACAGTTGTGTAAATCCATTTGATATACTTGGGTTTTAGACCCCAAGTTGTACCAAAAGTACGCCGGCATTGCCCGAAGGCCATACAAGCTTTCTTGATTCTGAACTCAATGTGAGGTGTCCAGGAAAGCTTGGAATCAAGAATGACTCCAACGTACTTTACCTGTTCAGTCACATCGATTTCAGAATCAAAGAGACGCAAAGGTCGAACGCCATTACGGTTTCGCCTTTCCGTGAAAAGAACAATAGATGTTTTACTCGGATTAACCGAAAGGCCATATTGGCGACACCAACCCTCAACTACCTGAAGGGCGTTTTGCATCAGGTCGAAAAGGGTGCTGATGCACATACCAACTAACAATGTTAGGTAGTCGTCGGCAAAACCATAAGTAGGAAAACCGCTATTATTGAGTTGCCTCAATAGCGTATCTGCTACGAGATTCCACAAAAGCGGTGATAAGACTCCCCCTTGGGGGCATCCACAAACACTCAATTTCCTAATCCCTGCTAGACGCAATGTCGAGAAGAGATATCGGTTTTTGAGCATTTGGTGAATCCAATTGGAAATCATTGGAGATATACCATGACTCCGTGCGGCTTCCAATATGGCATCGAAAGGCACGTTGTCAAAGGCACCCTCGATATCTAAGAAAACACCCAAACAAGATTGCTTTTGAGCGAATGCTTTCTCGATATCGTAAACAACCTTGTGTAAAAGAGTCACAGTGGACTTACCAGATTGGTAGGCATGTTGGTTCACATGAAGAGGCACGTTGGCCAGATGAACATCACGGATATGACGATCCACAATGCGTTCTAAGCATTTCAGAAGAAAAGAGGTCAAACTGATAGGTCTGAAACTCTTTGCTTCTTCATACGACGCACGACCCACTTTCGGAATAAACTTTACAGTAATATCCCTCCAGGATTTGGGAATATACCCTGTAGCAAAACTGCAAACAAGTAGTTTTTTCAAAACATGTTTGAAATAATCAAATCCCTTCTGAAGCAAAATAGGATAAATCCCATCTGCCCCAGGAGATTTGAAAGGAGCAAAGCTATTAAGAGCCCACTCAATCGATTCTATAGTTATAATACTCCGAGCCGAAGCTAAAGAATCATAACTACAAGAAAAGACATCAGGATCATCCGAAGATGTAATATCCACACATCCAGGGAAGTGTGTGCTGAATAAGCATTCCAGAACTTCCTCATCAGAGGAAGTCAGATCGCCATTTGGCAAACGAAGTTCGTTCACCCGGAAATCCTTAGATTTCGCAAGGATTTTGTTTAACCGACTGACTTCACTCAATCTGGAAACATTTGTACAAAGGTTTTTCCAGCCGTATCGTTCAGCAGACCGGAGAGCTTTCCTGTAGGCCTTGCGAGCCGACCTGAAAGCCTCCGAACCAGCCGAACGTCGTCTGTTCCAACTCTTTCTACATTGTTTCCTGAGTTTCGCCAGATCAGAGTTCCACCAAGGGGTTCCTCTTGTGATCTTCACAGACCGTAGAGGGCATGCTTCTTCAAAAGCTTCCATGATGAAGGTCGTTGTAGTATCAACGGCATCATCTAAATCACTTGGAGTGTCAATGGATGGTGAATATCCATGAAATTTGGCTGCAACCAAATCAGTATAAAGATCCCAGTTTGTTGACCGAGGATTCCTGAAACGCAATGTTTGCGAAGTAACATTTAAATGTTCAAAAAAGATATAGCGATGGTCAGATAAAGATTCTTCATCTGACACATGCCAATTGGTCAGCTCGTGACTAATTCTGCTAGAGCAAAGCGTTATATCTAACACTTCCTCTCTAGCAGATACCATGAAGGTTGGGCGGTTGCCTATGTTAAGTAATGCAAGATCTGTACTACTTAAGTACTCCATCAAACTGGAGCCTCTCAAGTTAATGTCTGAGCTGCCCCAGATGATATGGTGAGCATTAGCATCACTGCCAACAATTAGCGGAAGGCCTTTTGAAGTGCAGTATGCGATGACTTGTTTGAAAGCATCCGTAGGGGATGGTTCATCATGTGGTAAATACACAGAACAATAGACGTATTTCCTGTTGAGGTTTCCAACAGATACATCAATTGTGATAGCACATACATCTCTGGTGGTTAGTTCAGAGATGAGTGTAGCAACTATTGCGTTGTTGAGCCTGTGTGCTTGGCTCGAGGCATGACACGCGAGTTTGCCATTTCATGTTTACTGAAAGTGGCAAACACCGGGTTCACAAGGTTTCCTAGATAGAAATTTCCCTTACGAAAGTAAGGTTCTTGTACCAAGGCCACTTGGGCTGTACCATTTTGCATAAGTCTGCAAAGATTGATCGTTGCTGTTCTTTTATGCTGAAGATTGATCTGAGCTATCCTAACCGTAGCCACTACCCAAACTAGGTAAGATTAAACTCTTCGCAACAGCAGCACAACAAAGAACAGCAACAATAAAACCAAATCGGTATCGATTGGAAAACGCCAAAGGCGAGGATACACAGAATCGCATAATGCGAAACCATATAGGTGAAAATTTAAACTAATTAACAACATCTTCATAATCCCGCCCTTATTTAGCCTCAAGTGAGACTAAAGAAGGGCACCTGATTGTCTCGGAGAAACACAAGGTCCACTGCACCATTGCTCCGGTTAGCGCAGTAAGGGCTACATACTGTGGAGGGCGCCCTGGTACTCCACAGGCTCCGTTAGCGGTTAGGTTTTTATTAGACCCCCCTAGCCATTCATTTCTAGGCACGGTAAGCATAAAGCCGCATCACACCATGAATTAGGGGTCACCTGTTGGTGGATTCTTACCACCGGAACAGGCGGTCCGTAGTGTTATTCTTAGCCAATTGAGACAATCGCTACCGACACTACACAGCTATCTAGGCTGATCGAGAAAAGAAGTTAATATTGATGATCAACTTCATACGGACTCGAACAGCCGAGAAAAATATCAAGGAATTTGAAGGGGTTTTTGGATTTCAGAAGGTTTCTGGGGGATTTAGGGAGTTTCAAGCGTTTTCTAAGGTCTCAGAGGCGATATGGTGGCTCAAAGACTTTTCAAGAGGTCTCAGGGGTTTCAGGAGGTTTCAGATGATCCTAAATGATTTTCTCATGTATGTATCAGGGAACCCTGGTAGAGGGGCTTTTCAGCTGGTCTCATGGGGCAGGTATTTCAGAGGTGTTTTCGAGGGGTCGCAGAGAAAAGGTCTCAGTGGGTTTCGGGGGGTTTCAGGGGGTCTCAAGATAGTTACAGGTGATTTCATAGATGTTTTCGAGGGGTATCATTGAGCTCCATGGGTTTCCAGGACATTTCAGGGTATATCCAGGGGTTTCATAATGGAGAACTCAGAGGGTTTACAGAGGCGTTTAAAGAGTTTCATAAGGAGGTCCTAAGGTCGTTTCCGGCAAATGTGAAAAACCAGCATGAAGTTAAAAGTCACAATTATAAAAACTCAAAAAAACATTTCCAGTATTTGGATGGAGTGGACCTGGTACGATGGTTGTTAGAACGCATGATTATCACGCCAGGGGCATGGGATCGAATTCCACTCTCGACAATGTCACAATATGTAAGTTTTACCTTCAGAATGAAAGTAAAGTTGTGGATCCCGAGTTAAACTTGCCTCGCATTAAAAATCTCGTGAAAAAAAAACTGAGTTTTCGAATGGTGCCCACAGGCGTTTTAACGTATCAATGCAAGTTTAAGGAGGTCTGAGAACCGTTTCAGGGATTCTTTTGGGGTTTTAGGAAATCTGAGGGTCAGGTAAAGGCCCTCTTAAGGGTGTTTCAGGGGGTGTCGGGAGATTTTTGGGGGTATCCTTGGGGTTTCAGAAGTTTCAGGGGGCCAGAAGCGTTGTAAGAGATCTCACGACGTTTTGAAGGGGATGGAATTTCAGGGACAAAAAAAACACCCGTAGAAGGCCGGCAGGGTACCCGGGTACCCACGAAATGGAAATGATCATATCTCAGCGATTTTTCCACCGATTTTAAAAGTTTATGCCTCATTCAACTCAGCAACTCATTATCTATCGAGATCGTATTTGGTTGGACCGGTCCGATTACCATGGGTACCGGAAAATCCGGATTTACGGATCCATGTTTTTATACAATAGAGTAAGGTGGGGCAAAAGTTCGACCCTAGTTGAAAATTCAACCTATTTCAAAAAATCGTAGCAGATAAAAATAAATAAATACCGTGTGGTGATTCTACCATCCATGAGCTTAAATTTTGCTGAACAAAGTTACGCCAAATGTCTTTTCAATTTTGAGTTACAACACTTTTTGTATGTGTGTGTTTTATTCGAACTCTTGCCCCACCACTGGGGCAAAAGTTCGAATCAAGTGTTTGTGGAATTTCGCCAACCGTAGCACACTATTTTGACACTTTGGTAATAGGGATACCTGAAACCACTTAATATTTGATGTTAGAACTGGAATACACTCTGAAATTCGATCTGGATTTTACTCAAATCAGGGTTAAATTCACTATACCAAAAATTTGTAGTTTTCCGACAAATTCAGATAAAACAACATTTTTTTCAACTTTAATCGAGTTTTCTCACTAATTCCATCACTCTTAGAGATAATATGTACATTTTGCTAAATTTTAGGTTTATACCTAAAGTTGCCACATGACTCGAACTTTTGCCCCACAATTCGAACTTTTGCCCCACTATGTGTAAAATATGATTCCCTAATCTTTTTTGCAAAAAATTATACATGCTAAAGCATCTTCAAAATATACCTAGTTACGCCCCAAAATAAAATATCGAATTCGATTTCATTACAATTCCATTCCATGCGTTGGAAGGACCATCGCATGTTACAATGAAAGAAATAATTTGAATTGAGCTCTAAAACTTCAAAAGAAACTCTTGCCCCACTCGAACTTTTGCCCCACTTTACTCTACAATATACGGGATTTTCGGTAGGTTAGTAGCAATTTCGGTACCAAGCATCGTAAAACCACGGTGATTAGATCGGTCTAACCAAATATTTTCCTGATAGATGATGAGTTTCTGAGTTGAATGAGCTAAAAATTTCCAAAATCTATGAAAAATTGACGGAGACATGATCATTTCAATTTCGTGGGTACCCTGCCGGCCTTCCACGTAATATAAAAATGCAGGAGCCCTTCCCCCTGCCCCTCCTCACTTTAAAATTCGGACAACCCCATTAATAGATGTATATTCACGAGTTCTAAGATCTAACAGAGTTCCAATATCCTAGTCTCAACAACCATTAAAATATCGAGATTTGAAATTGAAAAAGGTACCCGGGTACCCTGCCGGCCACATATGTGTTAAAAGTTAAAAATGCATTTTTGGGGATTTCAAGGGACTGCTACAGTCGTTTCAAATGATCTAAGGCACTGTCCATAAGCTACGGTGACTTTTTTTGGCCCCCTCAGACCCCCCTCCCCTGTCGTAGACTTTTGATCATACAAAATTTTCGAAATTTGTATGGAGCGTAGACTTTGGCCAGGTTATGGACAGGCCTTTGGCGTAGTTTATGGACAGTCCCTGAGAGAGTTTCAAGGGGCTTCAGAAGTGTTCCGGTGTGTTTCAGAAGGTATCAGGGGTGTTCCATGCTCCAGGGGGGTTTCAGGGACGTTTAAGGGGCTTGTAGAGGGTCTCAAAGGCATTTTAAGGGGTTTTAAATGAGGCTCGGGAAGTCCCAAAGGGTTTAAGGGGGTTTCCTTAGGCCTTTGAGGGGTGCAAAGTCAGAGGCGTTTCAGTGGGTCATAGGGGCGTTTCAAGGGGTTTTATGAGCGTTTATGTGGGTATCTACAGCCCAGAGTAAGGTTTTAAGGGCGTCTTAGAGTGATTCAAAGGATATCAGGAGGGTTTTTAGAGGGTTTTAGTTTTAGGCATTTGAGTGCGATCTGGCCAAACAAGCTTATGTTCTAGCTCAATTCTACCAACATGAGTTGATCAATGATTATAGTCAAGCTCATTCACGGAATATTCATCTTACTTCGTTTGCCCCAACGTCAACTGCGGGTTCGTCCACGGCGGATGAGCGCCACAGAAAAATACGCGACCCTTCACTTTTCGGTCACATTACCCACGGTTGCACACCGTCTTTCGCTTCTTCGGGTGGTGTTACTGGTCGCGTCATCGCATCGCCCGCCGGTTGGTTCGGGTTGCATGCGTGCCCCCTCGCTGGATGGGCGCGCTCTATTTCTTTCGCCCAGGCAACAACCCATCGCATCAGCAGCGGCAGTTTCTCGCAGTTTTTTTTTCTTGCGTTACTGCAACTATTTTATAGTGCTTCTTTGTCAGCGTTTTTTTTTTGCCATTTATCCCTTCGGCGAAATAAATATTTTTTTGTGCATGAACTTCCTCCCTGGCACCTCGCGTACGGATGACGGATCGTATGTATTTTTTCCATAATGCCGGATAGAATTACAATTCACTTGCATCGCGATTTGCGAGGGGAAAGCTTTGTGGCTTGGCATGGTTGGTTGGCTGCATGGGTTGACGAAGTTAGTACGGTTTTGCGAAATTTTCGCGCCTTTATAATAATAAAGTGATATTATTATCAGTACGAATACTGCATCATGCATGTGCAAATGTACGAATCTTCTTCTTTTTCTGGCATCTGAGGTAAATACCGCTTCTCAGCTTTTAATAGTCCTTCTAGAGCTTCTTAAAATGAAAGTCCACACTTGTCCAAACTATGTGGTCGGTCTCCTACCAAAGTACAATTAGTGAAATTATTGCGTTTGGTAATTATGGAATAATAAAAAAAAAATCTTTCCATTTTCGTGAATTTTAAATTGGAGCCAGTTCCTTACCCAACGTATCAAAATAGTAAGCATTGAATTTAGTTAGTTCATTCAAGTTTGCTACTTTGTATAGTCACAATCTACCTTGAATCCATGAGTCGAAAGGACACTAAGGTGAAAAACAAACTCTGTCCAAATGCAAACGTTACGCTAGAAAGAAGACGTAATTGTCACTTTACATTACGGATTAGGCCAAAATCTTAGAGAACACAGTAAATAATTACAAAAATAGAGTTTTTTTTTTGTTTGAAGAAACTAAAAAGTCGCATTGAACAGTCTACAACCTTCCACTTTCCTTAATTTTTGTAAGCAGCGCATTCGCCGTTGGAAGTCCGCACGTGGGGCAAAGTGCTTCCTCGCGTTAAGATTCAGTTGGCGAGTAACGATGAAAAGCCGTGGGAGATGATGCCAACACGGTGGTGCCAGGAGCGTACGCGTCCGTCACATGTGTGTGCCGTCTGCAAGAAAGGAAAATCCACCCTCCCGCTGGAAAATTGTGAAATACATACTAAATTATATACAGCGGAAAAAGCCGTCGCCCTGTTGACCCTTGTCTATCTTTCTTTAGCAAAACGGAATCTATTTGCGCCACGACACACGTCGCCGTCCCACGCGAACTTGCTAGAAGAGGTTATATGTTGGATGGCATTTTCTTTGCAAAACCAGCGTAGCCGTGAAGCAGACTCGCTCGATCACAATAGGATACCGTTTCAGCGATGTCCAAGAACATTTTTGCTATTCTAATCTACTGTTTGTCTTATTATTTGGTGCCTTTTTCCAATTTAGAATTCATTTTTCCTGGTCACAATGTATGTTACAGTAGGGCTAGTAGAGCTAGCTCAGACTTCAAACATGGCAAAAACTCAAAGCTCCCAAATGTTCATTGCAATCCTTGGTGCAAAACTGGAGTCCTGTCAAATTTTCAACCATTTCGGTGGTGATTTAATGGTGGCCCAAAAAGGCTGCAAAACGGTGAGTCGATAAGGAGAGCGTCCAATATAGCTCTGGTCCTCACAAGTTCCTACCTCATGCTTCCAAGGGGCAAGCGTAGACAAAGATCGCCAGCTAGGAGTTGTGTGCTTAGCTGGTAGTGCAGCCTGGGCACTGTTGTCCTTCTGACTTCAGCTAGATTGAGGAGGTACGACCTGAGCGTCTGTTCACCAAGGAGGTGCGGCTCAAACAGCGTCTGTTCTGGCATCCAGCGGCTGAGTAAAAAACGCTTTACCACGCCCAGCTAGATCCAAGGTGGTAGCCCCATCGTGTGGTCGTCCCTGTGTAGGTTGAGACGTAAAACAGAACTGGCACGATGGCCCACTGGCGTAAAAATCCCCATTGCGAATAACATTGGAGAAAATACGACTCGATACAATCGGCAAAGACCCATGCAGCGAAATAAAGACTACGATTGGAAACTTGGAACATGGAATTGCAAGTCACTAGGTTTCGCAGGATGTGACAGGATAATTTACGACGAACTACATCCCCGCAACTTCGACATCATCGTGGCGTTGCAGGAACTTTGTTGGACTGGACAGAAAGTGTGGAAAAGCGGGCATCGAGCGGCTACCTTCTACCAAAGCTGTGGCAGCACCAATGAACTGAGAACAGGATTTATAGTGTTGGGCAAAATGCGACAACGTGTGATCGGGTGGCAGCCGATCAACGCAAGGATGTGCATGTTAAGAGTTAAGGGCCGTTTCTTCAACTACAGAATCATCAACGTCCACTACCCACACGAAGGGAGACCCGATGACGAGAAAGAATCGTTCTACGCGCAGTTAGAGCAAACATACGATGGTTGTTCGCCGCGTGACGTGAAAATCGATGTCGGCGACATGAACGCGCAGGTAGGAAGGGAAGAAATGTGCAAGTAATCGGGCGAAACATCCTGCACGCCGTATCGAATGATAACGGCCAGCGATGCGTAAACTTTGCAGCCTCCCGTGGTATGGTAGTCCGAAGCACCTTCTTCCGCCGCAGATATCCACAAAGCCACCTGGAGATCACCCGACCAACAAACAGAAAATCAAATCGACCACGTTCTAATCGACGGTAAATTCTTCTCGGATATAACAAATGTCCGCACATACCGCTGTGCGAATATAGATTCGGATCACTACTTAGTCGCTGTATGCATGCGCTCAAAACTTTCGACAGTTATCACCACGCGTCGAAGTCGAACGCCGCGGTTCAACATCGAGCAGCTGTGTAGCGTAGAAATGGCTCAAGACTACGCGCAGCAATTAGCAGTGGCCCTACCAACGGAAGAGCAGCTTGGCGCAGCTACACTTGAAGATGGCTGGCGGGACATCCGATCCACCATAGGTGGTACCTCGGCTACAGCACTAGGCTTCGCGACTCCGAATCACAGAAACGACTGGTACGACAGCGAATGTGAACATTTGCAAAACGAGAAGAATGCAGCATGGGCAAGAATGCTTCAACAACATACGAGAGCGAATGAGGCACGTTACAGACAGGCGTGGAACAATCAGAACTCAGTCTTCCGGATGAAGAAGCGCCAGCAGGAAGAACGAGATCGCGGAACGATGGAAAAGCTTTACCGCGCTAAGGACACATGAAAGTTCTACGAGAAGCTGAACCGCTCGCGCAGAGGATTTGTGCTACAAGCCAACATGTGCCGAGATAATCACGGGAATATTCTCACGAGCGAGCGTGAGGTGGTCGAAAGGTGGTGGCAGCATTACGATGAGCACCTCAATGGCGATGTTGCAAGTACCGAAGATGGAGTGGTAACAGATCTAGGAGTATGTGCACAGGACGAAAGACTTCCGGCCCCTGACCTCCAAGAGATTAAGGAGGAGGTCGGCCGGTTGAAAAACAACAAAGCCGCTGGAGCAGATCAACTACCAAGCGAGCTTCTAAAATACGGTGGAGAAGCACTGGTGAGAGCACTACACTGGGTCATTACCAAGATTTGGGAGGAGGAAGTATTACCGGAGGAATGGATGGAAGGTAACGTGTGTTCCATCTACAAAAAGGGCGACAAGTTGGATTGCGGGTACTACCGTGCGATCACACTACTGAGCGCTGCCCACAAGATACTCTCTCAAATTTTATGCCGCCGTCTATCACCGATTGCAAGAGAGTTCGTGCGGCAATATCAGGCTGGATTCATGGGTGAACGCGCTACAACGGACCAGATGTTCGCCATCCGCCAGGTGTTGCAGAAATGCCGCGAATACAACGTGCCCAGACATCACTTGTTCATCGATTTCAAATCGGCGTATGATACAATCGATCTAGAATAGCTATGGCAGATTATGCACGAATACGGATTCCCGGATAAACTAATACGGTTGATCAAGGCGACGATGGATCGAGTGATGTGCGTAGTTCGAGTATCAGGGACACTTTCGAGTCCCTTCGAATCTCGCAGAGGGTTACGGCAAGGTGATGGTCTTTCGTGCTTGCTGTTCAGCATTGCGTTGGAAGGTGTTATAAGGAGAGCGAGGATAAACACGAGTTGGACGATATTCACATTTCTCTAGAAGCTCCTTCTGGGAAGAAGTTCTTCTTTCTTCTTCTGAGATTTCTCCAGACTCATCCGAGAATTCCTTCACGGGAAGGCATTCCTGGCTGTATACCGGAACTTGTGGAGGAACCCGGAAACTCTTGGAGAAATCTCTGGAAGACTATTTAGGGGAATCTCAGAAGGAATTTCTGCGAGAATCTGTGAACGAATTTCTGGAAGAACGAAATCTAGGAGGTATCCCGGGGGTGGTCTCGGAGTATCCAGAAAAATGACCACGTGATTTATGAACTGCCCTGAATGAGTAAGTGGGTTGCCAGCAGCTATTTTCGCGCATGTCTCAATTGCTAATCTTCGTATCCTTGTTCTTAGCTAAAACTGGACTACTGCTTGGAGCAGTTGTTTTTTTTTTCACCAAAATCAATAATAACAGTTCGGGGTTTTCTATACTAGATCTTGTACTTAAATACTTGTCTAAGAGTGCTGGATGTTCAACTTTCTACTTCGTTCTGACTGTAGAGTTCCACTTACTTATGTTATGTGCATAAAGTCTCATCAATTAAAATTTGGTTGCTTTTTCTAGTCACTTCAAACAAATTAATACTGATTTGTCACAATTCTAACAAATACTTACTTGCTAGAAGTGAGTTACAGTGACTTCTGTGTAATGAAAATCTGCGCTGCCGTAACTTTTATGTGACAAGTGTGTTACTTGGGCGCTTTGTTCAAATAACTTTAGGCAGTTTGTAAATCACTGCATGTTGCATTGCAGTGCCTACACTGAACGGCGGCTTGCGATGAAAATCACTATTCTGAGGGTCAATTTAAATACACAACGCCACTAAATTTGTGCAGACTGAGTTTCGTTTCAATTCAACAGAATTATGTTTTCAATTTTACCATGGACTCATTATCAATTTAAAAAAGTTTTTGTTGGCAACCGGATTCGAACCAAGAACCTTGACATCACCAGGCTCGCACGCTACCACTCGGCTATCGAATCGGTTGATGTGAGAAGAAACAAAACGCATGCCATGGTAAATTTAAAAACATTTTTGTGCTTGTCATTACTGCAAGCCGCCTTTCAGTGTAGCTCCAAAATTTTAAAAACAGGTAGTTCCTATTTGTTGGTATCTCAAGAGTATTCGAGCTGCTGACGCCAGTTGTCCTAGTCAAGATTTAAATTGTTGAGAAATAATCGAATTTTTCAATGAAATTTTGTGCAAATACAAACTTTTTACCATTTTACAAAATTCTAATACTCGTACATGAGATTTTACCGTTGTTAATTATTTGCATGTGTTAGAAAGATTTGGTCAAAAGTTCAGCCGCTTCAGAAAGCCTCATTTTGGTTAAACCTACCCTACATCCATTTTGAACTATTTACTTTTACCTCTAAATAAAGTTTAAGTAAAACCATGTTCGGAAATCATCTAACGCACCAATCCTGCGGGCGTCCGCGTCACACACGTGTCACTTAAAAGATAGCCTTTCTCTCAATTTTCTCCGTTTCTTCACCTCCATCACATTCGTGCCGTCGTCCGCTGCTTCATTGGTTTTGATCCGTCTTGGATGCAGACACAGCGCAAACCAGCATGAGGGGAAAGATTTCCACCCAGCAATATAGCGCCGGACAGCACATCCTGTGCGCTCCACTTGAACGCGGGACGACGCGGCGAATGTGTTTTCTCATTTTACCACTTCCCCCCAAGTCTCACATGTCTACTGACCCTCGCCGGTTTGCGAAAGGATAAGAATATAAATGCTCGAAGCGCAACGCTGTCCTGTGCTGGCACGACCAGCAGCGGCTGCCAAGGGGAGATTATTGCAATACGGCGAAGAACGTGAAGGAGGGGGTCCTTCTGCAGTGGAGTTGGCCTCGCGAGCTCTTCCAAAGACGACGGCTGTTTTCTAGCCAGCCAACGGAGACTGACGGCACATGGCACATGACCTCCCACTTTTCCGCCATACACGTTGTCGTATGAAACGCCATTGTCCAGTCGTGCATCGCTTGGCTCCGCCAAATCTGGATACACTCTTGGCAAGAGCAGCAGCAGCAGCATCATCATCAGCAGTGGCATTAGCAACGAACTCACGAACAGGGATGAGGACCACCCACTCCTGCTGAGAGTTCGGTTGCTGGGTGGTTGGGGGCTGCATGTTTTCAGCTGCGGATTAATCGAAATTCTCGCTAGTCGCTTCTCTGCAGCAGGCCCAAGAAACGCCACCGCGTCGTCACGGTCGGAAAAGTACCTACTCCTTCTGCTACACTTGGTTTGGAAGCGAATGGAACGCGATGCTGTCCGTGTGGGTGGATGGGGGATGTTGCCGTTGGTCATTGCCGCCGTCTGTCCAGTTTGCCTGTACAGCAAAAGAGCGAAGAGTTCGTGGAAGAAAGCCTGGAGTGCGCCTTATGTATGTCATACTGTGCGGAATGCTCGACAGGACGCGATATTTACCATTTCTTGCCTGAACTTATGGCGTTGCTTGCTTGCCTAGCCGCTCGATTCGCTGGCCCAATCCACTCTTGCGGTGTACACACGCCTGGTGGAATTGACCGCCCTCCGCCCTTGGTTGTCCAATCTTGCGAACCGTGGACACTCTGGGGGATGAACTCTTTCGCTGATTACTTCAGGGTTGAAGTTGTTTGAGCTGATTGATGGAATAGTAGTTTCACTTTCTATGACTCAGGTATAACTTATGGCCTTAGTGTATGGAAGATATGCTTGAAATCATCTTAAAGTCCAATTACAAGTTTAGCTGCAAACTTCGAAGATACAAATCTAATGAAACACGGATATGCTTTGAGAGAAGCACTTTTGAAAACGTACTGACCTTACCGGTCAAACTAAGGCCTGAGTGACCTCCGCTGTACATATGAGTCGTCTCCATTTTACTCGTTCCATGGCTGTGGGTCTCCAGTTTCGCACTCTATGAAGAATCCGCAAGTCGTCCTCCACTTTATCGACCCACCCAGCTCGCTGCGCACCACGTCTTCCTGTACCAGTGGCTCTCGAGAACGATTTTAGTCGTGTTGCTATCCGATATGCTGATGACGTGACCCACTTACCGTAGCTTCTCGATTTTCGCGGTGTGGATGATGGTTGGTTCGCTCAGCAGCTGATGCAGCTCGTGGATCATTTGCCTTCTCAAGTCCCGTCATCCATCTGTATCTCGCCGTAGATGGTACGCAACACCTTCCGTTCGACAACTCCAAGAGTTTCGTGCCTATAAAGGACTACCGGTCAAATCAGCGTTTTGTAGATAGTAAACTTCTACTTACGGCGAACTTTATTCAATTGTAGAGTTCGGCGGAGTCCAAAGTAAACTCGATTTCCTGTCAAAATGCGCCTCTGAATTGCTCTGCTGGTGTTAATGTCGGCGGTCGCCAGAGAGCTCAAGTACACGATTTCATCGCCATCGATGGAAATTCAGGAAGGCGGGCGCGGTGATTCTTCCCTGGCCTCATGTACTTTGTCTTCGACACAATATCTGATTCGCCTGGCTTCATTCTTTAGTCGGAAGTACGTTTCCACCTTCGTCTCAAATGTGCGAGCTAAAATATCTATATCATTAGTGAAACCAAGCAGCTGAATGAACTTCGTGAAAATCGTTCCACTGGTGTTTATCCCCGCTCTCCAATGATGAACAGTAAGCACGAAAGACCATCACCTTGCCCTCTGCGAGATTCGAAGGGACTCGAGAGTGTCCCTGCTACTCGAACTACGCATATCACTCGATACATCGTTACCTTGATTAATCGTATCAGTTTATCTGAGAATCCGTATTCGTGCATAATCTGCCATAGCTGATCTCGATCGGTTGTATCATACGCCGATTTGAAATCGTTGAACAAGTGATGTGTGGGCACGTCGTATTCGCGACATTTCAGCAACACTTGGCGAATGGCGAACATCTGGTCCGTTGTAGCGCGTTCACCCATGAATCTATCCTGATATTGCCCCACGAACTGTCTTGCAATCGGTGATAGACGACGCCATTGAATTTGACATAGAATCTTGTAGGCAGCGCTCAGTAGTGTGATCGCGCGATAGCTCTCGCAATTCAACTGGTCGTCCTTTTTGTAGATGGGACACACGATACCTTTCATCCATTCCTCCAGTAATACTTCCTTCTCCCAAATCTTGGTAATGACTCAGTGTAGTGCTATCACCAGTGCTTTTCCACCGTATTTTAGAAGTTCGCTGGGTAGTTGATCTGCACCAGAGGCTTTGTTGTTTTTCAACCGGCCAACCTCCTCCTCAATCTCTTGGAGGTTAGCGGCTGGACATCTTTCGTTTTGCGCATGTACTCTTAGATCTGTTACCACGCTACCTTCGGTGCTTGCAATGTCGCAATTGAGCTGCTCAACGTAATACTGTCGCCACCTCTAGACCACCTCACGCTCGCTCGTGAGAAGTTTCTCGTTATTGTCTCGGCACATGTCGGCTTGTTGCACAAAACCTCTGCGCTAGCGGTTCAGCTTCTTGTAGATCAGTTTACCCTAAGCGCGATACAGCTCTTCCATCGCTTCGCGATATCGTTCTTCATGCTGGCGCTTCTTCCTCCGGAAGATTGAGCTCTGCCTGGTCTGCGCCTGTCTATAACGTGCCTCTGTCGCTCTCGTATGGTGTTGCAACATTTTCGCCCATGTTGCATTCTTCTCGTTTTTTAACTGTTAACATTCGCCGTCGTATCAGTCGTTTCTGTGATTCGGAGTCGCGAAGCCTAGTGCTGCAGCCCAGGTAGGGTAAGTGTGCCCATCGTTGTGGTATTTAGGTAAATTCATTTAAAAAACAATGATCGTACCATCTAATGAAGGGTTTCAAAACGATAGTCGGCAGTTTTCTATCCAAATTTGCTTGGAAAAATATAAAAACTATCGTTTTTCTCTGTTTTCGATCATAAATCGCTTGCCACAACAATAGGCACACTGTTCCTATTATGGAGGTAAAATTTAATTTTGGTTCCTATTGTTGCGGTATTCCATTGAAATCATATGGGATACCGCAACATTAGGAACACTACCGCAACAATAGGAACACAGCAGCAAAAATATTAAGGAAAATATTTTTTTTAAATAGGTTTTTGGGTAAATCTTAAGCACACAAATGGTGCAATCTCATAATTTAAGCATAATACATCTATTAAAAATGCCTTTTGGTAACATTTCAGTCGCAAAAGTGCTCAATTGCTATTACCGCAACAAAAGGTACTACCACAACGAAGGGAACAATTACCCTACAACCTATGGTGGATCGGATGTCCCTCCATCCATCTTCAAGTGTAACTGCTCCAAGCTGCTCTTCCGTTGGTAGCACCACTGCTATCTGCTGCGCGTAGTCTTGAACTACTTCTACGTTAAGCAGCTGCTCGATGTTGAGCCGTGGCGTTCGACTTCGACGCGTGGTGATAACTGTCGAAAGTTTTGAGCGCATGCATATAGCGACTAAGTAGTGATCCGAATCTATATTCGCACTGCGGTATGTGCAGACATTGGTTATATCTGAGAAGAATTTACCGTCGATCATAACATGGTTGATTTGATGGCTTTGTGGATATCCTTGCGGGGAAAGAAGGTGCTTCGGGCTACCATACCACGGGAGGCTGCAAAGTTTACACATCGCTGGCCATCATCATTCGATACGGCGTGCAGGCTGTTTCGCCTGATTACCGGTCTGTACATTTCCTCCCTTCTTACCGGCGCGTTCATGTCGCCGACAACGAGTTTCATGCCACGCGGCGAGCAACTGTCGTATGTTTGCTCTAACGGCGCGTAGAACGCTTCTTTCTCGTCTTCGTGTGAGCAGTGGACGTTGATGATGCTGTAGTTGAAGAAACGGCCCTTAACTCTCAACATGCACATCCTTGCGTTGATCGGCTGCCACCCGATCACACGTTGTCGCATCTTGCCCAACACTATAAATGCTGCTCCCAGTTCATTGGTGGTGCCACAGCTTTGGTAGAAGGTAGCTGCTCGATGGCAGCTTTTCTACACTTTCTGTCCAGTTCAACAAAGCTCCTGCAACGCCATGATACCGAAGATGCGGGAATGTAATACGTCGTAGATCCTGTCACATTCTGCGAAGCCAAGTGTCTTACAATTTCATGTTCCAAGTTTCCAATCGTAGCCCTTATTTCGTCGCGTGGGTCTTTGCCGATTGTATCGAGTCGTATTTTCTCCTATGTTATTCGCAATGGGGATTTTTACTGGTGGCTTATTGGGTCTACGCCAACACTCCTGTCTCGCCGGAGGGCCATCGTGCCAGTTCTGTTTAACGTCTTAACCAACACTGGGACGACCACGCTGATGGGGCTACCACCTTGGATCTAGCTGGGCGTGGTGCAGCGTTTCTTACTCAGTTGCAGGATGCCAGAACAGACGTTATTTGAGCCGCACCTCCTTGGTGAACGGACGCTATCTATCATAGACTCACTAAGTTGTGCATACGTTCCAGCTCACCAATGTAGATTTCGGTAGGTAGCAGGCCCCAGCCAAGTTGAAAGCTCGTAGCAGCTTGTTCAAATCCTAGCTAGCTCCTTCAGATCTTAGCTGGTCACATCACGGTTCCGGCGTTTCAAGGTCTTCCAGGGTGTTTCAGGAGGTTTCAAAGAGATTTGAAGGGGCTTCGTAGGGTTTCAGCGGTTCCGGCGTTTCAAGGTCTTCCAGGGTGTTTCAGGAGGTTTCAAAGAGATTTGAAGGGGCTTCGTAGGGTTTCAGCAGAGCTTCAGGGGTGTCCCAAAAGCGTTTCAAGGCATTCCAAAATGTTTCCAGGCGTATCAGCAACTATTAGAGTTGAATTAAGGGACTTAACAAGCTCCCATATGTGTTTCAGGAGGATTTCAAAGGGGTTTCATGGCTTGATACCTTTTTTGATTTGCCACCAGGGCGCAAAATTTTCGAGACGAGTTGAAGTTCACCGTGCGGCAATTTTCATTCACTTGTCTGCATATTCATATTCAGCTGCTCGATACTCGTTTGTCAACTGAATGAAAGTCAATGAATATTCATAAACATCTTTCAAAGTGTTAAATCGCTGATAAAATATTAACGTTTCGATTACATTTAACGGTGCTTTACACAGTTTTTTTCCCATTTGATTGCTGTGGAGTGTTTTTGGAAGGAATCGAAGTCATAAACGTAGGTAATTATGAAGATGTTTCTCGATCGGCTTCATATTCAATGATTACGAATTGACTGACTGTGTGAAGAGGGAGAGCGAAAATGAATTTGTTTGTTTTGAATATTCCGTGCAGAATTATTCAAATTCGTGCTGTTCTCAGTCAATGATTTTGAAAATTTTGCACCCTGTTTGCCACTTACATTTTGTAAACAGTAATGAGCAATTGTATTCGTAGTTTGGAAATAGCGGCGCAGCCGAAAATTTTTTTCGTCGCAAAGCGCTTTATACTGAAAATTTGTTCCAAAGTTTTTGGCTCTTGGGGGATTTTAACCCTAAACCCCTCCCCCCCGTGGCTACGCCAGTGTTTCCGAGTGATTAAGTCGTAGATTAGATGACCTATGTTCGAGAGAGTTCTAGGAGATTCTCAAATATACAGTAAAATTATCACTTGACAGCACCTAGCTGCATGAAGCTTTGCGCATCATCTCACTCCTGAGCACGTCTTGAACTCCCCTTAACTCTACTTGCTGCTTATTTCCCGTACACTCATTGCACAATTATGGGTCACACACAATTATTAGTCACTTTCCACTTTAATAGATAAATGCTAAATAATTGCAAGCTTTTGTTAGCTATTATTATTTTTCGCACATAAGTTGGTTTGTTTTGTGTCACTATACATATCGCACACGGGCTTATACATCAAAACATACATATTTTCAATATTTTTTTGTTCGGCGCAAAACTAGCTGTCAAAGTAACGCTTCGATTGTGAATATCGGACAGTGCGTGCGCTGCTTTCGTAAGCTCTGTAAAAGCGAGCTTCAGTGATTTTCATGTGCGAAATGGTATCGTCACCAGAACAAAGGTATAATTAACGTTCTAAATGTAGAAATTCATGTGACTGCAGCCAATTAAAGCTTATTTCTGGCAAAATTTGAGTGACTCATTATTGTGCCAAGGAACACCGAAAATCACACAATTATGGGTCATTTTTTGTGCAGCATAATATTGACAGTTCTGCGTACATGGGCATTGCATACTTTTAGGCGTTTATCGATGGTTGTGTTGGAGATTTTAATCCAATTTTGAAAAATTGATTCCAAATCGTGAAAACACGCTTCGTTAAGAGGTTTGAGACCAGTTTTAGATTCTACTATAGTTGATCTATAGAGAATAAGTGATCATTCATTGAAAAAAAAAGACAAAACATTATTTTTGAGCCGATTTCTCTTAAGTGACCCATAATAGGCAACAAATTGACCCATAATTGTTACACAGCCAATTTTGACCCATTATTGTGGTTTTCATTATTCACCAACATTTTAGTAATTTTCACCGCCTAAAGTGAATTTTACAAGCAGATTTTTATTTAAAACAATAAAGAGGGGTTTCAATGATGAGAATATAAAATAAAAATAATGAAAGTGTTATTTTTGTATGAAAAACGATTCATATTATGAAATGGGTGTTCCTTGAGTGACCCATAATTGTGCAATGAGTGTAAACCAAACTTATCCCTTTTATTAAGTACTTCAACTGTGCTGAACACAATGAAATTTGATTTACAATATTTATCTTGATAGTGTTTTTACCCAAATGGATTCCACCTTAGCCTCGTGGCCGTGCGGTTAACGTTCTTCTTCTTCTTTATGGCTCTACGTCTCCACTGAGACTTGACCTGCCTCGCTTCAACTTAGTGTTTCCACAGTTATCAATTGGAGGACTTTCTTTGCCTGCATTGCATGAATTTGTACAATGATATACTATGCCCAGGGAGTCGAAAAATTTTACTGACTGGAACAGGAAAAGAACCCGCCGTCTCCGGATTGGCGATCCATAGCCTTAACTAGTAGGCTTACTGGAGGAGCGTCACCAAGCGTATGAACGTACCATGCCATGGGGTGAGGGTTCGATTCCCGCTCCGAGTGATGAAACTTTTTACAAGAAATGTTTCTTCCTCGTATCCACTGGTGCTCGTAATGTGTGTAGTGTCCGTTGTATAGTGTAAAATTTCGTTCAACCTTTACAGCCTCTGGCTGAAGACGGTGTGCATGTCTTTTTGTCTTTTTTTGTTTTATTTCAGGTTTCAGTATAATCATTCAACTGCTTTTACTTCAAATTCAACATGTTAGTTGTAATACCCCGAATCCTTCTGTCTTCTGCAAGCACGTGTACATGAGAGGGGTTTTGAGGGTCAAACCTGGGCGAAGTCCAACAACAAAATTACAACAAATCGAAATCGTGATTTGTAATCAGCAACAAATTGATATCACATTCTGATATCAGTTTACCTTTATTTAATGTGATTTCAAATTTTGTTCTCAGTTTTCTATCATTTTATATGAATGTGAATTTTAAATGTTAGAATAGTTTTATTAAAAATACGTAAAGTAATTCTAGGGATATACAGGGGATAGACAAAATGATCGGGACAGGCAAAATTTCCACTTTTCAAAAAATGTCCAATTAGCTGTAACTTTTCGATAAGTGCATCAAATATTCTAAAATTTTCACTGTAAGTTGATCAACTAGTTGTGTATTAGTGGACAAAATTTGGAAAAGATCGAGCTATTCTGCACGAAGTTATAAGCATTTTAGAAAAAGGTAGAATTATCCGATAGCCAACTTTGAGCTATTATATCTCCGGATTCAATGAACCGAATGCAATGTAATTTTGTCCATTTATGACTCATATAATGAGCTCTGAAAAACGTTTGACACAACTTGAAGTTATTAACGAGAGAAAAAGTTATAGCGATTTCATTAATTTTATGATTTTTTAGTAAATTGGTCTATTTTTAATATGCATCCCATTACTTTTTCAATGAATTGCCGCATATGTTGTTACTTTCTTTCAAAACATATCTGTATTCAAGAGAATCAGATGGAATTTAAATGAGCTATAATTAGCATCTTGAATTTTTAAACGATGTTGAAATTTAAGAAAATTTGGTCTTTTATTAGAAAAATTATCTAATCGTTATAATTTTCTTCCGTGTTAAGAATTTTTAGTTATGTCAAAAGTTTTTTGAAGCTTATTATATAAGTCATAAATGGACAAAATTTCATTGCATTCGGTTCATTAAATTCGGAGATATAACAGCTCAAAGTTGGCTATTGAATAATTTTACCTTTTTTTAGAATCTTTGAAACTTTGTGCAGAATCGTTCGACCTTTTCCGAATTTTGTTCACTGATACACAAATAGTTGATCAATTTACAGTGAAAATTTGAGAATATTTGATGCACTTATCGAAAAGTTACAGCTATCTGAAATTTTTTTGAGAAGGGAAAATTTTGCCTGTCCCGATCATTTTGTCTATCCCCTGTATCACTAGTGCAATTATATTATTGAATTTATGATTTGATATCACCTAAAAAACTCTACATTTAACGATTTTCCATTTCTTCCGCCGCTGATAACTTGCTGTGCCAGGCAGATTTTTCTGCTCTCATTTTTGATGTTTGAACCGTTGAAACGACCAAAACGATAACAATCTGAGTGATCAAAATTTGCGATATCACATTTGCTAACAGACTTTGCACGGGAACCCCTCCCATTACCGATGTGCCGTGTACTGCCTAGTACATATCCCTTCGCCCTTTACCAAAAATAAGAAAAAAAAACCCTTTCTTGCCATTGTTCTGTGCACGAGCCTGGTCTTCTGTATAAAGTAATTTCAAACACATTTTTGCTAAAAATTCATTCGACTATCGGCGTCACCTTTTAAAAAGTGTTATAGTTTTATTCGAAACCGCACAAAACTCATCCACTCCGATCGCCAAACACAGCACCACCAACAGCAGGTTCCAACCATGTTCCGTTTTCTTAGTAAATCCCCAAAGATCCATCCATCCGAATTAGTCGTCGCTCGACATCAGCTTCAGCCATGTTCTCGCCCGGCAGAAGTGGACCCCCGCTGGCGCTGGCTGTGCCATCATCCGCACATACACTCCCGTTTTGGACGGTGTGGCAGGCGTAACGATGGCCACCATGAAGGACGACGCAAGGAAGTTCGTCGGAAAGTGGAAGACGAAAGGTAGGTACATTTGCTTCGTTTTTCGTATGTAGAACAGCAGCAGCAGTAGCAGCATGTGTGAAAGAGTGTGGCGGCTCGGAGGCGGACACTTGACAGAGCGAACCGCTAGAAATAGCGCAAAGTGCTTTTCTTCATACGGTCGCCGGAATTCGAGGACGGACACTTCTGGGTTTCCACTCTTGGAAACGCAGTAGAGGGAATTGGTGTAGAGTGCGTTATGCGGGGAAAAAAAGTTCGCGATTTTACCAAAAATCACAAGACACGATTGTAGTCCACGTTTTGTTTTTTTTGTTTAATATTCATTGTTTTTTTGTAAAAGTTTCATTTCACTTCACTCTTGATTGCTTAAAAAAATATTGGGTTTTTGTCTAATTCCTGTCAAACTAAGCAACCATTTATGATTGAGTTAATTCTTGCACTTCGCCTAATGCTATATATAACATGGCCAGTTTGATATCAATTGTTATTTCATAAATTAACTTCCATACCTTATAAAAAAATGTCAAAGAACTGCCATTCGCCTAAAACAATGAGATTAGAAAATTGTCTCTCGATTTCTATTTCCGTCTGGTCCACATCTGTTTCGGGCACAATCTGCATTCGACACCCGGCACATTATGATTTGATCGTAATTATTCGAAAAGTCGGTAAAATTCCTCGCGAACCAAATACAGGCATATGTTCAAAGAACGTTAGAGAAAATAGCTTTTAAATTGAGATAGATGTAGCTCTAGAATTACGACAAAAATAATTCAATTAATATGTTTATCCACCAGATTATAATACGCCATCACAGTGCACCGAAGAAATCTTTCCTTCGTCATACGCAATCGAAATTGAAACGTGAAATTTCGCGTACACTCCCGTGCAAAAGTTTGGGGTCACCCCCTCAAAAACATGGAAATGTTTTTCGGTCATATCTCAGTCATCTTTCATTTAATCCACTCGTTCTTAGACTCTTTCGAAAGATAAAGAGTTAGATTTGATTCGTAGGTACTTTTTACAAATTTCATATGGAATTTTTAGTATGAAAAGTTTACCTAAACTTTCATGTTTTTCCTAAATCTGTACGAAATATTGTTTTCCGTGTAGTTCAAAATTGGGTCGACTAAATTTCAAAATTAAAGTTGCATTAGAACCCTATTTCTATCCTCTTTGAGAGCCATTCATTAGATTTTAGCGGAAAAATTCATAACATAATTTAAATGATCGACTTGCAGTTATATAGGGTAGAATTCACGAATTAGTCATTTTTATCTCACTTCCATCCTCTTTTGCACTTTATATAACAAACTTAGCTGGTTTAGTATGGATTTTATATACCGTTTTCTACCTTAAATTAGTCTAGAGCTTAGTTTATGAATATTTCATAACCATTTTTGTGTCTTGCCATTCAAATATCAAAGAAGGAATTGGAGTTGCATCAAAAACAATGACGATTTGAATAAAAATCCGACTCAGACTTCATTTGGAAGGTGAACCCAAACTTTTGCACGGTGACTTGTAAACCTAACTCGATCATTTAAATTATGTTATGAATTTTTTCGCTAAAATCTAATGAATGGGTCTCAAAGAGGATAGAAATAGGATTCTAATGCAACTTTAATTTTGAAATTTGGTCGACCCAATTTTGAACTACACGGAAAACAATATTTCGTACAGATTTAGGAAAAACATGTAAGTTTAGGTAAACTTTTCATACTAAACATTTCATATGAAATTTGTGAAAAGTACCTACGAATCAAATCTAACTCTTTATCTTTCGAAAGAGTATAAGAACGAGTGGATTAAATGAAAGATGACTGAGATATGACCGAAAAACATTTCCATATTTTTGAGGGGGTGACCCCAAACTTTTGCAGGGAGTGTAGGTGTGCAACAATTGGCGAGTTTTTAAGGTGTGCAATAGTTGGAGATTTACCCTAATTATTCGATTCCCTATGCTATAGGGGCTGGGTGTTTATAGGCTACATCTTTATGTTTCCATCTGATTTGTACACACCTAATTTAGAATGCCGAATCTCGTTTTACGAATGCCGAGATTTGCGCAGCCGAGTACTCAGCTTAATGTTTTGATGAGATGTCAGTTTATAAATGCCGAGAATCAGTATAACACACCCTGTTGTTAAGCAACCTACCATCTTGTTAGCTGAGTCTATATGCCACCCGGAGACCCGTCGGCATATAGACCAATATGCTTGATGGAAACGGCGGGGAAGGTGCTCGGAATGATCATCCTCAATAGAATGTTGAAGTTCACCGAGCGCGAAAATGATCTTTCGAGTAACCAGTCCGGCTTCCGGAAGGGGAGGTTCACCGTAGACGTTATCTTGTCGATTACAAAAACTGCTGAGAAAGCACTCGAGCCTAAGAGAAGGGGAATTCGTTTCTGTGCGGTAATGACTCTGGATTTAAGGAATGCGTTTAAAAGCGCCAGCTGGTCTGCTATTGCCAATGCGCTCTTGCGTCTGGGGATACCGGGGTACCTGTACAAGAATCTCGAAAGTTACTTTTAGATTCGAGTACTATTTTACGACACGGAGGTGGGTCGGAAGTGCTTTCACATAACCTCAGAAGTCCTGCAAGGTTCCATCCTGGGTCCGATGTTATGGAATGTCGTGTATGACGAGGTGTTGAAGTTAGATTACCCAGTGGGAGTGGAGATTGTCGGATTTACCGACGACATTACGCTCAAAGTCTAAGGTGAAACGATCAAGGAGGTGAAGTTGACTACCGACCACTCGATCAAGGTTGTGGAGGCGTGGATGCGGTCAAGGAAACTGGAGTTGGCTCACCACAAGACTGAGGTAACGGTTGTTAACAACCGGAAGTCGGAGCAGCAGGCAGAAATCAGTGTAGGTGAGTGCACTATCCTGTCAAAGCGCTCCATCAAACACTTGGGCGTGATGATCGACGATAAGCTTACCTTCGGTAGCCACCTCGATTATGCCTCCACAGTTATTGCGACACTGTCCCGGATGACGTACAATAGCTCTGCTAGACGTGTGCGCCGCCGCGCCGCGCCGCCGTCGCCGATGATTTTTCCACGCCGCCGCCGCCAGTTAAATTGACCCGGCGCGCCGCTGTTCATATTTTTGCACGCCGCCGAACAAAATTTCTCACGCCGATGAGAAAATAACAAAGATTTTTTTTCTCACCAACCTGTTTAAATCTGATACCAATGACAGTGATAATATTTGAACAGATTTTTTTTTCCCTCATGCATATGTATTAGATCATTCCTTTGGATATTTCTAGGAACTTGTACAGTTAAAATATTCCTCTTGACATTCTTTCAGGAATTCCTTTAAAAATATGTTAATGAATTCATCCTGGAATTCATTCAACTTCGTCCATGAATATTGTCAGAGATTTCTCTTGGAAGATTTCTAAATATTTTTTTTAATAAATCCTTGTAGGACTTCAATCAAGGGTTTCTGAAGGAGAGTTTTCAGCAATTTGTTTAGGAACTCTTTCTAGAACTATTTCAGAAAATTCCCTGAGATACTTTCATATAACCTTGCAGGGATTCGTTCAAGAATATCTCCAGGGATTTCTTCAGGAATTAGAAAGACAATTTATTCAGAAATTCCTCCAACACAGCTTGTTTTGATTACCGACTTCGGTAATATTTTACTGGGTTTTTGAACTACTGAATACCCAGTAGTTTTACAGTTACCAAAAGTCAGTAAATTGAAAAAAAATCGATTGTCAAAAATTACCGAACAAGTCAGTATATTTTGTTGGGAAACTTTACTGGCTTTCGCGGTATTTTGTTTGTTGATTTTTTGTTGTGCTGTGCTTCTCAGTTTTCCGGATGATTTTCGGAGCCCGGTTATCCGGTTCATTCATTATTATTCCAGATCTTCTTGCCTCGCTGGGTGAAACAAAAATCAACGACGATCGGAGTAGAACATGGGAAGCCACGCAGCTCATACCACATCAAGGGCATGCAGCTTTAGATGCTTATATGAAGTAAAGCCTGCTGAAGTGCCGGATGATCTTGTTGACATATAAGCTGCGTCTGCTTTCTATTAGAATCTATTAGCACAATTACCTGAGGAATTCCACGGTGTCATGTCAGTCGATCCTGAGCGACCATTTCAAAAATATCTGAAACTTTGCACAGTTTTTTAATTTCATATAAATCGCCATTTTTTGATATTAAACCTTCATATTCACTCACGACTAACTTTTCAAAAGGGTGTATGCGAAAATAGTTCTAAAATATTCTAAAAGCTGTACAGCAAAAACGGATTGTTCGATTGTTATAAATTTTTCAGCAAAGTTAGATAACTAAATGATGATTCCTTAGAAAATATACACTGTAAAAAATTTCTTTTTCTACTTTGAAAAAATATGATCTTTGTCACAAAAACTCAAATATCTCAAAACCCTATCTTTTTACCAACTTCAATTTTTTAGGGGAAATGGCCCATTATATCAGCTATCTACCATAACATTTTGGTGATGGTAAACTGATAAACAAAAACCCAGATTAATCCACCTAGTGGTGATAGTGCCTTTCTCGTCGAATATGTACTCAAAAGCCATAAGCCGTAGTGTTCCTGAATTCTGAGAATTCTCTAGAACGGAACAAATCTCGCTTGTTTGAATCTTATTTGCTGCTGCGTTGAAATTATAAGAATTTCACCATATGAAAAACATATTTCAATTTCAATGATATTTTACTGATATTTAGGTTTTTTTGGAGGCACATTAATGGTACTTTTGAAAAATAGAACGATGACTTGTCCCTGTACTTATGCATTAAAAGTTTAGCATAAAAGTCAACGGTTTCGGCAAAAATAGGGGTGTTCATTTTGCCCCGATCTCCCCTATTTATTTATGCCCTTCCTCAAAATGATGAATTCCGAATGAAATTTTCAAGGGGGCCCCTCTTGACTTAAAAGAAAATCGAAATTTGTGTCAGCCTTATTCAGAAAAGCAACAATTAGGGTATTGGTTCCCTTATCAAGCACGTGGCTCCCATTTTCATCCTACGAAAAACAAAGGAATGAAGCGCTGTTTGTTTTGTTTCTTATTTTTGTATTTTTTGTTAAAAGTGAGCACCCATGAAAACAAAAAGAACGGAATCAATCGGTTCCGTACTCGCTTGTTTTCGAATAGGATGAATATGGGAGCGTGAGATTACTGATGGAACACATACCCTATATCAAAGCCATAATCGCATTTGAAAACTTATTGATGGCTCATATTCCGAAGTTCTGTATCATGTTAAACGTATAAGCAGAGCTGAAAAATATCAAACCTCTCAGTTGACTGCTTGACCACCTTCATTTGCACTGGATGCCGATCATTATCAAGATATTTCGGCAATTTTTTTTTCTGTACACTTTAGCCTTTATTTTATTATCATTTGTTATACAATTTGACAAAAAAGGGCAAGAGTGAAATTACTCATAATAAAACCCATTCAAATTTCAACCGTGTTACAGAGCGCGAGGGCTCAACCAGTTGCATCAAAATTGTGCGTAGTAATTTCAACCGCAAAAGGGGATTGATGGTATAAAATTAAAATTTCCCCATACAACGTTGATTCATCCTACTGCATAATAACGTCTCAGGAATCTAAAATGGTGTGATTTAACAAGATCGCTTTAATTTTTATTAAGATTTTGTTCTTTTACGCATATTTATCGCTTGCATTGATTTTGTTCACTTTCGTTATTTCAGCGATGCATCCAATCCTGATTCTGCAACACTGCTGGTAATAATCTTAGGTGTGGTCGGAGACTATTTTCATGCTGCCCTTTTATCTGTTTATCCAACATTTTTGATGATTTGATGTTTCATATGCATGGGTTTGGTTCACTTTTTTAACTGGCCACTTCCGGCGGGACACCTGGAACCGGTTCCGGAACACAACCGGTTCAGATATGTTATTTGTGGATTGATTGGTAATTATCGGTGATAAATATCGGAAACAGTTTGTTAAGCGTTACGCGTTTCGACCTACTATTCTTCGGTCATCGTCAGACGCATTCAGTTGGATTCACCCCTTCTGACAAAGTTGAAATATAGAAGCGGTTCAGATATGGTCTGAAACTAATTTCCTGCTTATCGTTCATCTGGTTATCGATAAAGCCGCTATTTGGTGAATCACATGCATAGGTTTGGTTCAGTTTTTTTATTGGTCACTTCCGGCGAGATACCTTGAACCGGTTCCGGAACACAACCGGTTCAAACACGGTATGAAACTATTTTCCTGCTAACCATTCATCAGGTTATCGAAAAAGCCGCTCTTTGATGTGTCGCATGCATGGGTTTGGTTCACTTTTATAATTGGCCACTTCCGGTGGGACACCTGGAACCGGTTTCGGAACACAACCGATTCAAATACGGTATGAAACTATTTTCCTGCTTATCGTTCATCTGGTTATCGAAAAAGCTGCTCTTTGATGCGTCGCATGCATGGGTTTGGTTCAATTTTTTTATTGGCCACTTCCGGCAGGACACCCGGAACCGGTTCGGGAACACTACCGGTTCAAATATGGTTTGAAATTACTTTCCTGTTTACCATTCAACTAGTTATCGAAAAGCCGCTCTTTGATGTGTCGCATGCATGGGTTATGTTCACTTTTATATTTTGCCACTTCCGGCAGGACACCCGGAACCGGTTCCGGAACACTACCGGTTCAGATATAGTCTGAGACTATTTTCCTACTTCCCATTTATCAGATAACCGAAAATGCCGTAGTTTGATGGGTCGCATGCATGGGCTTGGTGAATTTTCATATCTGGCCCCTTTCTGGGGTACCGATCCGGAACACCTAAATGGCCATAACTCCGGAACGGCTGGACCGATCCGAACCATTTTCAATAGGAAACAATGGGACCAGATTCCGCGTCGAATGAACCCTCGGTCGTTAAAATCGGTTGATGTTTACTATCTAAAAGTTAGGTGACCTTTTTTGTACACACACACACACACACACATACGCACACACATACATACACACACACACATACACACACACAGACATCATCTCAACTCGTCGAGCTGAGTCGATTGGTATATAACACTTGACCCCTCCGGAGGCTCTATCAAATTTTCGTTTTTGGAGTGAACATATAGCCTTTCGGTACACCTTGGTGTACGAGAAAGGCAAAAAGTTATGACATTTCAAACATTTCACAATTTTTACATTTAGTAACAAAAAAAAAAAAAATTTTCTGTGTAAATTATTTCGAGAATTATATTTTGATGCTGATTTTATTGTAAAGGCTACCGCCTGAATTAAACAAGTTGTTTTCATGATACTTTAGTTTGATTATTCGTAATTACTATAGTATCTATTTGAAACTTACACGCGATCCAGTGTTGTGATCAAAAATATTGAGATTGTCATACTTTTTATTGTACGTGACTGGTGAAAAAATCCCTTGATAGTGTTGAAAAGCTGTTGATTATAAGAAAAATGGAATTGAATTTATTTTTGAGACAAAAGCTGTATAATAAAAGTTTTATATACGCGTATACGTCTAGTTTATCCGCAAAAAAAAAATCCCTCTTATTAGAGAACAGACTTTATGATCGGAAGAATGCGAGTAACTTCAACAACAACAAATGCATAAGAGGTACATACCACAGACAAACAGACGAAACGCCTAGAACAATTTTAGTGAAAATTCATCGCCCAGTCCACACTATCACCAGCTGGTGGAAATGTTTCACGAAACACTGCGTTGTGCAATATCGTCATCAGAAGGCGCTAGTGTGAAACGTCAAACGCAAAGAAAAACGATGGGCGCTCTTCTTGTTATGAAAGCCACAACCAAGATTCAAAATGATCGTTGAAGGCGTGGTCAATGAAAATTTCGCCAGTGTTACGTTTGTTTGTCTGTATACATACCTGACAATGCTCCCAAAAAAAAAACAAAAAAATACTACCGCTATGAATATTAAAAGTTGTATAGTAATTTTTTTCTTCAGCCACCAACACCAAACAAGTAAGTTAAAATTAATAAGTGATTTTGTTTATTATAATCTAACGAACAAGATGAACAGTCGCTTTCTCAAAGGTCTTCAACTCAACGCTCTCTTGTAGACCGTTTGATGAAAAAAAATTTTCAAAAGAGTTACGAAATCTCACCGAAAGCACCATAGATAAACTGAAAGAGACTGGTTATGCCCAAATGTCCACATTGTGTACAAAATTACGCAATTGCACGTCCTGCCGTCTAGAATTTGACAAACGAGCCATCTGTATATCATCGGTAAAGCAGGGCGCAGGAAGTTCGAAAACGACAACAACTGAGAAATTGCCATCAGCGACATCTGTTTAAACAATTTAATTATGCCCCTTTTCAAAAATGCCCTGTAATATTCTTCAACATCTATACCCATTTCAATATTTTTAACGTTGCAAAATACGCTTTCAACATTCATCTTGAAGAAGAGGGAAAACACTTGTCCTCAAATGTAACAGCAAATTAATGAATAAACGACTAATGCGCGGAGGGCGTGATAAAATCGGAACATTACTGTACATAGTATATTATATGTATATATAATATATAATAAAAACAACTTGTTTTACTCACGCCAAGGCCATTAACAATAAAATCAGCATCAAACTTCAATTTCCGGCCGAAATAATTTACACTAAAAAAAATTATTACTAAATGTGAAAATTGTGAAATGTTTGAATTGTCATAACTTTTTTGTTTATTTTCATGGTAGATTGCTAATACAATGGACCGTTTTCTCTAAAAAATTACGTTGGTAAAAAGATAGGGTTTTGAGATATTTGAGTTTTTGTGACAAAAATGATATTTTTTAATGTTAAAAAGATTTTTTTCACAGTGTATATTTTCTTAGTTATCGCCATTTAGTTATCTAACTTTGCTGAACAATAAAATCAGCATCAAATCGCGATTCCCGGCCGAAATAATTTACACAGAAATTTTTTTTTTACTAAATGTAAAAATTGTGAAATTTTTGAAATGTTATAACTTTTTTGTTTATTAGTTTACCATCACCAAATTTTTATGGTAGATTGCTAATACAATGGACCGTTTTCCCTAAAAAATTCAAGTTGGTAAAAAGATAGGGTTTTGAGATATTTGAGTTTTTGTGACAAAAATGATGTTTTTCAATGATAAAATAGATTTTTTTTCACAGTGTATATTTTCTTAGAAATCACCATTTAGCTATCTAACTTTGCTGAAAAATTCATAACAATCGAACAATCCGTTTTTGCTGTGCATATTTTTGAATATTTTTGAACCATTTTCACATACACCCTTTTGAAAAGTTAGTCGTGGCTCTAAATAAAAATTTGATATCGAAAAATGGCGATTTAGATGGAACTGAAAAACTGTGCAAAGTTTCAGTTCAATAGAAAATCATGAATTAAAAATTTTCCTTAATTTTGATGCTGTTGCTTGGAATCGCTCACCTATCTTACCTGTCTGATGTTTTGATCATTGATTTTTATTACTTACCCAGATTGGAAAGGAAATTGCAAATGCAGCTATATTTAAAAAAAAATATTGTAGTGCTGCTGGTACTCTTGCTGTTTGACAGCTGGCCCAAGAGAGAAGTATGTTTTCATTTGTTTTAATGAAAGTTTGGTAACCGAACGAAAATTACTGAAAGTGGGTGCATTCATTTGCTGATTTTTTACTTTATTCAGCAAAGTACCACAACACTTCAAGTTAAGTTTCTAGACCGTACTCAGGAAAAAGCAATATATTTTACTCGCGAGTGGAAATTTTTTTATAAAATTCCCGTTTTGTCGCATATTCTGTGCCCTACATTGCAACCAAGCACAGTAAAATAAGTTAATACAGAATTTGTAATTCTTGAATTCTTGAATTATTTTCAGAATTTTCAGAGAATTTTCAACGGTTTTTTTTTCAAAAATATTTCCTGGGGTTCCTTTAGAGACTCCTCCGGGAATTCTTTGACATATTCCTTCACAGATGTTTACAGAAGTATTTTATGAAATGACGTAAACCATGTTGGAGTTACTTTTCGAAGGTTACTTGAGCAAAGTTCTAAAAAAACATCCTGATGAGATTTAGTTTTATTGAAACCATTTCAGAAACAATCCTTGGGGGAGCTCGTGGAGAAGTTCCCTTGGGAATACCTGGAAGAACTCCTGAGATTCGTTACAAAAGGACAAAAGTTCAGTTAATTGGACGCAGTGGCTTAATTTCCCCAATAGAGGGATGAAAAAAAAACTCCTGAGATGGCTTTGGAGAAATTTTTAGTAGAATTTTCTGAGAAATTTCTGAGAAAATCCTTGAAGGCATTTCTGAAGGACATCTTTGAGGAGTTTCTGAATTAAATCATGAAGAAGTTTCTGAAGGAATCCTTAAAAAATTCTACAGAAATCCGTGAAGAAATTGTAAACAATGGTACTAGAAGGATTCGAGAATAAATCTCCTAATGATTTTTTGAAGAATGATTTGGAACAAACCCTGAAAGAACTCTTGGACATACTTCTTGATTCTTTATGAATTTCTTGCGCAATTTCTGAATGATATTAGTGGATAAAGTTTCCTGATACAATTTCCCTAGAGGAACTTATAAGTATTCCTTAAGGAATCGCCAAAATATTTTTTTTTAAATGTGAATTTTTACAATGAATTTCTGATGCAATGCGTGGAAAACTAGAGAATGCTGTGCAGTAATTCCAAGCAGAATTCCCTGGAGAAACGTTAAGAAATACATCCTGAAGTGATTTCTAAAGGAACTCCTGAAAGAAACTCTGAAGGGATTTTTTACGGGTCACCGGAAAAAAATCTGAAAGAATCCCTGAAGGAAGGTTTTTAAAAATCTCTAGGGTAGTTTACGATTCCACTTTTGGAAGAATATCTGAGGATCTTCTAGAAAGCCTCTTGGAGAAACTTACAGAAGAATCTATTCAGAATTTTCTGGAGAACCTTTAAACCTTTTATACAAAATAGATGAAAATAGTAATTTAGGCACAAAAAAAACAAATTATTCTGTATTGACGTTTTTTTTAATGACTAGAAATTGCACTTCACTAAAGAAATAATAATAAAAAAATTGGTCACGCCGATTACGCCACCGCCGCCGCCGCCGCCGCCGAATAGTATGTACGGCGTGGCGCCGGCGTCGCCGCCGCCGCTGCCTCAAATTACTATACACGCCGCCGCCGGTGAAAACTGCTTCGGCGCACACGTCTGCTCTGCGGTATACACCAGTAAGCGCAAGCTTCTGGCTAGTGTTGCTACGTCCATACTTATGTAGGTATGGCGGCGTGGGGCACTGCGCTAAGTACTGAATGCTACCGACGGAAGCTAGAAAGTACTTACTTAGGATTTAACGCGTTACGATGCGATCCAGGGGATCCGGGGAATTCAGACACTTCAAAGCGTTTCAGTGGGTTTCAGAGAGTCCGAAGATGCTTTAGAAAAACTCCCTGATGTTCCAGGTGGGTTTGCGGGGGTTTAGAGATGTCCTCGGGGGTCTCAAAAGGAGTATTAGTGGAGTTTCAAAGCGTTTTAATTGGTTTTGTGAAATTTTAGTGAAGTTTCAGGAGGGGGTTGTTGCGGTTGTGGATTTCAGAACCGTTTTAAACGTGGTTTTAAAGCGTTTTTGGGGCTTCTGGGAAGTTTGATTAAGCATATATGCAAAAGCTTATATGAGACTTACATATATTCACAATACAGCAAGGGATGACTAATTATTTACGCGTGTAGATTCGATGACCCATAATCATGAGTGATCCTAAACAGTCTTTGAACTCACCCTGCGTAAGACAGCTTAGTGCAAGTTATGTTAAGTTTGTGGATTCAAGCGAGTTCTTGGATATCCTTCTTCTTCTTCTTCTTCTTCTTCTTCTTCTTCTTCTTCTTCTTCTTCTTCTTCTTCTTCTTCTTGGCGTAATGTCCTCACTGGGACAAAGCCTGCTTCTCAGCTTAGTGTTCAATGAGCACTTCCACAGTTTTTAACTGAGAGCTTCCTCTGCCAATAACCATTTTGCATGTGTATCAGGTATCAGTAGGTCGGCTCTAGAGGCACGTTCTCCTCCATTTGGGAAATTTGTGCCATCGCCATGAACACGAGCCTATTCATCATTTACCTGACGGAGAAGGGAAGGAAAAAGGATAGGAGATGGGAAAGGACAGGTAAGGGAATAGGATCGTCATACTCGCAAAAGCGTACCACAATGGGTTCACATAGCGTCCTGAAAAGGACACTGTAATAACGCATAAGCGTGCCACAATGGGTTCGAACAGCGCCCTGAAAAGGGTACTGTGATAATGCATAAAGCGTAAAGAGAGCCTATAGCTCTTTACCACAGCGGGTCAAGAACAACAGAACGTCCTGATTGTCCTGCATGTGTATATCATGTACATAGATAGAATTTACCTAAGTGGAAGTTCGACGCTATTTCTTTCAAAAGACGCATTTTAGCGCACTTCTCCCTCGCATCGGAAAGACGGAAGATGGAGGCAATCGGTGTGGTCCACACGCCTGCCGAGAAAATGGACTGCGGCTTTGGCGACCGGGCCCGGCTATGGGGTCGCATGCTTTATAAATGACCAAGTCGTTTCTTACCTCCTCGCTCGCCGCATCGCCCCTAATTTCGTGAGTTCGAATTTTCCACCACCACCACCACCTCTGTCCGTGTGTCGTTGTCACCGTCGTCGTCTCCGTCGTCATCGTCTTCTTCGTCAACCCTCCAAAGGGTCAAAAGGTTTTCCCCTGGCTGGCTTTTATTATTTATGCCGGCATGTTCTCTGATTAGAATCTGTCGGAGGTAGCGCGAGCACGATGGAAAGATGCCCGGTCCGGACTAAAGGCGAAAAAGCGAAAAGCGTTCGACGAGTCCCCGGACAATTGACAAATAGCCGTTCTTTGCCCGAAAATACCATTTTTCTTGAGAAAAAAAACGGACTTAGGTACGAGATGTGGGGAAGCACAGTAGCACACACATGTGAACGCGCGGGTGTTGCGCGCGAAAGAAAATACGTGGGCTTCTCATGTGCATTCGAAAACTTCCCCCGAGGGGTGGCAGCAGATGAAAAATAATCGGAAAACCCTTGCGTCGCTATCTTTACCTAGGAGTTTCCGTCCGTCAGCAAATGTGTGTATCTCAGCAGACTGTTGCGAGGAGAAGCGTGGCTCCGTTATGCAGGACGGCAAGTGCGCTAAAGGACTACGGTTTTTCTTTTTTGTTGAATCTTTGGATGCTGGTGGCACAGTTAGGTCGGGGTTCAAAAGGGGCAGAGATTTATAAAAAGATGAGGTTTCTTCAACATTATTAACCTTCCTTTTGCATCACGTTGAGATCAGCTCGATGCGTAGTGTACGGTTTGGGTCAAAAATTACCCTAATGCCAAACGAGAGTTAAGTAGAGCATCTAAATGACTTCAAACTGGCTGATGACGTAGTTCTCTTAGCTATGCAGAATGAGCTCGATGATCTTGCCGATCGTTCCTTGGCGGCAGATCTCACCATCAACGTCAACAAGACCAAATCGTTGGATGTAAACACGGTCAACCCTTCCAGCTTCACTGTAGCTAGGCAAGCAGTGGAGAATGTTGAAAGCTTCCAATATCTTGGTAGCCAAATAACGGCCGATGGCGGCACCAAGATCGACATAGGTGCACGGATCAAGAAGGCGAAGGCTGCCTTTGCGAGTTTAAGAAATGTATGAAAACAGAATAGTCGACGCTCCAAAATTCGAATTTTCAACTTGAACGTGAAATCTGTGCTACTGTACGCCGGTGAAACGTGGTGTGTATAAGCGGAGAATTTGTGAAAAAAATCACGCGAATACGGAGTCGTGGGTTCGAATCCCACCAGAACGCGATTTTTTTCACAAATTTCATCTCTCAATTTGCCAATCAGCAACATTTCGTGCCTTCTAATTACAAGTTTTTCCAGTATGTTTCAGACATACCAGTCAACAACGCAATCGATGCTACACTCATCTCTGAACTAACTACATACTAGAGATGTATGTGCTATCACAATCGATGTACCTGCTGGAAACCTCAACAGGAAATACGTTTATTGTTCGGTTTATTTACCGCATGATGAACAATTCCCTACGGATGCTTTCAAGCAAGTCATCCCATACTGGACTTCAAAAGGCCTTCCGCTAATCGTTGGTAGTGATGCCAATGCTCACCATATAATCTGGGGCAGCTCAGACATCAATTTGAGAGGCTCCAGTTTGATGGAATACTAAGGTAGTACAGATCTTGGTTTACTTAACATAGGTAACCGCCTATTTTTTTTATTTCTTTGTATTTGTGAATTTTAACTAAAGCTAACTCTTCACACAGTAACCGCCTAACCTTCATGCCCAAGCAACACACATGTTATAATGAAGTTACGACTGCGCAAGTTTTGGTTGTATAAAAGTTTATTTTACGTGATTCTGACATTGTGTTGAAATAACGTAAAATAAACTTCTATACAACCAAAATTTGCGCTGTCGCAACTTTTATATAACATGTGTGTTGCTTGGGTGGCATCTGCTAGAGAGGAAGTGTTAGTCATAACGCTTTGCTCTAGCAGAATTAGTCACGAGCTGACCAATTGACATGTGTCAGATGAAGAATCTTTATCTGACCATCGCTACATCTTGTTTGAACATGTGAATGTTACTTTGCGTTTCAGGAACCCCCGGGCAACCAACTGGGATCTTTTAACCGATTTGGTAGCAGCCAAATTTCATGGATCTTCTTCTTCTTCTTGGCGTAACGTCCTCATTGGGACAAACCATGCTTCTCAGCTTAGTGTTCTATGAGCACTTCCACAGTTATTAACTGAGAGCTTCCCCTGCCAATGACCATTTTGCATGCGTATATCGTGTGGCAGGCACGAAGATACTCTATGCCCAAGGAAATCAAGGAAATTTCCTTTACGAAAGGATCCTGGACCGACCAGGAATCAAACCCGTCACCCTCAGCATGATCATGCAGAATACCCGTGCGTTTACCGCCTCGGCTATACTCACCATCAATTGACACTCTAAGTGATTCAAATGATGCCGGTGATACTACAACGGCCTTCATCATGGAAGCTTTTCAAGAAGCTTGCCTCTGCGGTCTGTGAAGACCACAAGAGGAACCCCTTGATGGAACTCTCAGCTGGCGAAGCTCAGGAAACAATGTAGAAACAGTTGGAACAGACGATGTTCTGCTGGATCGGAGGCTTTCAGGTCGGCTCGCAAGGCCTACCAGAAAGCTCTTCGGTCTGCTGAACGATCCGGCTGGAAAAACCTTTGTACAAATGTTTCCAGTCTGAATAAAGCCAGACGGTTGAACAAAATCCTTGCGAAATCTAAGGATTTTCAAGTGAACGAACTTCGTTTGCTAAATGGTGATTTCACTTCCTCTGATGAGGAAGTTTTGAAATGTTTATTCAGTACACACTTCCCCGGATGTGTGGATATTACATCTTCAGATGAACCTGATATCTTTTCTTGTAGTTATGATTTTTTAGTTTCGGCTCGGAGTATCATAACTTTAGAATCAATTGAAGGGGCACTAAATAGCTTTGCTCCTTTCAAATCTCCTGGGGCAGATGGGATTTATCCTATTTTGCTTCAGATGGGGTTTGATCATTTTAAACATGTTTTAAAACAACTACTTGTTTGCAGTTTTTATACAGGGTATATTCCCAAATCCTGGCGGGATAGAACTGTAAAGTTTATTCCGAAAGTGGGTCGTGCGTCATATGAAGAAGCAAAGAGTTTCAGACCTATCAGTTTGACCTCTATTCTTCTGAAATACTTAGATCGCTTTGTCGATCATCACATCCGTGATGTTCTTCGGGCCAACGTGCCTATTCGAATGAACAAACATGCTTACCAATCTGGAAAGTCCACTGTGACTCTTCAATAAAAGATTGTTTACGATATCGAGCAGGCATTCGCCCAAAAGCAATCCTGCTTGAGTGTTTTCTTAGATATCGAGGGTGCCTTTGACAACGTGCCTTTCGATGCCTGGAAGCGCACGGGGTCATGGTATATCTCCAATGGTCTCCAATTGGATTCACCAAATGCTCAAAAACAGACATCTCTACTTGACATTGCGTCTAGCGGCGATTAGGAAAATGAGTGTTTGTGGATGCCCCCAAGGCGGAGTCTTATCACCACTTTTGTGGAATCTCGTTGCAGATACGCTTTTGAGGCAACTCAATAAAAGCGGTTTTCCTACTTATGGTTTTTCCGACGACTATCTAACATTGTTAGCCGGTTTGTGCTTCAGCACCCTTTTCGACCTGATGCAAAGCGCCCTTCAAGTAGTTGAGGGTTGGTGTCGCCAATATGGCCTTTCGGTAAATCCGAGTAAAACATCTATTGTTCTTATTACGGAAAGGCGAAACCGTAATGGCGTTCAACCTTTGCGTCTCTGGAATCGATGTGACTGAACAGGTAAAGTACACTGTTGAAAATGCTTTGACATCCATGTGCACAACAGAACATGTGCTCGATGAACAAATTGAGATTTGAAATTATGAAAAGAAATCCACGTACTCCGGTGAGACTCGAACTCACGACTCCCAATTCGCTAGACGGGCGCTTCTATTCCTTCAAGCTACGGAGTCACTCGACTATCTCCGTCGCCAGCAGGCCTAGAACTGAACTCGATTCCACAATCGCACATGGTTATCTTCTTTTCACAATCCAAACCCCCTTCGGATGGGATTAGATGAACATCTAACACATTGTCTGTTGTGCACATGTATGTCAAAGCGGGAGAGGAAGTTATTTTTAATTGTCGAGAGCTTCGGGCACTGCCTTCCAATCACTTATTGGTATGGCAATTAGTGTGCAGTCGGACTCTCGACGGGTCGGTCCTCGGCCGACCGAATACGGTAAGGGTGACCGTAGCACCTTACAAATGTCAATTTCTTGATTTTGCTTTGGCTGACCAAGCCATGTGGGAAATTACACTGTTGAAAATGCTTTGACATCCATGTGCACAACAGAACATGTGCTCGATGAACAAATTGAGATTTGAAATTATGAAAAGAAATCCACGTACTCCGGTGAGACTCGAACTCACGACTCCCAATTCGCTAGACGGGCGCTTCTATTCCTTCAAGCTACGGAGTCACTCGACTATCTCCGTCGCCAGCAGGCCTAGAACTGAACTCGATTCCACAATCGCACATGGTTATCTTCTTTTCACAATCCAAACCCCCTTCGGATGTTCATCTAATCCCATCCGAAGGGGGTTTGGATTGTGAAAAGAAGATAACCATGTGCGATTGTGGAATCGAGTTCAGTTCTAGGCCTGCTGGCGACGGAGATAGTCGAGTGACTCCGTAGCTTGAAGGAATAGAAGCGCCCGTCTAGCGAATTGGGAGTCGTGAGTTCGAGTCTCACCGGAGTACGTGGATTTCTTTTCATAATTTCAAATCTCAATTTGTTCATCGAGCACATGTTCTGTTGTGCACATGGATGTCAAAGCATTTTCAACAGTGTAATTTCCCACATGGCTTGGTCAGCCAAAGCAAAATCAAGAAATTGACATTTGTAAGGTGCTACGGTCACCCTTACCGTATTCGGTCGGCCGAGGACCGACCCGTCGAGAGTCCGACTGCACACTAATTGCCATACCAATAAGTGATTGGAAGGCAGTGCCCGAAGCTCTCGACAATTAAAAATAACTTCCTCTCCCGCTTTGACATACATGTGCACAACAGACAATGTGTTAGATGTTCATCTAATCCCATCCGAAGGGGGTTTGGATTGTGAAAAGAAGATAACCATGTGCTATTGTGGAATCGAGTTCAGTTCTAGGCCTGCTGGCGACGGAGATAGTCGAGTGACTCCGTAGCTTGAAGGAATAGAAGCGCCCGTCTAGCGAATTGGGAGTCGTGAGTTCGAGTCTCACCGGAGTACGTGGATTTCTTTTCATAATTTCAAATCTCAATTTGTTCATCGAGCACATGTTCTGTTGTGCACATGGATGTCAAAGCATTTTCAACAGTGTAATTTCCCACATGGCTTGGTCAGCCAAAGCAAAATCAAGAAATTGACATTTGTAAGGTGCTACGGTCACCCTTACCGTATTCGGTCGGCCGAGGACCGACCCGTCGAGAGTCCGACTGCACACTAATTGCCATACCAATAAGTGATTGGAAGGCAGTGCCCGAAGCTCTCGACAATTAAAAATAACTTCCTCTCCCGCTTTGACATACATGTGCACAACAGACAATGTGTTAGATGTTCATCTAATCCCATCCGAAGGGGGTTTGGATTGTGAAAAGAAGATAACCATGTGCGATTGTGGAATCGAGTTCAGTTCTAGGCCTGCTGGCGACGGAGATAGTCGAGTGACTCCGTAGCTTGAAGGAATAGAAGCGCCCGTCTAGCGAATTGGGAGTCGTGAGTTCGAGTCTCACCGGAGTACGTGGATTTCTTTTCATAATTTCAAATCTCAATTTGTTCATCGAGCACATGTTCTGTTGTGCACATGGATGTCAAAGCATTTTCAACAGTGTAATTTCCCACATGGCTTGGTCAGCCAAAGCAAAATCAAGAAATTGACATTTGTAAGGTGCTACGGTCACCCTTACCGTATTCGGTCGGCCGAGGACCGACCCGTCGAGAGTCCGACTGCACACTAATTGCCATACCAATAAGTGATTGGAAGGCAGTGCCCGAAGCTCTCGACAATTAAAAATAACTTCCTCTCCCGCTTTGACATACATGTGCACAACAGACAATGTGTTAGATGTTCATCTAATCCCATCCGAAGGGGGTTTGGATTGTGAAAAGAAGATAACCATGTGCGATTGTGGAATCGAGTTCAGTTCTAGGCCTGCTGGCGACGGAGATAGTCGAGTGACTCCGTAGCTTGAAGGAATAGAAGCGCCCGTCTAGCGAATTGGGAGTCGTGAGTTCGAGTCTCACCGGAGTACGTGGATTTCTTTTCATAATTTCAAATCTCAATTTGTTCATCGAGCACATGTTCTGTTGTGCACATGGATGTCAAAGCATTTTCAACAGTGTAATTTCCCACATGGCTTGGTCAGCCAAAGCAAAATCAAGAAATTGACATTTGTAAGGTGCTACGGTCACCCTTACCGTATTCGGTCGGCCGAGGACCGACCCGTCGAGAGTCCGACTGCACACTAATTGCCATACCAATAAGTGATTGGAAGGCAGTGCCCGAAGCTCTCGACAATTAAAAATAACTTCCTCTCCCGCTTTGACATACATGTGCACAACAGACAATGTGTTAGATGTTCATCTAATCCCATCCGAAGGGGGTTTGGATTGTGAAAAGAAGATAACCATGTGCGATTGTGGAATCGAGTTCAGTTCTAGGCCTGCTGGCGACGGAGATAGTCGAGTGACTCCGTAGCTTGAAGGAATAGAAGCGCCCGTCTAGCGAATTGGGAGTCGTGAGTTCGAGTCTCACCGGAGTACGTGGATTTCTTTTCATAATTTCAAATCTCAATTTGTTCATCGAGCACATGTTCTGTTGTGCACATGGATGTCAAAGCATTTTCAACAGTGTAATTTCCCACATGGCTTGGTCAGCCAAAGCAAAATCAAGAAATTGACATAGGTAAAGTACGTTAGAGTTATTCTTGATTCCAAGCTTTTCTGGACACCTCACATTGAGTTCAGAATCAAAATAGCTTGAATGGCCTTCGGACAATGCCGGCGAACCTTTGGTACAACTTGGGGTCGGCCTGTGGTTCGGCCGATATTGGCCTATGGATGTCTTGTGTGGTGACAAAAGGGCGAAATGAGAACGGTCTGGAACGTTCTCTTCAACTCCCACGGCGGCGTTCGAAGTTCTATTTAACGTTTCCCCACTACACATGCATCTCAAACAAGAAGCACTTTCTTGCACTTACCGCTTATGTGTACTCGGTTAACTAGAGGAAACTCCTGTGAACCGCAGTTCAACACACACCTAGTTGTTTCCACTTTTGATGAATTGGGACAAAGCTGTCCTTGCTCCAAGCGATCTTATAATTGCTTGTAATTTTCCATATAGGATATTTTCCACGAAATTGCCTTCCCGGGAAGAGTGGACATCTGGTTAACAGGAGGTAAGTATTTCAGATGGCATCGTATGTTACACTGATGGCTCCCTTCTCGAAGGTCGAGCAGGTGCTGGTGTACATTCTCGTTAGCTACGGCTGTATCAGCCTTACTCACTTGGTAGACACTGCACTGTTTTTCAGGCCGAAATTTTTGCTCTTATGTGCGGAGTGCAATCAGCACTTCAGCAGCACGTAATGGGCAAGTTATATACTTCTGTTCAGATAGCCAGGCTGCTATTAAAGCACTTGATTCGGCCAACTCCAGGTCGAAGATAGTTATCGCTTGTCGAACTCAAATCGAGGAGCTGAATTCAGCAAATGCTGTTCACCTTGTATAGGTCCTGGCCATTCTTCCATCGCTGGAAATGAATTGGCTGATGAGTTAGCTAGCACTGGATCATCACATGACTTCATTGGCCCTGAGGCAGCTATTCCGGTATCCAAGTGTTGGGTAAAGCTTCAGATTGACACCTGGGCTGCCACTCAACACAAACAATACTGGAATAGTTTGGAGCCATGTCGTCAAACAAAATTGTATTGTACTGAGCCATCTCTAGGGGGGGGGGGGGGGGGGGCAAAGTATCTAACAAATCTGTCAAAGCAGAATTGCAGCATGCTGGTCAAAGCATTGACTGGCCACTGCCGACTCAGCTATCACATGGCGAATATTCATTTGCCTGTGATAGCTGTGAATCCGATTATGGAACTTCGTATCATTTAATATGTAACTGTCCAGTTTTGCGCAATTGCGTTTCCCAGTACACTTATTAAGTGAAACTGAATTCTGAAACCTGAATCTTCAGAACATTCTGTTGTTATTGACCCGCTGTGGTAAAGAGCTATAGGCTCTCTTTCCCTTCTCAGGGCGCTGTTTGAATCCATTGTGGTACGCTTATGCGTTAATACCTTGGTTAATACAGTGTTCTTTTCAGGGCGTTGTTTGAACCCATTGTGGTACGCTTTTACGTGTATGACGATCCTTTTCCCTTACCTGTCCTTTCCTCTGTCCAAGGATGGGAAAAAAACATTCATTTATTGCGCATCCCTCACTCACAACCACGCACAATCTGATGCGAGTATGATTCTCTCCCAACCAAGCAGAATCTTTCCACATGCATTGCACATTGTTTTTATTCGTCGAGCACCGAGCGACGCAAGCAACGACGGCCGAATGAATCGCTACTGAATCTGTGTGCCGAAGACGAACGAACCAATATTGAGAGAGCAAACGTTCTTTCCGTATTCACCGTATTCCGTATTCATGGTGGCGCATCCTCAATAACGAAATCAAGCAAATCGACAGAAATTTTACCTGCCTAGAGGTCAAGGCGATGGCTAGCAATCGCCCAGGATGGATATCTTTCAATTCGACCCACCATCGGTGCCCAGGACTGAAAGTAGTGGTAAGTAGCAGCGAGCTCAAGGTTCATTTTCCGCCGAAGTTCGTCTTTAGCACGCGGCACTTTATCACTTCGAATGCTTGTCGGCCCCCCTACTCACATGGACCGCCTACACATCTGGTCGTTCTTCGCTCCGCAGCTGACTTCAGAAGATGCTAGAGTTGGCCGGTCAACTTGTCCTCCCAAACTATCGGACCTTCTATCAAAGGCAGACGAGTGGAAGCTACGGAAGTCCAACGATGACACCGACATTCGCAAGGGACGAGAAAAACCGTTTCTCGCGAATATATTCACAAACCCATTTTCTTCTACTTTTCTTTCGTCGCTGACTTTCTCCCTCAGTACTTTTTTTTTGCGAATTTATTCCCCTTCCACGAGTTGCGGCAGACCTTCCGTACTAGACTACGGGTCCATTTTACTTAATCCCTTGGCCATCGCTGTTGCTGCTGCTGCTGCCACGGACGCTGTCAGATTCCGATTTTTTTTTTCAACATACCCACCTCCTCCAATTCAAACCGGGAAAAACCTAGCGGAAAAATCAACCCAAAACGGGGAAAAAGGGGGAGTCGGAGTCGGTGCATGACGACGGTGGTGGTGACGAAGACGACGGCTGCGACAGCCATGCTGCACCACACACAAGCAGCAGCGGGACGGAAAGTTGAAGCTTCTTATTTTGCGAGCATTTTTTTCCCGCTGGTATTTTTCCGCATCCTCACATGAGCCGAGTCCAAACGAGATCCGGGTCCAACCGTCGTCGTCGTCGTCGTCCATCCGTCCGCTTTCCTAACAAGTGGACAGCCAGAACATCAAGAACACACATGCCGCCTTGCCACGGTTTCTCGTTTCTCCTTTTTCTCGTTAAGAACAACGAGGATCTATTTCGAGGGACACGGCGATTTTTTTCGCTTTCAGTTACCCCGCGCCACCGCCACACCACTCCCGCACTAGGTCGGTCTAGGCAGCGTCATTCCTCGGGCACCATTACCGCGCACATACGGGTGGTAGGAGCAGCTTATAAGGATCGATCAGGTGCTGCTGCTGCTTTTCCAGAGCGAACTTCTTGTGCGCATTGTGTATGTCACCGGAAGGTGGAAAATCGATAAGGATTCAAAGATTTGCGAATGTTTTTGAACGCGGCGATGCATGACAAATCAATGCGAGTGACGGACTAATCTCAAAACTCTACGATTTTTGTGGGGTAGAAGATTGGTGGGCTATATGTGGTTGTTGGAGTGAATATTTTGAAGCAATACGAGGATATATGTAGGGCTAAACTAGCAAAATAGAAAAAAAAATATATATATAAAGTGATCGGACAGCGGTGTCCTTGGCGGTTTCCCTTTGATTTCAACGCGTGCCGCTGTCCAAACAATTTTGCACATTTTTTCTGCACTGTTCTTTGTACACGTAAAATTCAACATAGTGTAGTTCCGTGTCAAAAGTTGACCTCAATCCATCCAAGCAAATCATAGTTACAGCTTGAGAAACTTGGCCATTTTGTATAAAAATCGGCGTTTGTCCGATCAATTATGCACCACAGTGTATATTTATATGTTCATAGTCATCGCTAGAACCAGAAGCGGTTGAAAAGCTGTTTCCCTTGCTTCCAGCTTCCACAGCACAGTATCTATTGGATTACATGTACAAGTTAGGCAGGCGCCATTGTCGAAAAAATAGAAGATCACCAACGCTCACACACTGAAGCTATTCCCCGGCAGATGATCCCAAGTAACAATTCCATTGCTGATTGGTTTTGTTTGATTTTTGTTACGGTTTTATTACAGCAATAATTAAAACTTACAGTTTTATGACTACTTTTATGAAAACCATTGATGAAATGTTTTATAGTATACTTGAAGATATCCATAAAGCCAGATTCCAAGAGTAAACAAAACTCTCCGATATGTAAACCTTCTGGCATTTATTATTACCACAAAAAAACTAAAATAAAACTCACAACAGATGGCGATCCGTTCGACATCTGTGGGTGAAAAAGCAGAAACTATGACACTACTAGGTTTATTGCGGTCATCATAAAAGTAAAACTGCTTTCGATTTATTTTCGCTAATTATGGCCGTCACCATATTGAAAAATTAGATGACGTGAGTTGAAAATAGTTAATTTTGCTCAAATTAGCAATGAATTGATAGTTTGCCGTCATTTCCATATCATGCCCACATAAATAATCTCTCTCAGCTTAGTTTTCTTGTGATTCGAGACAGTTTTACTAAATTAACAAGTTGATTTATTTTATTCCTAGATGATAATATTCACGAAGCGCATTAATTTTATGTTTCTGCAACCCCAATATTCACGGTAAAATTGAATGCGCATAAGCCTACCAACACAATAACTTCTAAAATATTATGAATTTCAAATAACTCAACGTACATATGCATGTACAGATGGGTAAATTATTGGTTAAATTTTGGGAAAACCCCTTATAAGGGTCGTGAGTTCAAATCTCACCTGAGGTGTGTTTTTTCCCAAATTTAACCAATAATTTACCCATCTGTACATATGTATGTTGAGTTATTTGAAATTCATAATTGAATTACCGAAAATTTGCACTTTGAGTGAGTCGTTCTAAAATATTACTTTGAAATGATCGATTTCTGATCGAGGTTTTGATGTTTAAATCAGTTTTATTGCAAGTCTTATAAAATTGATCATCTCTCTCTCTCTCTCTCTCTTCTTGGCGTAACGTCCTCACTGGGACAAAGCCTGCTTCTCAGCTTAGTGTTCTATGAGCACTTCCACAGTTATTAACTGAGAGCTTCCTCTGCCAATGACCATTTTGCATGTGTATATCGTGTGGCAGGCACGAAGATACTCTATGCCCAAGGAAGTCAAGGAAATTTCCTTTACGAAAAGATCCTGGACCGACCGGGAATCGAACCCGTCACCCTCAGCATGGTCATGCTGAATACCCGTGCGTTTACCGCCTCGGCTATATGGGCCTATGATCATGAAGATCTCTTATAGAGCCGAACAAAACTTAAAATGTTACTTGGGATCTCATTGGTTCCTTGTGTGAGTGATACTGCAGTAGCATAAACGGGCGGTAAATCAAGCTCAAGCTCAAGTCTGAGAGCCTGTAAAGCCCTCTAAAACTACTCTTAAAATTTCAGATTTAATCTCCTTATGCACCCTGAAACGACCAGAAACGCCCTGAACTGTCTTGAAACGCCTATGAACACCACCCCTTCCCCTCACGATGGCCACGCCAAACGGGAAACTCAACCCCAACACCTCGTTGTACGTTACATTTCTTGACATCGAACCCAAAGTTGAATCTTGCGGGGTTTCTAGGGTTATACGAAAACACTCCCGGAGGCGCATAACAGCTACAGAAGGAGACCCCATTTTCTTTGGCGACCAAGTAGCCCTCATAAGTAGTAAACACCAACTCCTGGACGGGGTATTTACCCGTCGTCCATATCACCGTCATTTTTCTGGGCCCATCCGCGACCCAATTGCCGTTGCCGGCGGGTACTCGGTATGGGCCGCTATGATTACGATATCCGTCCTCCACTCAGAAACCGCCACAAGTAATTCCTTTCCCAAGGATACTTGAGCAAGACACCGAACTGAATGCAGATCAATTACGAACTGATTCCGTAGGAAATCAGTCGAATTTTCCTGATTCTGGCAGATAAAAATAACGAATGACAAACAAAATTAAAAAGGTTAAAAATGGTGTTGTCATCTATGCGCGGGAAATTAACATGAAGATTACTTCTAGTGTACCGGTGCGGCGCATACATAGATGACCTCCCGAATGAAATCGGCGGTCGTGTTTGAGTCCTTCCGTCAGGGAAGAAAGATTTGATTGGGGTGTATTGATGGTGTATTGAGGTGAGAGCCCCCTAGAGGTTCACAACCTCGAAGAGTTGTCAGGTGCCGAGAGATATAGGTGTCGACTCCTGAGGAATAAGGATGATTGCGAGCGTGAAGTGATGCGCGATGCTCCCGGATCCATCGATCTTCGGAAGCTCCCAAGTAAGCAACCCGGTGAATTCGATGTTGTGGATCCGAGGAGCTCCTGGAAGATTTTATTTTCACGCTGGCTTGGGAAAATTTGCTGTCTCCCTCCAACGGCTCAATCAGGCTGGGGGCAACACCATTCTTCTTCAGGTGAGTACCTATTGTGAGTAAATATAGTGTACTGACCATTGTGTCCCTAGTTTGGTGGCATACCCTAGCTGCCAAACCTAGGTTTAACAGTCCTGGGTTGCCGCAGAGCTTTTGAAATCGGACACTCACTCTGGTGTTCCACTAGATGTTCTCACAATTCTCACGCTGAATATGAGGCTGTCCATAAACCACGTGTTCATGAGGGGGGGGGGGGGTTCAGCCAATGAACATTTTGTATGGACAAATAAAAAAAAAATGTATGAACCAATGACCACGGGGGGGTTTGAAAAGTCCCAAAAAATGACCACGTGGTTTATGGACAGCCCCTATGATGTTTACTTGCAGGTCATCGTTGAGCAATATGCAATCAACGGATGCCTGAATCAAAATAATGGAGATGTTACTATCTTTGAAGTAAAAATTAATATTCACTCCTCCTGTACCAATTAGGAAAAAAATGTTATGAAATTTTGAAATGGAAACAGCCTTTGAAGAATTGGTACAGATAGGAGCTACGGGAAGTTTTCATTGAAGATTTACAGAGGGATTAGATTGCCACCATGTTTGATCGGATCTAATCCCATTACGCAAACAATAAGGGCACCGAGAAGCTTCAAATCCCTTAAATCCACACAATACACAGAAGACACGTTTGGGCTTGGGACACTTTTCGTGTTCATACCCGTGAATCCCGCAATTGTAACACACTCCCAAGTGTGGTGGACGGTGTTTGTCCACCAGTGAGCTCAAACATATTTATTATGCCTTCTTGTCGCGACTGTGGAGATTTAGGGATTTCACCAGTCTTCTCTCGGAGAATTCTATCTGGTCGACCTCCCGTTCCTTTGAAACGAAGAGGTGGAGGTCTTTTTCGTTTCGGTGACGATGGAGGGTTATTCTTGTTGTAGAACACCCTTGGTTTGTACCCATTCCCATTGTCACGAGGCTGTCTAAAACCATCATAAGCAGGCTTAATTGAAATAGTAGATACTTCATTGGGAACTCCAAATACTTTTTGGTAAATGGAGGTTTTGGAAGCATCTATAGTCTTTCCGATGAGCATCAACTTGGACAATGTGTTCACCGGCTTGAAGACGAGTACCTGTTTGTAATCAGGCCTCAGGTTTCGCTTGAGGATATCTAGCTTCTCGTGAGAACTTAGCGGCGCAGGCATAGCACGGAAGATTTTCTCCATCTCAAGATAAAAATCTTGGAAGGATTCATTCCTCTGCTGTCGCCGCTTTCATCCACAGTGCAGCATCAAGTTCCGGGTGCACGAAGTTCACCTTCAACTCGCACTTCAGGTGATTTCAGTTGTAGAACCGCTTTTGGGAACGCATCGCTTGAAACCAAGCCAACGCGTTACCGGTGAACAAACGCATTGCCGAGCTAAACAGTTTTGACTCAGCGTAATGGTGGACACATTCCAAAAATTCGTTGAGTCCCATTCCTTCGTGATTCCCAGCATACTTCCTGATTTTCCAATCGGCCACCTGTTGGGGCCGACGCTGGTAACCGGTGATCTCCACCGATGTTGCTCTTTCCGGCTTTCCGGCGGAAGAGTAGTCTGTTGGTAAAAGTTCTGGGAATTGTGCGACGGTCCGAGATTCTCAAAACTTTTGGAACTGTCTGCATTACGGGAGTCAAAACATTGGTTGATTGGGTAGTCCAAAGTTCTTGCTAGAAGTTTGCTTCAGCAAGTTCTCCGGAGTACCCAAACCTTCTAACGCTTGCTGATCAAAATCAGGAAAATCCGGTAAATCGAGACTTTGTTGCAATCGAAGATCTTGCGTATCTACCGGCAAACTCGGGGAGTTTACGTTAGGAATGGTTTTGTTGACGATGTCCTGTAACTAAGAAATCTTCTCGCGAAGTGTTTTCACTTCGCGGTTAGTTTTCTGTAGTCCGGATGCTATCGTACTAATAGACGCAAGGTCGCTACCTAGTTTTCTAACTACATCTTCGAGTGAATCAACTCTAGCTGCAGTCCTAGTTTCGCTTTGATTGATCTGCTCTTGCGTCCTTTTGATCTCCGCTCTAATGTCAAGTAAGACATCGCGAATTTCTTCGCCCACCGCCTGATTGGAGGATGCTCCAACGATTGGAAGTTGGTTTCCTTTCGGTGAACCATCCTTTCCCGCGGAAATTTGAGCCAGCAAATCATCACTTTGTCTTCCTCGGTTGGCGTGGGGGGTGACACCAAACTATTCGCGAAGTGGTAGTTATGGAGGGCTACCACATCGCTCAGCAAATCTGCAAAGGCCTTATTGGCCTCCCCTACGACATAGTTTTTGACGATTTGGAGCCGAGCACCCAGATGGAGCAATCTGCTCCAGTAAACCTCCTTGTTCGGACACCTGTACCCCATATCTTCCTTCATGGACTCAAATTTGCCACAACAAAGTTCCAATTCAGCGTCAATATCCCCTTTAAAGAAGTCTAAGTGATCGGTCGGGTTCTAAGTTATCGGCACGCAAATTGAAGTTGGCGAAGTTGAACTCCCCCAACGTCAACATGTCGATCGGCATTTTGATGAATGAGCAACACAAATTTTCTAAGTGTGGACGAAATCAAAACTTATCAACTGTTTCGTTAGTATATACACGGTGAGGAACCAATTTTCAGTTTACTGACGGTTCCAAAACGGTTCTCAGTCACCAGGTTACGTGAAAAATTACCCCAAATCGGCCAAGAAGAATCGAAAACCCCGCCCTGAGAACAAAGAGACCCAAAATGCACCAATTCGTTCTGCAGAGGAGACGAACAACCGATTTAGGACACAAAACAACAACGCACAATAAAACAAACGACCACGTGACTGTGGAAAATATCCCCACCACTGCGTTTTTTTCCACCCAAAATCTAAATTTTGGTGGAAGTACCCCTCGCTCAGTGAGAAAAATTGAAGAGTTTTCGTCAAATTCACGTTGGGCGCCAATTGTAAGAATAAGCTTTCAGCCCTTACCCGATATTACCCGGCAGGGCGGCCTAAAGCAGGGTACTTTCACTAAATTAAGGACTTCGGACGAAATTAATTGAGAAATTAAATAAACTTTGCAATTTTCTTCTGGGCACTATAAGACCGCAAAGCGGTCGTCTATGACGATTAGCTAGGGGGAGAGCGGGCTTCTTTGTCGGATCCCCCCTAGCCAGTGGTGAGTGGTTCTTCTTCTTCTTTATGGCTCTACGTCCCCACTGGGACTTGGCCTGCCTCGCTTCAACTTAGTGTTCTTTGAGCACTTCCACAGTTATTAATTGAAGGGCTTTCTTTGCCTGCCATTGCATGAATTTGTATATTGTGAGGCAAGTACAATGATACTCTATGCCCAGGGAGTCGAGAAAATTTTCCCGACCGGAACAGGAATCGAACCCGCCGTCTCCGGATTGGCGATCCTTAGCCTTAACCACTAGGCTAACTGGAGACCCACACACTCCATTGTTGCTAAATTTCTTTCTCCTTGGATGGGACACAGATATTTTGCCTTGTGCGCTGGCTTAAAAGCCTAGGCTGAAGCGCCATTAATCGCTCTCTGAAACGAAATTAAAGACACAACATACTCTCTGGGGCTGTTCATAAACCACGTAGACTTTTTGGGGGGAGGGGGGGGTCTGGCCAAAGTCTACGCTCCATACAAATTTTAAAATTTTTGTATGGACAAAAGTGTACGAGGGGGGAGGGGGGGTCTGAGATGGTCAAATGTTGGTCTACGTGGTTTATGAACAGCCCCTCTCATGCGAACTTATTCTTAATTGTAAACAGTACAATATTCAATTAGTAAAATTTTATACAGGATAGATCTCACCCAGTAATCCTGAAGAATTGCATCATTAACGCACAGCAAACGGGTCATGACATTGTTTTTGGTAATTGTTTCTCCTAATTTGGTCTTTTGTTTTTTTTAATCACCAGTATAGATGGTCGTTATTCTCATTTGATAAAGAACCATTAGGGGCTGTCCATAAACCACGTGGTCATTTTTTTGGGACTTTTCAACCCCCCCCCCCCCCCCCCCCCCCCCGCGTGGTCATTAGTCCATACAAAAATTTTTATTTGTCCATACAAAATGGTCATTGGTCGAACCCCCCCTCATGACCACGTGGTTTATGGACAGCCCCTTAGTATGTAGAGTTGCGATGGGGATCGCGATCGGGTGGCATTTTTTGAAGAAAAAAGTGAAAAATGATGCGTGTTTGGGGCAGTTGCGATGAAAATCTCGGTCACGTTGCATTGTTCGAAGGAAAACGTAAAAAGTGACAAGTGTTTGGGGCAGGTGCACATTGTCCTTCCTCGTGAAGTGATAAAAATGGATGCACACTTAGTAGCAAACAGTATTGCAGAAAATTGAAGGACTTATGGAGTGGTTGCGGTCATCCGACGACATGGAACTGGGTGAGATCATTCCGAGTTTTTTTTCTTTGCATACTAGAAGAAGTTGGGATAATTTCGCCAATGCGTTTTCATGAGGACTCCTGGAGTCTGTAGTATCTGGTAGTATCTGCAAATTAACCTTGTAGCTCTGGTGCAGGCCTTATATTGAAGCAATAAAATGTTAGAATAAAGCGAGTGCAGTTCACAAATTTAAAATAATTGGCTTAATTACCTCAACGGCTGTCGATCACAGGTAACACATGGAACTACTCTTAGTAAAATACAGTGGTTTTTCGATTTTGTCACGGTTCTATTTAATCACGCTCCATTATATCACACTCGATTTTAGCACGCTATTTTTTTCGATTATATCACGCTATGATAATCGATACAAATATTGCTAAGCACACATTCCAAACTATATAGGATACATGAATCGTCATAAGAGAGATATTTTGCACATTAGTATACGATTATAGTGCCATTGGTGACAGGCCGGACACAGGATTCGATTATTTAGAGTCACATTCCCATGCTTTGCTCTGCATCGAGTCCGGTCTGTATGCGACAATTCCCCGCATTAGGTTTTCCATCACGCGTCTCCAGTTAGTCTTTCTGAATAAGGTTTTGGATCACCTATTCAGAGACGGCGGGTTTGATTCCCATTCCGGTTGGGAACTTTTCTAGACTTTCCCATGCATAGTGCATAATTGTACTTGCCCCACAATATACAAATTCAAACAAATGGCAGGCAAAAAAAACCCTTCAATTAATAACTATGGTAGTACTCAAAGAACACTAAGTTGAAGAGAGGCCCTCCAAGTTCCATTGGGAATGTAGTCACAAAGAAGAAGTAGAAGAAGAAAAGGCGTTTTCCGTTAGAATCTTGCTTTGGTTCCATTTTTTTGTATTTTAATTATTATTAACGAGCTTTTTTAACCCGGGGCTCGTTCATGTCGGGACCCATAGTTACACTTCACTTCCGAAGGGATAACTAACATTTTGTAAATTTATCGGCTTTTAAAAGTCGATTTGCTGTTCAATTAATGCCAACCAGCATATCGAACGATCAGAAATTAAAGACAGAACATTCAAACTTTGTGACAAAGCGTAACGCGGCATCATAACAAAAATGACAAATTTTGATTTTTCAACCAGAAATTCCCAACTTTCTGGAAACACTTTTGAAAATGTTAAGTACTCGACGATAAATTTAAACAATTATCTTTATTTTGCTGTGAAAAGATTGGAAACATATGGAAACATCGTTCCATGAAGTTCAAAAACCATGATGTAGAAGTGCAAATAATACCTCCATTGTTTGATCTTGATCTTCAGACACGAATGCCACATAAGTGGTAAAGTGTCTTTAATAAATATTAATAATAATTGTTTGATCTTATTTACAGAGCCATCAAAAAATAATTTCATACAAGAATATTAGACTTCCATTACCGGGTTTGATATTTTGTGCGTTTTTGTTTGATTTTTTTTGTGTGCAAGTGTATTTTGATTATTGAACGCCTTCGGAAAAAAAAGATGTTTCAATTATATCACGCTCCAATATATCACGCGAAAAAAATTTTCATTCGTGATATAATCGAAAAAGTACTGTACATAATTCGAAAATAGCTATCTAAGCTTGAAAGTTTAATCTCCGTATACTCTTAGTTCGATACTGTGGGGAACGCGCGACTATTTCCGTGAGTCGGTCGGTTTTCTCGGTAGTGAAATGGGGACGCGAATATTGAATGCGATATCAGAAGCGCGCGATAACTGCCTAATGCGAAAACCTAATAACTGTGGAAGTGCTCATTGAACATTAAGCTGAAAAGTTCAACACTATTTAAGTTCTTCCAGTGGGGCCGTTTCGTCAAGAAGAAGAAGAAGTAGTAGAATAAGAAGAAGAATGCGAAGAAGAAGACTTGATCGATTCACAGATTCAGCGCATTCTGGTACTTCAAATGCAATAGTCAATTTTCCAAAACATCTATTGAATTACATACATAAAAAAACATTTCAAGTCTTAGGATTCATAAGAACTGTTTCGAATCATTGTATGCTTATATCACCAATATTTCAATACAAACTATTTCTTCGCGTGTCACCTTATAAGGTGAACAATATTGAAACGCCACCGCTGCTGACGAGTTGCCTTTCGCTTCACTGCCAAAAACATTAATTTCCCACCCCCACACCTTTGGGCCATCGGCCTCCCAACCCACGACTACCCCACTTCCACCATCACCCGAACCAGTCTCTTGCCCCTACTTAACCAAGCACATTTACCGTGGTACACCCAAGAACTCCCCCGTCAACTTCGCTTGGCCAAAACTGTGTGCGACGACAAACCCCCTTCTTACTCATAGTGGACCAGGCAGGTCAACGAGAGGCAGCAGGCAACTCAGAATCTACCCAAAACAGCATATTAGTGCCGCTGGACCGCCATCACCGCTACATCGGATGCTGCCCGCTACTGCCGGTTGCCGAGGAGCTCCCGAGAAGCGAGAGAGACAGGAAAAAACTAACACAGCTTTTCTTGAAAGTTTATTTAAACAACTGGACCAAAACTGGACGCCGCCAACTACTGATGGCTGGCTGACCGTTCCGATCCGAGCTGGTTGGCTGCTGGACGGTCTAACACCGGTCGGTTGGTCGGTCGGTCGTAGCGTAGCATCAGCGCCAGCGGTACCTTAGAAGGAGCGAGCAGCAGGAGGTGGAGAACTAGTGTGTGCTTAGGAAAAGAGAAAACCTGCAAGACCTGCTCTGCCGGTGGAAGCATATTTGTCCCATGTGCATTTTTGGCAATATTGAGATTTTGCAGCTTGTGAACATGATTCATAGTGTACTATCATATAAGGAAATAAAAACAGTTAGTTTGTTCCGAAAATTGTCGAAAAAATGCAACGCCGATTTGTCACATTCTAAAAAGTGGACGCATAAGCGTCACGTTTCATTGCAAATCCTATGGAACAATAAAATCGCTCAAAAACAAAAAAATAGTGCTCAAATTCAAAATTCGTCGATGTTATAACACGATTCAGCACTTATGCTTCATATTTGAGGCATTTTACTTTTTTGATCTTTGGACGCGATTTTCTCGATTGTCTGTTTTTGCACATGGGACAATTATGCGTCCACCGGCAGTGCTGACCACCACCGAGTTTGAGAATGTCGTCGTTTTCGTCGTCATCGTCGACATCAGGTTGGTAAGAGTCCGCCGCAGTCAAGTGAAAATTGTCCACTTTGAAGCGAGAGAGAGAAAAGAGAGTGCTGCTGTCGTACTTAATATTGCCGGTCACGGGTCAAGATGAGTGGTTTGACGGGGACAAGGGGTAGAAAGGTGGGTGGAGGAAATGCAGCCATGGTTTTCGCTAATGGGAAAGATTGAGATGCGGTGCATATTTTCCTGTTTTGATTGAATTGTTTATGTAATTAATTTTGCATTCGTCACTTTTGAATGCATCCGGAGAAAAGCTGTGCGGCGAGATGGAAAGATATCAATTTGTGCGAGTTCAATTCTTGGTAGAGTAGATGTACCATTGATCGCATTATTTCAGAAAACTATTCTGTGGATTTTTCAGGTGGAAGCTTTCAATAATGTTATGAAAAAATATCACAAATGAAGGTGTGTGATTATAAGAAGATCTCAAGATACTTTGTTGGTTACAGTGTAGCTTAGCTTCAGCGTCGAGAGTATTACAAAGCTACATCTTTGTCGGTCTTGGGTAATGTTCCTTCAAATTCCCAGAACGTGTAGAGTTCCCAAATTTGTGACCATTCACGAAGTAGTCAGCCTCCACCTCATAAGCTACATTTTAATGACTTAAAAGTTTTATGGATGTTTTGAGAACCGTTATAAAACCTTAATGATTTCTATTTGACTTTATGATTAATCTAATCTCTTTTCGAATCCACTTGACTTGAGACTATTTCAGGTTCCCAGAAACTTTCTTGAGCATGAGTCATCGGATCTACAAGCGTAATCAGTCTGGAACGTATGAATCGTCTGAAACGGTCGCGAAACGCTTTGAAGCGTCTCTGTAATCCACATGATGCTCACCTAGGAGCCTTTGAAGTCCTTTAAACCCTCCTGAGTCCTCCTGGAATGCCCTGGAATGCCTTGATTCGCCAGTGCCCGGTCATTTGGCCAAGTGCCATCTAGCCGAATGGGTCATAGGCAATTCTCTCAAGTTTTACTATTCTAGGAAAAGCTAACGCTGAAACTTTCTAAACTATGATAGAGATCAAGACTTCAATTTCTGTTTATCATCTAACTATTGTTCTAATCAGTTTTGATATATCCGCATCATCGATGACAGACCAACTGACGTATCAGATCATCACGCTGGTCGCGACAAAGCGTTACATACGGGCAACGCAACGCCAACGGGGGGTCTATCGTAACACTTCGAATACTCCCGTGGAGTATCATCTCATCTGAGAGCCTGTGAAGCCTCCTAAAACTACCACTGAAGCCTTCTTAAACGTATTGCAATGCAATGCCTTGAAACACATTTCCAATCACCTGAGAACCTGTAAATTCTCCCAAAATATTCCGAAACACCCTGAAATGCCTTTGAAGTTCTATGAAGCCTCTGAGAGCCTATGGAGGCTCCCAAATACCTCTGAAACCTCCTAAACCTCCCAGAAATGCATTGAAACACCGTTAAACACCATGAAACCCAAATGAACCCATCTGGAATGCTCTGAAACGCAAAACCTTGAAACGCCTCTGAAATCCCTCCGAAACCGCCTTTGAGCTCACCTGAAAACCAGTGAAGCTCCCTGAAACACTTCTAGAACGCTTTGAAACTTCTCTGAAATCTCCTGAATCGCCCAGAATTGCCTTGAAACGCCTCTTAACCAGTTGTTTTAATTGCTAAACTTGGCTACGTTTTACGTTTATATGTATTCATTTAGCATTCGTCATGAATATCTGGGATGTTCTAGGTGGTCCAAACTGTCCTATAGTGAAGTCCTTAAAATCTACAAGAATAATTTTATGTGTTTTCGCCACAAATAATAGCATTGCATAACCTACTGGGATCCGTGAGGCTCTTGACATCTACAATGTCATTTATATAGACACAATACCCAAGTAACAGAACTAGTTGAATAATAGTTTCTAAACTAAAGTTTGCTTAAGAATGGTTTGTTCCACTCTTGTACAACAAAAATGATTGTTGGGTAGGGATATTCCAGGTCAGCAAAACTACCTCAGAGTTCAGAACTTCAGATCTACATTCGTAACAGTAGCCATATCTTTATACTGAGTAACGTTGCATAATTATCCGCAGCTACTGAAGTAATCTAAAGTCTAGTAGCTTATTATAAACCTTTAAGACATTCAGTGGACGACCCTGAGCTGTTCTATAGTGAAGTCCTTCAAATCTACAAGAATAACTATATCTGTTATCAACATAAATAGTAGTATTGCATAATCTGCTGGCATTCGCGAAGCTCTTGAAATCTCAAATGTCATTTAGAGACACTACAGCGATATTCTAGTTGAGCCAAACTACCTTGGAGTTCAGGACTTCACTCGTAACAGTAGCCATATCTGTTATACTGAGTAACGTTGCATAATCAACCGCAGCTACTGGAACAATCTGAAGTCTACTGGTTTATTATAAACCTTTGGAACGTTCAGGTTCGTCCAAACCGTTCCATAATGAAGTCTGTCACACTACAATAATTACTTTTGGTGTTTTCACCATAAATAATAGCATAGCATAATCTGCTGAGATCCGCGAAGCTCTTGAAATCTCAAATGTCATTTAGAGACACTATAGGAATATTCCAGGTCAGCCAAACTATCTTGGAGTTCAGAACTTCCGGTCTACACTCGTTACATCAGCTATATCTGACATACTGCGTAACGTTTCATAAGCAATCGCGGTGACTGGACCAATCTGAAGTAAGTCTAGTATATATAATTAGGAATCTTTGGGACATTGAGAGTCGCTCAAACTATCCTGAAGTTCAGCTCTTGAGCAAGGCCAGGCGAATCATTACCCCGAAAATCGGTAATAATGCCGGAAGGTCGGACCCCAGCCAGGGTTCCCGGAAAGCTGGGAAGGGTGGGCCTGAAAAGGCTGGCCCGTCGCGGAACGATGGGAACAAGGAATTGCGACCGCTGGTGGGCCCTCAACAGACACAGAGTAGGACGATCCAAGGGGAGGACCCCCCTTGGACGAAGGTAGAGCGGAAAAAGAAGAAGAAGACGAATCTGCAGGTAGTAGCGCAGGACGCCAAGCCAAGGCGTAGGAGGGCAGGTGCCAAGCGCGAGAATAGCGACGCGATCGTCATCAAGACGGAACAGTCCAAGTACTCGGAAGTCTTGAAGACGATGCGAAGCGACGCCAAGCTTGAGGGTCTTGGAGCCGACGTACGCAGTATTAGACGTACTTGTACGAGCGAGATGATCCTGGAGCTGAAGCGCCAGAAGGAGCACAAGGGCGCCACCTATAAGAGGCTGGCAGAAGAGGTCCTTGGTGAGGGTGTGCAGGTGAGGGCTCTGACACATGAGGCGACTCTGAAGGTCAAGGACATTGATGAGATCACCGAAGTGGAAGAGCTCGTCACGGCACTGCGGCAACAGTGCGATGTGCAGGTGGCCGCCGCAGCCGTTAAGCTACGGAAAGGGCCAGCAGGGACACAGATGGCTTTGGCTCAGCTACCTGTGGCGTACGTCAAAATGTCCGTTAAAGTAGGGAGCATAAAGGTGGGCTGGTGGTGGACACAAGTCGTGGGACTGCAAAGGCAAGTTGTAGGTTTAAGTCTAAGGAAGTTGTCCTTAGATTGAGACACTTCCTAACATTCGCATAAGCATTAAGCAAGTTGCACAAATTCGTAAATAGGTGGCACAGTTTTTTTTTTTCCTTCTAAACCATAGGGAGATAATCTGCAAACAGACACCCTAACAGGAAGGTTAGGATAGTGTGGGGCTGAGGCCGTCTTCTACTACAATAGTAGAAGCCAGGACTACTCTCTCCTCGACCCACTAAACACATTCCTATGGTCGCCAAACCCTACGTCTCTCCGGAACCACCAAGAAGTTATTGCTTCAGAGAGGGGCTAGTGCATATTGCACCCTCAAGGTAAGCTGCGTAGCCTGCAGCAACGAACATCGATGACGGTAACATGCTGGCGCTTAGCCAGTTTCCCGAGTGGTCCTCACCACTCCCTTTGTCCTCGGAAGGCGGGCAGGGTCAACCCCGCCCGCGCCCTACTGCTGAGCGGACATCAAGAACTGATGCCCACATGCAACCCGATCTGACCTGCCCGTAAGGAAGGGTATCATTACCCTTCAGACCCTATCAGATGCATCCGTAGGTTGCAGACAGCAGGGTCTCACCTACCCCGACCCTTGCCGGGGACCCCTTTCCAACCACGGGCTCGGATCCAACCCAGTAGACCGACGCCACGACAGCACCGCTACCGGGACTTCCTCTCCGCGGCCACTTAATCGCTGTAAGGGTCGATCTCGACCGCAGGGCACCGGTATGACCTACGAAGCCGACGTCGAACCCCTGGACCACCTCTTGCACTGAATCTGGATTAGCCATTCTCCGAGTCCACGCGCCACCTCCTCTGTAGCTCCCAGACGATATGGGTAATAGCCGTTGAAACGGCGTTCCAGCTAAACTCATCCCTACACATCCTCTGGACCAAATTGTCCGGAGTTGTGTCCTCCCCGCATGTGGCAAGCATGCGGTCACGCATTGTGCGAAAACGTGGGCACACGAACAAAACGTGCTCCGCCGTTTACTCTAAAGTCTAAACCATTGCACACTGGGCATTCGGGAGAATCCGCATGCCCGAAACGGTGTAGATAGCGATATAGGAGGTTTAATGAGTTCTAGTTTAGTTAACAGTGTTTCAGTGCCTTAACAGGATTGTTACAAAGGGTTTATGACACATTCTACCGTGGCGTTGCAACGCTTTGACGCCTTTTTGGTCAGATTTTCAACACTAACTTATGAGTACGACCATTAACCTCAAATATTCGGATTCCTTGTAAAATTTGTAGTTAATATAGTTTGTTAAACATTTAGTTTCCATTAAAAAAGCTTGTTCAAAATACGAATTAGTAGCGTGACGTTACAGCGTTGTTACGCCACGTTATCATTTCCCATTTTGATCATACTTTTTCAATAAAAACTAAATGCTCAACAGCTCATACATATCGCAAATTTGACAAGGAATCCGAATATGCAAAAATATTTGAGGTTTACTTACGGTCGTGTTTATGAGTTACAGTTGAAAATCTGACCAAAAATGCGTTATATCGTTGTTACGTCACGGTAAAATGTGTCTTATGAGCTTCAATGGAGTTCCAGAAACTTATTTGTGTTTTCAGGAGAATTCCACGGGATTACAGAGGCCCTCTGGGCATTTCAAGGACATTCTAATGGGTTTAAAGGGTCTCAGGGAGTTATAAAGATTTCAGGGTGTTCCAAAGGGACCCTGATCAACTTTGCCGAAGACACCAACTTTCTAAGTTATCGGGATTCTGAGATATGAGGTTTTGAAAATTTACATGCTCACTAGCGCCGCCCAGAGGAGGAATTTAGAACTTCGCAACTCATCATCAGTAAGTTATTGGCGTACCCAACAACCGAAGACACTATCCTTCCAAATTATCAGGGTCTTGAGCTGTCGCATATCGTAACGTTTGCTTGACAACCCGATATGGTTCCCGTAGTGCAATATAGCATCAAACTGTTGATGGTGCCTCTAGCGACCAAGTTGCCAACTAATCATATGAACCAAAGTTTTTAATGGTAGATCTTTTCAAGCCCTAAAACTTTGACGAAGAAAGTATTGCGCTATCTCTTAACACACCCGAGATAATAGGCCACATCCCCAAAAAGCCGAAATCACATGAGCTCCTAGTCTCTTAAAGCAGATTTCTATTGCGCCCCCTGACCAGTGATCTTAAAAGAGTCTCGACTGTAGCATTAAACCCTCTAGAACAAATCTGAAGAACCAAAAGTCCTTAGGAACCCCCCTAAGAAACCCAAGGAAGTCAGCCCTTTTAAGCTTCTTAGTAACTGGTAACTCATTTGGACCCATCTCAAACTCCCAGAAGCCAAACCTCTTCTGGAGAGCTAGGCTCTTCCTTCAAAACATTGCATTGGCCCAATTTATATAACTGTTGAGCTGCAATGGGCAGTTTTGAGATGAAAATTTGCATCACTGGCTAGTATTTGTACTTATTCTCGGATAAAAGAAATACATTTAGGTTTTTATTTTGGGCGACTCCCATTGAGATTTCCCAAGAAATATACGAAAAACATTTGAGGAAAATAAAAAAAACGGGAGGAACTTGTTTCTTTGAAACGCCAATAACCAATAACTTGGATAAAAACTTTTGCAAATAAAAAATGCCCAATAGTCGTGGGACGCGGGTCAATTTGACTCCTAGCCAATGGTGCCATGGGACCACGCTACGGCTTTGGGTACATGCATCAAAAGTGAAATTTAGATTAGGGGTCATCCATAAACCATATGGTGTTCTTTACTGCAGAGCTTTCCTGTGTAAACGTCACGATCATCTAGGCAATCTTTGATTACATATTCCATTCGAAATTTTTATGAAACATTTTTAAAAGTGGAAAATCCTGGCACTTTTTACCCACCAAAAATTACTATTGATTTTGAAAACTGCTCATCCGAAGTGCTTGTTTTAAAGGAATATTAGTTGAGTTTTATTTTTAAAATCTATAAAATAAATTAATATCAATGTGTTTTTTACAATTTCATATCATCATCATCTTAATTACTAACCAACAACATAAACCACGTTCAACAATCGCAGAACATTTTCCCATTTCCCTCAAGTTAGCGGAAACAACGCCGCTTCTATTTCGATCCACTTTCGCTTGGTTCTGTGTCTATCCACCCCCTCCCGGATCGGTTCACCCATACCACGGTCAGTAGCCACCGAAGAAAAGGGGAAGTTGTGCAAAACAGTGGCAATCATTTCGGAGCTATATTTATGCCCGTATCGCACTATCCTCCCAGCAACCAGCCGTGTGACACGTCCCTCTGTTCCGCAGTTGGAACAGCGATTTCATCAAGCTCTATGGCACTGACTGGCTGGTCAGCAGAAACAGAAGCGTCCAAAAAGGAGATGATACGACGGAGAACTATATCTTACGTGGTGGACCTGGACGACGGATGCCGCCGCCGGTTAAGCCTTGGACTCGGTCGGCCGGTGTGCTCGAGCACCGGTGGGATGAGTCCCAAAACCAGTTTTGGGTGTGTGCACCGTGCGGATCCCTTATATCCCGCGCGTCGTACTTCTCGCAGAACCCTCACCTCACATACATTTATTTATATTAGAACGCTGCGACGATGACGTGCAGAGTGAGAAAAGGTATGGTGGAAATTTTCTAAAAGGACTCGAATTTCAGCTGAATAGGATTTTAGAGAGCTCCTCAAGCTGGACACTGCGGTTGGTTGGACCGGTGTAGCAAGGCGAATGACGCCGGTGTCGGTGCCCCGAAGGACGAAAAGGTTTATCCCGGTTATGTTTTTGCTTCTACGAAACTGGACCGTGGCGGGGTTCTTGATATGTAAAGGAAAGCTGGTCGCCTTGCGAGCGTATGGTGGGCTCTCGGAATGGGATATTTCAAATGCTCCTAGGAATTGGATCCGAGTGGTACACGGTTGCCCGGTATGCTACAATAAGGAAAGGTAAATCCAGTGACAGTGCCGTCGTCGTCATCGTTGTCGTGGTTGTCCCGTTGGTCAAGCAAATAAGAGTAAAGAACAACGTACAGCACTCATAGGCTACACGGCTACGATCCTCGGGATGACCGTTTCCCGAAATAAACTTCCACTGCCTTGATAGTATGCTTCGTTTCCCTTGCTCCTGATAGCAAGGTACTTTCCATTAGAATGGAATAAGAAAATCGAAACACATGACGGATCTTTTCAGTCAAACCGCTGAATTCCAAAGAAAGAAATCACCTGAAGAATTTCAACACTTTTGTGACATATTGTCTCCCTTGACAAGATAAGAAGTGCAAGGATCAATTGTTGATGACCCAAATATGGGCATCCATAATTATATCCTTCCTTTGTTTTTTTTTCTGCTGATATGATTTGTCTTAGTCGGTGTTATTCGCCATTGAATATTCTGAAATTTGGAAACATTTTGTTATGAAAACACATATGATTGAGGGAAACTTTTTTTTTAGTTTTGGAAATTTATATTTTATAATGATCCTCAATTTATTGATTGTAATTTCAACACATTTTTTATTGATTTAGAATACACGTATTTGCCTTTCTCGTACACCAAGGTGTACCGAAAG